>NC_060130.1:428632043-428976074 GCF_021461395.2 Schistocerca americana | reverse complement strand
CCGGCCGATGTGGCCAAGCGGTTCCAGGCGCTTCAGTCTGGAACCGCGCGACCGCTACGGTCGCATGTTCGAATCCTGTCTCGGGCATGGATGTGTGTGATGTCCTTAGGTTAGTTAGATTTAAGTAGTTATAAGTTCTAGGGGACTGATGACCTCAGATGTTAAGTCCCATAGTGCTCAGAGCCATTTGAACCATTTTTTTAGTAGGCTTCCTATAAAAGACATTTACCAACTTACCATCCACCTTCCTCCAGATCAACACATCAGGGAAGGGAAGACAGCCATCCTTTTCTACCTCCATCGTTAAAATTAACAAATAACTTTATAATTCAAGATGGTGGTTTTTGTTTAAGTTGTGCGTAGAATTCTGTTTTCTCACTTGTCAAAACACAAAGGGACAGAGTTTATCCTAGCTCATCTTCGCTGCCAATAACTTCTGACGTCGGTCATCTTTGGTTTGTGATGGCGCTAATGTTTGCAGCGTGTGTGACAGTTATCTCTCCGGAGCTTTTCTGAGAACCGAGGTTTTAAATTCACTTGCACGGCCCTTCCTTGCTGCAGTTTTGCCTTGAAAATGACTGGATGTCCTCCTGTCGAAACATCGGCGGTAAGTTATTTGAACACTTAACTTTATTTCTGTCTTAACATATTCCCCTCTTTTTTTATTTTCTGCCCAACTAGAGAAACTAGTGTACTAATTTTAGCGTTTCATTTCCTAATTTAATTCCCTCGAAGTCAGCTGATACTATAGAATTACACTCAGTTACTCTGAACTACACTCAATTCTCTGAACTACCAAAACGATTAAGGAATATAAGACTCCGCGCTTCGACCCTTGTAATGCCAGTTTTCTCAGTCTCTGGAATATTTTACCCAGGAAGATGGCATCATCACTATATCACACAGTAGAGCTGTGTGTCCTATTGAAATTCAAGGGCTGTAGTTCTTCACTGCTTTCAACTCTGCTGCAATGCCAAGACTGGCTAACGTCACTAGGCCATCCAGAGTGGTGCCTCTGCTAGTACTGAAAAGGCTACTGCTCCTCTTCAGGAAGAATATGTTACTCTGGCCTCTCAATAGATACTCCATCCATAATATATGATATTTCTAGGCTAGTGT
The DNA here is from genome assembly GCF_021461395.2 of Schistocerca americana. Classification (NCBI taxonomy): domain Eukaryota; kingdom Metazoa; phylum Arthropoda; class Insecta; order Orthoptera; family Acrididae; genus Schistocerca; species Schistocerca americana. The sequence goes on along the minus strand of NC_060130.1, from coordinate 428,974,955 downwards.
GATGTCCACTGCCTTTGCCCATCGAGCTAATCAAATATCTCAATAGAAATTTCATTTTTGAATATCTATTGTTCATTCATATCCGTATCACATGCTGTCTGTCACTGGAACAAACTGTGCAACACTGAAGGCAGTAAAGTTCAGTAGTAGAACTATAGGCATGCTGGAACACTTTGCTTATATTTACGACACCATATGAGTTAGGTCATTGACCTATCCTTTACCCTGATCTTGACCTTGAACGCATTGCGTAATCATGCCACCCTCCTACTACCCTCCTTCATCACTCCCCTCCCATCCTCTTCCTCTCCTCCTCCCCCCCCCCCCCAGTCCCTACCTCTTTCAGCCAATCATAGTGTAGTTTTAAAATGAAAAAATAATCAAAATCTAAGATGTTGGAACTATCCTCATTGTGCTAGTGAGAAAATAAGAAAAAGAAGACACACTCCTTTTTCGTAGATATAATAAGTGTGACGTTACAAGCTATGCCAATTTTTCGTTGACGTCATCAAGACATGAATGTGGAAAATTTGGAAAAAAATGTACGACATTTAAGAAAGAAATTAAAATAGTGCTGCGTGGCACATTTAACACACACACACACACACACACACACACACACACACACAAAATCACAAATTACCGTATTTCCACATCTGTATTAGGTACCAAAAACGCATAAGCATCTATAATTCTCCCTCATCAGTAAATATTGATGCCAGATACTTTACTGCATCATCAGTAAATTTCATAGCTCTTCATTACACTGCAATAAAAATGATTATGTCAAGTTTCATTTCTCTCGATCTCTCTGTAATGGTTATTTTAATGTTGCATCAGCATTATATTACAGAAGGCGATGGGAAGGAAAAAACCGACAAAATAAATTTTATTTATCTTTTCATACAATAAATCGCATTGTCATTCACACAGTAAAATCATAGTTAACTTGTTAGCAACATTTTCACTCTGAGCGCAGATAAATTTTTATTATAAAAAACATTAAATTTCTTCCATTGTTCAACAAAAAGAGGCATTTCGCTCACCTACATTGCCTGAGAAATCCTGCAAGGGACAATCTCGTCAGCACTGTTCCAACAATTTCACATTTAACTCAGCAGTCACTGGTTCATATTCGTCAACACACATTTTCATTCGGAGCACAGGAAGTGTGGTTGTGCTCAATATTACGCGTGTCATCATAGGTGTCAGCAATTGGAAGAGGGCGGGGGGGAGGTAGGGAGAGTGGCACTTACATCCCCCCCCCCATGAAATCTAGGGGAGACCTTTTATTCATTTCAGAATTATCACGTATTTATACAAATGACTGTCTCTGAATCTAACTCAGCTGCAAGTGGATTTAGTAAATACCACGTTGTTTCCTTGTCAGACTTTTCATAGTAAATTATACCGTTTCTTACAGTGTCATGCCACACTGCAAGTGTATTCACCTATAATTCACTGCTGGACCCAAATAGAGAAAAAATAAAAATTTATGTGGCCAACACACACACACACACACACACACAAAATCACAAATTACCGTATTTCCACATCTGTATTAGGTACCAAAAATATATCAGCGTCAAAAACATGTTTAGATCTTCTTAACATATATGGTTCTTATAATATATATCAGCTGCAAACCTGTGCAACATTTAGCCACAGAGATTCGAGTTCTGTAGTCCAGTTGGCATGTGTACACAGTAGCGTACCAAACTAGAGAGTCCGAAGGCTATTTTGGTTGAGTCCAAGGTTGTTAAAAATTGGCTCTACCGAAAAGTCTGATGGTTTCTTTTCGAAAGGGCCCTACATAGATGTTCATATTAATAACACAAAAAGACTTTGGATACACTAATTAAATATGCTTACATTTATGGTACACCAGTAATCTACCTTCAAAAATATGTATTGCAAAACTATCAAACAACAAACTTTATGCGCGTCATGTTAAACTGATTTCGTGTGTCACAACACGTTCTCAACCCCAACTAAACAATTGTGTCAAAAAAGAACTTTTGAAATCTTGCTCGCTTTTGGATAAATTTCTGTGGACTGCACATGCACGTCATATTTTGGTAACAAACTCTTCACGAAGATGCATGACTCAAGCGGAATTATTGAGCATATACCATTCAGTCCCATGGGACACCAGCCGAGCCTATACTGTGATGGTGGTGGCTCTTCCGTTAACAATTTAGTTGGTGTTATATCCAGCTCATCGTAGGGCGTTGCCCACTTTAGGATAAAACTTCCAGAAGCAACCATGTTACTTCGAGAACCACCCAATAGCCGAAATGAAATTTCCTTCGGAAGAAATCGATTGCCTGTGGTGCAGAATCTCCGACAATCAAGGAGGACACCACACATGGTTCTGAAAAATAGTGTTTCATAGTAATACGGAGTCCCGCGCTACAGAAAAACTGCTGTTTTCTTGAATTATAACAAGTCATTAATAAGTAAAAATAAAAAGCTTATTATTAGTCGTGCCTATTCGAGTTACTTTTTTTTTAATTTGACGATGCACGCACAGAGGACAGCGGCAACAACACCAGTGATTTAGTTTCTACTGGTAGTTGTCTCATATTTATACATATTTTCCTGCTGAGCCATCAACTGCTGACAAGTTCCCACATGCAAAAGTAACTAGTCAGTAAGATAATACTTTCGCAATCTCGAAGTATTACTGACTCGACAAAATGCATGTGTGCTTTTCTCAAAGAATTTGAGGCTTACTGAACATATTGTCAGCGAATTCAGACTTGTTGCCGCCTAATCGACTTGTGTGTCATATTATGCCAAGACCAGAGTCAAATAACATGTCGACAGAAGTGTAAAGACATGAAGCAGTACTCCAGCACATTAACCTATGTCCATAGTATGATAAATAATGGAATGATATTAAAACATCCAACAATTCGTTTGGAAAACTTTTGAACATGATATAAAATCCACATACTTTTTTACATGACTGCTTACCAGAGGCGAGGTGCAGCGTGGAAGTGGCAACAGTCAGCATATCATGTACTGTGACACCATGCGCAACCTGAGCTCTGCGTTCGTCAGCTCTCTCATTTAAATGGGAACGCGCTCACCTTGTGCAGTCTTCCGTGAGTGCTGTAAATTTTTTCTCGAGAGACCTTTACAGTCTGCAGATCCATGTCGCATCGTTTTCAAATTCAAACAATATCGTCTGCATTTGCCCCTCGCGATGCGTGTATCATTAGCTGCAATACACATCGATTTCCTGTCTTTTGTATCAAATGTCCCTTTTTACCATTCGCGAGAGCTACAAATGACAGCCTTAAAGACGAATAAAATACAAAGTTCATGAGAACCAGTGGCCTCACAAAGAGGTACAGGTTCTTCCCAAATGCTTAAAAACACAGATTGCGGCACTTTATCTGGAAAACTGTGCAAGTTCCTATAAACATAAACCAAACGTACGTACTCTTCACTAGATTATTGCAGTATATGAGTGTCCTGATGATAGTCTACAAGCAGATAGTTATTCGATAGTTCGTAAGATATTTGTCGATCCATTTGCTTGCTATTTATCATTGTCAGTTCCACACAGAAGTAGAGAGTTCCTCAACATGTCTTCAGGTTCACTAATGCTGAATTATAATGCAAATTTTGTAAGATGTTAGAACATGTGATCCCTTTGTCTGACTATTTTTTTACGTATAAGACTTTTCTTACTCCTTTGATTACAGTAATTAAATTTTTGTGGTACTTATGTATAGAAAGTAGCTTTGATTTATTTCATTCTATCTACATCTACATAGACACTCTGCAAATCACATTTAAGTGCCTGGGAGAGGTTTGAGATCCACCTTCACAATTCTGTATTATTCCAATCTCGTATAGTGCGCGGAAAGAACGAACACCTATATCTTTCCGTGCGAGCTCTGATTTCCCTTATTTTATCATGATGATCATTTCGCCCTATGGAGGTCGGCGTCAACAAAATATTTTCGCATTCGGAGGAGAAAGTTGGTGATTGAAATTTCGTGAGGAGATTCCGCCGCAATGAAAAACGCGTTTGTTTTAATGATGTCCACCCCAAATTCTGTATCATTTGAGTGACAGTCTCTCCTCTATTTCGCAATAATAAAAAACGTGCTGCCCTTCTTTGAACTTTTTCGATGTACTCCGTCAATACTATCTTGTAAGGATTCCAGTTGTTCATAACTTTAATCCCTAGGTACCTAGTTGAATTTCCCGCACTTAGACTTGAATTATTTATGGTGTAACCGAAGTTTAATGGATTCCTTTTAGCACTCATGTGAATGACATCACAACTTTCGACATTTATGGTCAATTGCCAATTTTCGCACCATACAGATATCTTTTCTAAATCGTTTTGCAGTTAATTTTGATCTTCTGATGACTTCACTAGTCGATAAACGACAGCTTCATCTACAAACAACCTAAGACGGCTGCTCAGATTGTCTCTCAAATCGTTCATATAGATAAGGAACAGCAAAGGGCCTATGCCACTACCTTGGGGACGCCAGAAATCACCTCTGTTTTTCTCGATGAATTTCCGTCAATTACTACGAACTGTGACCTGTCTGATAGGAAATCACAAATCAAGTCACATAATTCAGACGATGAGCACGCAATTTCACTACACGTCGCTTGTGTAACACAGTGTCAAAAGCCTTACGGAAATCCAGCAATACGGAATCAATCTGAAATCCCTTGTCAATAGCACTCAACATTTCGTGGGAGTTAAGAGCTACTTCTGTTTCACAAGAATGATGGTTTCTAACTCTGTGTTGACTGTGTGTCAATAGACCGTTTTCTTCGAGATAATTCATAATGTTCGAGCACAATATAGGTTCCAAAATCCTTCTGCACATCTACGTTAACGATATGGGCCAGTAATTTAGTGGATTACTCCTACTACCTTTCTTGAATATTGGTGTGACCTGTGCAACTTCCCAGTCAATGGGTACGGATCTTTCGTCGAGCGAACGGTTGTATACCATTGCTAAGTATGGAGCTATTGCATCAGCTTGCTATGTTTGGTATACAGCCTGGACCAGAAGACTTGCTTTTGTTAAGCGATTTAAGTGGCTTCTCTTCTCCGAGGATATCTACTTCTATGTTACTCATGTTGGCAGCTGTTCTTGATTCTAAGTCTGAAATATTCACTTCGTCTTCTTTAGTGAAGGAATTTCGGAAGGCTGTGTTTAATAACTCTGCTTTGGCAGCATTGTCTTCGATAGTATCTACATTGTTATCGCGCAGAGAAGGCATTGATTGTGTCTTGCCGCTAGCATACTGCACATATGGATTTTCTGCCAGGTTTCCAGACAAAGTTTCCTTGTGGAAACTGTTATAAGCATCTCGCATTGAAGTCCGCACTAAATTTCGAGCTTCTGTAAAAGATCACCAATCTTGGGGATTTTGCGTCTGTTTAAATTTGGAATGGTTGCTTCGTTGTTTCTGCAACAGTGTTTGTGTACCAAGGAGGATCTTTGTGTACCAAGGAGGATCAGCTCCGTCGCTTTTTAATTTATTTGGTATAAATCTCTTAATTGCTGCCGATACTATTCCTCTGAATTCAAGCCACATCTGGTCTACACTTATATTATTAATTTGGAAGGAGTGGAGATTGTCTCTCATTAAGGCGTCAAGTGAATTTTAATCTGCTTTTTTGAATAGGTATATTGTTCGTTTATTTTGGGAGGATTTGGGGGTTACAATATTCAGTCTCGTTACGACAACCCTGTGTTCCTAATCCCTGTACCCTGTTTGGTGCTCGTTATTAACTCAGGATTATTTTTTGCTAAGAGGTCAAGTGTGTTTTGACAACCGTTTACTATTCGCGTAGACTCATGAACTAACTGCTCGTTGTTCATCCGTTCTGTAATTTTAGAGTTTAACTCTTAGCGTAATAAACAGCACTGTAAAAAATGATGTAACTATCCTAGTTCAATCTTTGTCGCATGTGCAGTATACTAAGGTCACTTGACAGATATTCCTAGCAGACACTTCTACATCAATATGAATTCCTTAATGCTTTTATATGGCTTAAACACACTACATCGCCCTGTCGACAGTACATCATCAGATTAACTAACAAACTCATCATCTGAGAATAAATTTAAGTGGTCTTCAAGGCTTAAAATCCAGTAGCAAGCACCCCCTACACTGGAAACACAGCAGTATCTGCAGTAACATTTATTCGTCAGGATGAGTATACAGAATAATAAAGCTGACTCAGGGGATGGTACAACGGCATGGCCTCAGCGCGTGCTGTGAAGAAGCACTGATGCACCTCGTCAGTGACCCACGACGTCAGAGCCACAAGTTAGTGCACTGCTGCCGATGTGCTGTCTTGCAGGCAGCAGCGTGGAGATGGGCAGGCGTGGCCCGTTCCAGACTTTCCGTCGTACAGTGTGGCCGTAAACTTCATTGCTTCTGTAGACAGACCACCACGCGCTTAGATGAGGGTAGCCGATTGTGTAGTCCAGGACGTTGGTTATTGTGAAGGTTAGGCCCTGGCCATCCACCATGGCTCGATGTTCATGAGTTAGTCAGGGGGCTGCGAGAACGTGCCATATGTGGATGGTGTGGAGTGACAGGTAACAGGTCAACCACGAATAACCCACAGTGGAAGGAGGGCTGGCAGTGAACTTGTCTGCTCCTCATCTGTGATCGTCCATTATGGAGCAATGGCAGACCATGGCTGTGGTTTGCACCAGGGTGGCTGCGTCTGAGCATCAAAGTCAGCAAGCAGACCATCATCGATTGGCTTGTTGTGGTTGCACTGAAACCCATTAGAGCGTCATTCTCTCTGGTTCTAGAGACATGGACAGGATGGAAGAATGACTGAATGTGTCCTCGAGTTCAGAGAACCCCGTTATTTAAAGAGCCGAGCCCACACCACCTATGACTCAGTGGCTCTGGGTGCATGGGCGAATTTGCCCTCGTTTATTGGTCTCTTCAGCGTTTCTTGCCTTACTGTGATGGCTCAATAATCATTTTAGGGTGCCAAGCAAGAGATTTCTGCAGTTTTTGACTATTGCAGTGGCACCCTAACATTTGAAGTTATATGGTGTTACTTCATACCTGCCCTCTTATGTTGTACTGTGCCATTTGCTCTTTTGTTTCCCTCGCTCGGAGGTTCTGGGCCAATGATCACCTGGTGCCTGTATCCCGCTACATCGGTGGTATGCTGTGTTGACATTCTGATTGAGACATCGGTCCTGAGCTGGCCTTCTCGGCTCTGAGATTGCCGGGTAAACGTTTAAAAATTTTAGGCTTCCGTAGCGAATTCGTTCTGGGGTGCCACAACATACACAGAGTCTGCTTTTTGTGAAATAATACTATTTAAGATCTAGTAACTGACATCCATCTAGTGATATAATACTATTTAAGATCCAGAAGCTGAGGTCCAAATGGTTCAAATGGCTCTGAGCACTATGGGACTCAACATCTGTGGTCATCAGTCCCCTAGAACTTAGAACTACTTAAACCTAACTAACCTAAGGACATCACACACATCCATGCCCGAGGCAGGATTCGAACCTGCGACCGTAGCGGTCACGTGGCTCCAGACTGACGCACCTAGAACCGCACGGCCACAACGGCCGGCCGCTGAGGTCCGTATGGTGTTAGAATACTATTTAAAATCGAGTAGTTGACATCCATCTGATGTATGAATACTATTTAAGAGAAAGCAGCTGACACCTATTGTCGGGTTTTGGCATATTCTATTTCGTTTACCATTCACCCATGTGAGCAGATGTATTTAAGTAATCTTATGGGTTCAAAGTCTAATAGCTGGCACCCAATGCATATACACACTGTCAATTTCCGGTGATAGTATACTGTTTAAGACGCACTAACGACTAATGCATAACATCTAATGCGAAACACATAATGCCTAATGCATGAAGCCTAAAGCTGTGAGGAGTGGTATAAATATAGACATTTACTTACAGTCAGTTTGATTGTGACTGAGCACTACAGAGCATAAACAGAATGTACTAGATTGCAGAATGCCGTTTATGTGTGTCATGATATATATATATTCTCGAGTCAGAAACATACAAATTTACAGTAGCCATACACATCAATATATATACAAATTGTATTTATATTACATGTGCCCAGTACTTTGCAACCTCCATGGCGCTTGGAGTGGCTTGCAGATCATTCTTCATGCAGGATGTAGGGCACTGAAAAAAGTGGCTTGTGGTTTGTCCTTGTCCGCAATCGCAGGACGTTTATTCTGTTATGAAGTCCCATCTCTTCAGGTTGTCTCTGAATCATCTAAATCCCGATCTTCATCTGTTTAAAGATTTCCACACCAGCCAGCTTTCATTGTGTCCAGGTAGTAGTTCTTCAGCTTCTGGTATCCATCCGTGCAGGAGAGGCGTCGACTTCTTCCGTAACTCCAGCCTTGCCTTCTCTGGTGAAACGGTGAGCTTCTCGCATGTCCTCTTTCGCGAGCTCAGCCGTTGCCGTGGTGGATTATGTCCGTGCAGTGGATGGGCACTGTTCTGCTCCGCTTTCAGTCTCTCCTTGATGGCAGCCACTGCTCTGCGTACCCATGGCGGCGCTATTCCAGCCAGATAGTAGAGGTTATCAATTGAGGTAGGTCTTAAGCAACCTGTGATCAACGTGCTGGTTTCATTGGGAGCAACGTCCACTTGTCTGGCATGAGATGACCTGTACCAGACTGGGGAAGCATATTAGGCAGTAGGAAAGCTCAGTGCCATTGCAGAAGAGAGAATAGTTTGTGGATGTGAGCCCCAATGTGTCCCCGCTAGTTTGCGAATTAGGTTGTTTCGAGTGGAGATTTTCATTTTAGTGTTCTTGCAGTGCGTTTTGAATGTCAGAGTTCTATCGAGAGTGATTTCCAAGTATTTATCAAGGGTTACATGAAAGGAGCCTCCACGAAGATTGCAATGATTTCCGACCAAGATTAGACTTGCAATCGGGCGTTCCCTGGGCGTCAGATTTCTCTGACGGCTGATCCTTTCACACCAGAAACATCATCTTGGTCTTTTTAGACCCACAGTTGACCATCATATCGATGAATATAGAAAGTATATCATCACCAAAAGAAGAACTGCTACAAAAGAATGTCATGATTATAGCGATAGTTTTTCGATAATTCGTAAGATATTGTTCTAGCCATTTACTTGCTATTTTTCGTTGTATTTTACACACAGTAGTAGAGAGTTTCTCAATACATCTTCAGATTCGTTCACATAGATTTGTAGCACAGTTTAGTGAAGCGTCAGAATGTGTGATTGTCATGTGTGGTGTTGATCAATAATTAGATCATTGTGGCACTATGTATGGGAAGTAACATTTAGATATTTGGTTTTCATCATTTCTATTACCAAAGTAATTTTATAATTTACCTCTTAGCATAACAAATAGTTTTATGCAAAGCTCATATAACAATCAAAAGCAGAACTGAATATATAAGCAGAACTATAGCACCAATATATAAATATTACATAAGAGCGCGCGCGCGCACCACACACATGTTTAAACAAATATATATATATATATATATATATATATATATATATGTTTAAATTTCCCAACAATTTTTCAAATTTTCCACATTCCCGTCTTGATGACTTCTTCAAAAAAAGAAGTGGGTGTGGCTTGCGTCCACAAACTTAGTACATCGTCGAAAAAGGGGCGTTTTTTTTTGTTTTTTTTTGTTTTTCCGCTAGTATAATTGGGTTGGTTCCACCATTTTTATTTAGAGCGGTTGTTTCGTTTTAGTACTACACTGCGACTGGGTGGAAGGGATAGGGTAGGGGAGGGGGAATGGGAGGTTGATAGGAGGGTGAGGGCAGCAGAATTGGTGGGGTGGGGCATGACTGTGTAATATGTTCAAGGTTAAGGTCGTTGATCTAGGTCACTTGACGTCACAGACATAAGCAAAGTGCATCATACTGTATATAACTGTACCATTCCAGTCCTTTAAATATTGGAAATTTGGTTCACTGGTTCGAAAAGTTTGTTGTTGAGCAATGAGATTTAGTTTTATAGATGTTGCAGGTTTTTGTTTGTTAGAACTGGGATAGGTTGCTTCTCGAGCTCTTCCGTTTGCAACTCTAATTTACATAACATGATTTCTCCATTCAATTCGAGTTATTCTTAATAGTACGGTTCTCTATGCTTCAAGTATTAGGTTTGTGCCTAAGTTCGTAGTGTTTTCCATAAGTTTAATAAACACAACAGTTACAGATTACACAGATACTTAAGTGATCAATAACATATTCTCCGTCACTATTTACAACAGTCTGAGAACGCTGCGGTAACTTTTCCATTCCGCGACTGTAGAAATCATGTAGGATTTAGGCGAAGTAAGCGTAGAGCCATGTTCGGAGCGCATTTTCATCCGGAAAGGAAGTTCCTTGAAGGCTCTTCGATAGAGAGCGGAAAAGGTGAAAATCTGAGAGCGCAGGATCAGGTGAATAAGATGAGTGCGCAATGACTTCCTAACCAACTCCCGTATGCCGTTTTTTCTCAATCTAGCAGAATGAGGAGGGGCGTTTTCGTGAAGTAACATCACTTCACGCAGTCTTCCTGATCGTTCTTATTGGTTGCCTCTGCAAGATGTCTCACTTGTTGACAATAAATGCCAGCAGTGGTGGTTACACCATGGGGAAGCAACTAGTAGTATACCATACGGTTGCTGTTCCGCCAGATGCATAATTTATCTTTCATGGATGTGCGCAGATCTTTGTACGGGGAGTTGCTGTATTGTTTGTGCTCAACCATTCCACTCTTTTCCATATGTTACCATAAAGACACAATTTCTCGTCACCAGTACCGATACAGGATAGGAATGGTCGGTGTTGTTCACGAGCCAATGAGGAGTAAGCAGAGGTGCACATACGGCCACCTGTTGATTTTTGTGATTTTGGCTTGGAGCATGCGGTAACCACGCAGCCGATTTTTGAACCTTCCCCATTGCATGCAAATGTCACACGGCGGTGGAATAAACACGGTTCAACACATCTGTCAGTTCTCGAGTACGCTGACATGGATAATTCTGTATTAAAGATCTTCATCGAACCCCGAAGGTCTTCCTGAACGGTGACAGTCACTAATGTCAAAACTATCCTCCTTAAAACGAGAAAACCACTTTCTTGCCGTGCTCTGTCCAATAGTATTATCCCCATACAAGGTGCAAATGTTTCTGGTTGCCTCCGCTGCTTTCACCCGCCTACTGAACTCAAACAGAAGAGTATGTCGGAAATGTTCTGATTTCTCCGCTTGACGCTCCATTTTCTAGCGGCCGCAGCTCCACTCACTATCTCCAGATGACAAAATGATAATACGTAAACTCAAATAGTAACAGTGAACTACAAATGAAAAATGACCGTCAGTAAATGAACCCACAGTAACAGGGATGCGAACATGCAAAACAAAAACGCTACGAACTATTGTTTCTTTCTTACGAATAGCGTTACGGTTTTCTCAGCCATATGATTGCGTAACGGAAAGATTATACATCGATGCACGCCACATTATCTGTGTTTGCTTTTTTCGCTGCTTCTCCTTGGTGCCAGGGGGAGGGGTTTCCTTCACCGGTTTGGACCTAGGGCATCTTGTGCACGGTAGGTTAAGGAGGGTAAGCCGAGAGCTGCGTCAACACACAGACTGCATGTCCTTCACTGACGCAGCATCGATCTTACAGGTACCCAAAAGCTTACCAGAAATCCGTAAGCTGGCGAGTACGCTGCACGGCGGGGGTCGCTGCAAGATTGGAAGGGGAACACTCTTTGAAGCAAGAACACGCTAGGACGAAGAAAACTTGAAACGAATGCAGGAATGTTTCTTCTCAAAATGACAGTCGATTTGCTTCCCCATTTATGTCCAGTTGGAGTTTCTCGTCGCCGACGGGACGCTGACACGAAATCTGAAGCTAGAGCGCACCATAAGGAAACGAGCATTTATGACGTCGTGTGGCTCTGCTGGTGGCGGGTGAAGGGTGCGCGGCCTCGCTGGCTGAGAGCGGCAGTCAGTGTCAGCCAGCCGACAGCCGTGGCCACGCAGCGCTGCGCTGCGCTGCTGTTCCCGAGGTGCGCTCACATATTAATAGTGTTTTATCAGTACTTGTGATTTTGTGCGTGCCTTGTTTTTATAGTAAGGTATGCTTTAAAACAACTATCAAACTGATGACATATTTGAGAAAAAGCTTTATTATTTGCTGTTATTAACGGTTTATAATATTTTATTTGTCACGGGCGGGCTGCACTGCATTCACGGGACGAACTATTACTCGGCTGTCAAATGCTCTGAGTGACATGTTGAGAAAATCATTTTGTAATGAGAAATATTCGAAAAAGAAATGAAAATAAATGGTAAACGCGAGTTGAAAACAAGAGGATAAATATATGGCCCGTGTAATTGCAATGAAAGCGTCCCATCTACTTATCGCTGTATTGGGTGTTTTTGTCGACCCAATCGAGAAGTTTCAGATTAAAATATAAAGTGTGCCACTATTTGCGCTTGGACATTGAACAGCCTAATCTCACATTAACACTACGTGTTTTGTCCGCTACCGTAGCTGAGTGGACAGCGCGCCAGCTAGTCATGCTGGGGGGCCCGGGTTCGATTTCCGGCTGGGTTGGAGATTTTTCTCCGCTCAGGGACTGGGTGTTTGTGTCGTCTTGCCGTGCGGTTCTAGGCGCTGCAGTCTGGAACCGAGCGACCGCTACGGTCGCAGGTTCGAATCCTGCCTCGGGCATGGATGTGTGTGATGTCCTTAGGTTTGTTAGGTTTAATTAGTTCTAAGTTCTAGGCGACTGATGACCTCCGAAGTTAAGTCGCATAGTGCTCAGAGCCATTTTGTGTCGTCTTGATCATCCTCGTCGACGCGCAAGTCGCTGAAGTGGGTTAACCTCAAAAGAGTTGCACCAGGTGATTGGGTCTTGCTGCTGGGAGGCCCTCGCCACACGATATTCTTTCATTCACTTAACGTGCACTGACATCACACAGAGCTGCTACATAGAACGATATTATATTAATAACATTTGACGGCAGATGCGAATTGAAAGAGATGACTATAATAACATGTTGGTGGCGCAGCAAATATGTAACACAATAAAGTCAGAGACTAAGAGAACGTATTTGAAAGTTGTTAGCATGGTATTAGCGTTCTATTCTGACACATACTACAAATTACATATTAATTGTACGTTCTTCAAACCAGAGTGGTGCGGATATTTGCGCTGTATATACGGTATATGTGTACTTAATCCTTTCTTGTCGTTTTTGATTAGATAGAGTGCGTCGTGTACCTAATATATGTGACATACACATTTGTGCCAGAAGGCGGTGTCATCTACTTTTGTGACGTGTGGGAAAGAACTCTTTATAAATGTTTTGGCAAAGCAATATTCGCCAGCACAGTGGCACTGAAAACATTCAAGAGATTGATTCGTAGTTTGTCCTGCAGGTATCGTGCAGCCATTTAATGACGAATGTACGAAGCCAGTATTAGCAAGAATCAATCAAATAAAATTGAATATAAACAGTCACAACCACAATAACCTTTTTTTAATATAAGGCTACCGGTTTCGGTCTGCTTTAGACCACCTTGCGACCGCACCATGATGTACTTGGTGGCAAGCCTGCATTAACAAATAGGTGATTTCCCAAAAATAGGTGTTAACAATTTATAATGCTGATTCTGAAAGTTATCTTCATTTTGTTCTATCAAATCAGAATTTTTCGCTAAGTAAAAATCTCGCGTTTTAAAGATTTAATTAATTCAAGCATAAATACTGAAATAAAATTTATATCAAGGTCTATGTTATTAAAACTACTGTTTTATGTTTTAGGCATATATTAAAAATACTACACATAGTTATCTTGGCAATATAACGAATACTCTGTTAGAGGTAGGTTTCATACTTTATCGATCTCCTCGCAGAACCTTCATCTTTAATGTCCTTATTCAATATCCAACAACAGTCGCCCATCATTTTTTCAATCCATCTCCCATGACATCTCGTCTCCATCGCCTTAATGTCCTGGTGGAAGCGTTCTCCTTTCTCCCCAATATAATGTATCCAATTTTCAGAGAAATAGTTAATACGTCAGTGCAGGAAATACACTTTCACATCCCTGTTACAACCGAATTTCTTGAAGTTTTCCATCATTGGTCTGACAATGTAATTTGGATGCTTTATTCCATAGAACGTTTTCAGTAACGGACCAGAAGGCATCCCATGCATCATTTTCTCTAACATTCATTGTATTCTCATGTTCGTAATCCTTTATCAATTTGTAAAACCGAGGGCCAACAAAAATTCCAGTTTCAAATTTTTCTTGATCGATGAAGGGAAATTTCACAGAAAGCAACTTAAAGCAGGATTCATGTTGTGCAAGAGACCTTACAAACTGCTTCATCGAGCACAGTTTGATATGAAGTAGTGGAAGACGAACATTTTTGTGGTCTAAAAGCTTTTGATGCTAGATATTTTTAGTGCCAGCCACAAACAAACTCCAATTTGGTCAAATCTTTTCACTCCAGTGGTTTTGCTTTGCCAGGATATCCCACTCACGCAAACGCATGCCATTTTCGTTTACACAGCTTCCTGTTCTAATAAAATTCCTATAACTTTGAAGTCGACACTGATTAGCCATTTGTGGCACTGAATACTTGTTAACTTGACATTCATGTTCTCGAATTAATCATTCACTTCCATTGAACTGGTCACAGGACTGGATCAATACAAACTTTTATTACGTAATAATATACCTTTGACGCTTCGAGGGGAAGATTCAGCCATAAGTCTCTACTCAGTAGGACCATATTCAGTCCCGTAGTAATAGAGTAACTTCTTGAGGTCATTGCAGTAAGCCAAGGATCCGTTCATAGAGAACAGAGGCATAGGTTCTTTTTCTCTGTGCTTATATCGCACAGAATATGTTCCGGGAGCCAACAGACCATTTCGACGAATGTAAATATCGTACTAGATCATTAAATTCGCCCTGAGAGAACTGTTGTAAAGTAAAGTTGTGCTGCTTCTAGAAATCATCACTATTGTCGTAGGTTCCTTCACTTTCGCAACATCTCCTGCTATATTCGCCAAATGAGCCGAGGAAAAAGTAAAAGCTAGAATTTCTACATGTGGAAATGGCCTCACGCCTTGAGGAATACTTGAACACAAAATTTCCTTCTTCTTTTCTAAACTGATCCTTTAACAGGCACCAAACAGAAGTAATAATTACTAGTGTGAACTTTAGCCTACATTTATACCAAGCGATTGCAAAATGAATCCATGTTCTTCCAGATTGTTCACAACCTTAATCTCTCAACGAAAGAGTGGAAAAATTTCTTTAGTGCCATTCCCAACCTAAAGATAATAACAAAAAACGAAAAAAAGGCAGCTGAATCTCTACTGTGATATATCTCACGAAGAATGTACATAACATAGTAACACACGTAATTAAGAGTACAAGGACAGGATAAAAAAATACAACACCAAAAAATAATTACTGTAGTGTAATCAAATTTTGGGAATACATTTGTCTAGGTAACATATTTAAGTGATTAACATTGCAAGATCAGAGGTTAATGTAAGCGCGAGATAAGCTATTGCAAATGTGAAATGCTGACACATTAATAACTGGTGTAACCGCCAGAATGTTGAATCCAAGCATGCAAACGTTCCCACACTGTGTTGAACAGTTGCCAGATATCAGTTTGTGGGATGGAGTTCCATACCTGTTGCACTTGGTCGGTCGATACAGGAAAGGTTAATGTTTTTTGTGGATGACGGCGAAATTGACGTCCGATGATGTCCCATATGTGATCGATTGGAGACAGATCGGGTGATCGAACATGTCGACACTCTGTAGAGCACTCTGGGCTATAACGACGGTATGTGGGCGAGCGTTATCCTGATGAGAAGCACTCCTGGAACGAAGTTCATGTACGGCAGCACAATAGGTCGAATCACCAGACTGAGGTACAAATTTGTAGTCATGCTACGTGGGATACGAAGTCGCACCCCACAACATAACTACATATGTAGGTCCTGGCACTGAGGCAGAACCAGCTTTCGTCAGAAAACACCCTGACTTCCAATGAACTCTCACTGGACAACACCGAAGTCACGAATGGCGGTGGTTTCGGGTCAATGGAATGCACGCAACAAGGCAACTAGCTCGGAGGTGTCCTTGAAGTAACTAATTTGTAACAGTTCGTTGTGTCACTGTGGTGCCAGCTGCTGCTCAAAGTGCTGCTGCAGGTGCAGTATGATGCGCCAGAGCCACAAACCGAACACGATTGTCTTTCCTCCTGGTAGTACCAGTGGCCGTCTAGAATGGTTCAAATGGCTCTGAGCACTATTTGACTTAACTTCTGAGGTCATCAGTCCCTTAGAACTTAGAACTACTTAAACCTAACTAACCTAAGGACATCACACACATCCATGCCCGAGGCAGGATTCGAACCTGCGACCGTAGCAGTCCCGCGGTTCCAGACTGTAGCGCCTAGAACCGCTCGGCCACTCCGGCCGGCTGGCCGTCTAGAGCCCGGTCTACTTCGACCATACATTCTCATGACCACCGCTACTAGTCGTCATGTACAGTGGCTACATTCCTGCCAAGTCTTCCTGCAGTATCGCAGAACGAACATCCAGCTTCTCGTAGCCAAATTACACGACTTCGTGATGTTTTGATAACGGCGCCCTTGTCGTCGTAAAGGCATTCTTGGCGTCCTTGTCGTCGTAAAGGCATTCTTGACTAACATCAACTCACCACGTCCAATCTCAAAGGTAACTAACGCTCACGTCCGTTGCAGCATGTATTTATAAACCTGATTGTCATCCTCAGAGTGGGTCTACTAGTCCCATTCTTATGCGACTGAGGCGAAATCTGATTAGACCTCGTCTTTCAGATGTAGAAACACACCTACAAACGTTTGTTGAAGTTGCACAAATTATTCTTAGTGTGTATTGCGAATTTTTTCCGTCAGTGTAATTTAAAATGAAACTAAAAAAAACTATTCCATCAAGAAAAACATTGTACGTGATAGAAGGAAACTAACAAGTTTTGAAACTGGCGTAAAAAATGTACTTAAGAACATTAACTTTCTTCAGTTATCTGATATCTTGCAGACTGTTGTAATCAATTGTATGAGTATTTATAAACTTACAACTGTTTAAATAACTAGAAACTAGTGAAACTGTAACACCTACTTGTTACTGCGATAATATAATAATCTGTACTTGGTCATGTTGTGGAGCTTTTATGTCATACGTGGTAGATATTTACCTCAAATATTTATGACGTGTTAGTCATACAAAATGTTTTATGTGGTTGGCGTAAGAAACCTTAATTCGGAAAAATACAAAAAGAAACAAATGAAAAACACAACGATGGAAATCGTACAAACAAAAAGATTTGTGGTTGAGGCGATGATTTCAGATTTCCTGTAAACTAAGTTAATGCTAAAAGGAGGTTCTTTAGCAATGTGGATCCAAAATAATGACTATCATTCAAACTGAAACTACCTCACGGTCAGAAAATGCTATTTTTACTCCTGCCCCTGCAGCTGGATGTGCTTACGTTTTCAAAATATCAGAGGAACGTGCAATCTAGACTAGGTTTTCCCAGAAACTTGGTGCAGATCGGGTAGTGGTTTCGGCTGTCATATTAGGTTTTTCAATTGGTCCTATCATCGCAATGAAAGGCACGGTACATGGTAAGGTCTATGAAACCATCACCTAGTAGTGCAGGTATAGTTCGAAGTATGCTATTAGATCATACAAGAAGATAATTCACAATCATGTGGACAGAAATTTTCAACTATGTTTTGTGAAAAAAGGAAATGAAGTGGTATGCATCCAACAGCGTCCAAAATCGCTGCATTTAAATAGTATGGCTGCATGGTGGTCCGTACTGGAAAAACCAGTAAAAGCCATTTCTTTCCGCCAATATCTCTCAAGGAACTGACCACCGTTCGTAATTTAAATGAATCAATCATCTTGCGGTTCTGACTGCTTTGTATGTCAAAGGTTACCTTCCACAATAGTTTTCTGGTGTTCAAATTATTTTGTCGAATCCTAGTAGTTCCGCATTGCGCCGAGTTCTCGTAAACGAAAGAACACTTTGCTAGCAAAATTAACACTAACTCTTTCTACACCTTGTTGTAACATAAAAATTCAGCAGTAAGAACGAGTCCCACTGCTCTGAGTAAAGGGAAGCGAATCAGCGTTTTTCTTGCAGTTCCTTTGTTAGGTGCGAAATACTGAAGGTTGAAAAACTTTTTTTGTGCTACTGCAACCACGCTTGACCGAATGTCTGTCGCAACACCAGGTTGTCCTCGGAGTTACAATTCTTGTCACGTCTATCTCTTTTTTTCTTAGTAATGCTTAGGTTCAATACTTTCCTATAATCGAACAGTATATCTTTAGCAATGAGTGTCAAAACATCTGACACGTCCATTTGTTATTTCGTTTGTCACACCAGTGTTTGTAGGAAGTAAAATACTAAATGTCTATGACGTTAGTAGAATAAACTAAATAAATTAAACTTTCTTTATTTTGTTATATCAAATTCTTGGAAATCAAGTGCCCGCTCCTTAAACCAACAATATAAGAGGACAATATTTTATGCACGTACTACACACTGATCAGCCAGAACGTTATGACCATCGATCTACTATCGAAACAAGGCCGTCCAGGCGATAGAAGCGTCACTTGGCGAGGAATGACTGCTAGTCGGACACACGCTCGGTGCATGTACACTACTGGCCATTAAAATTGCTACACCACGAAGATGACGTGCTACAGACGTGAAATTTAACCGACAGGAAGAAGATGCTGTGATATGCAAATGATTAGCTTTTCAGAGCATTCACACAAGATTGGCGCCGGTGGCGACACCTACAGCGTGCTGACATGAGGAAAGTTTTCAACCGATTTCTCATACACAAACAGCAGTTGACCGGCGTTGCCTGGTGAAACGTTGCTGTCATGCCTCGTGTAAGGAGGACAAATGCTTGCCATCACGTTTCCGACTTTGATAAAGGTCGGATTGTAGCCTATCGCGATTGCGGTTTATCGTATCGCGACATTGCTGCTCGCATTGGTCGAGATCCAATGACTGTTAGCAGAATATGGAATTGGTGGGTTCAGGAGGGTAATACGGAACGCCGTGCTGGATCCCAACGGCTTTGTATCACTAGCAGTCGAGATGACAGGCATCTTATCCGCATGGCTGTAACGGATCGTGCAGCCACGTCTCGATCCCTGAGTCAACAGATGAGGACGTTTGCAAGACAACAACCATCTGCATGAACAGTTCGATGACGTTTGCAGCAGCATGTTCTATCAGCTCGGAGACCATGGCTGCGGTTAACCTTGACGCTGCATCACAGGCAGGAGTGCCTGCGATGGTGTACTCAACGACGAACCTGGGTGCACGAATGGCAAAACGTCATTTTTTCCGGTGAATCCAGGTTCTGTTTACAGCGTCATGATGGTCGCATCCGTGTTTGGCGGAATCGCGGTGAACGCACATTGGAAGCGTGTATTCGTCATCGCCATACTGGCGTATCACCCGGCGTGATAGTATGGGGTGCCATTGGTTACACTTCTCGGTCACCTCTTGTTCGCATTGACGGCAGTTTGAAGAGTGGACGTTAAATTTCAGATGTATTACGACCCGTGGCTCTACCCTTCATTCGATCCCTGCGAAACTCTACATTTCAGCAGGATAATGCACGACCGCATGTTGCAGATCCTGTACGGGTCTTTCTGGATACAGAAAATGTTCAACTGCTACCCTGGCCAGCACATTCTCCAGATCTCTCACCAATTGAAAACGTCTGGTCAATGGTGGTCGAGCAACTGGTTCGTCTCAATACGCCAGTCACTAATCTTGATGAACTGTCGTATCGTGTTGAAGTTGCATGGGCAGCTGTACCTCTACACGCCATCTAAGCTCTGTTTGACTCAATGCCCAGGCGTATCAAGGCCGTTATTACGGCCAGAGGTGGTTGTTCTGGGTACTGATTTCTCAGGATCTATGCACCTAAATTGCGTGAAAATGTAATCACATGTCAGTTCTAGTATAATACATTTGTCCAATGAATACCCGTTTATCATCTGCATTTCTTCTTAGTGTAGCAATTTTAATGGCCAATAGTGTAGTTCACTGTTGCTATTTGTGTTAACATATTGACATTTTGTCGTTTGTAGATAGTGAGTGGATCTCTGAACTCTAGAAAATGGAGCGCCAAGTGGCGAAATCGGAACATTTCCGACATCTTCGTCTGTTTAAGTTCATTAGACGGGTGACGGCAGTGGAGGCACCGAGAAACATTTGCAACATGTGTGCGGATGATGCCATTCGACAGAGCACGGCAAGAAAATGGTTTTCTCGTTTTAAGGTGGATCGTTTTGACACTAGTGACCCTCCTCGTTCAGAAAGACCTTCGGGGTTTGATGGACATCATTTAAACGCTTTGCTCCATAATGATCACCGTCACTGCACTTGAGATCTGGCAGATGGGATGAACTGTGATCATTCCTCCATCGTGCGACATTTACTTGCAATGAGGAAGGTTCAAAAATCGGGTGTATGGATACCGCATACTCTAAGCCAAATATCACAATGATCCGCTGGTGGCCATAGGTGCACTGCTCGTCATCAGTTGGCTGTTCCTATCCTGTTTCGTTACTCTTGACGAGTCTATACGCTGACATAATTGAAAGAAAGGAATGGTTGAACCCAAACAAAGCAGCAACACTCTGTACAAAGACCTGCGCGCATCCACAAAAGCTGTCTGCATCTGGTGGAACAGCGACGTTGTGATGTACTACGAATTGCTTCACCACGGTGTAATCACCACTGCTGGCATTTATTGTCAACAACTGAGACGTCTTGCAGACGAAGTCCAAGAACGACGACCAGAAAGACTGTGTGAAGTGATGCTACCCCACGATAACACTAGACTGCTAGACTAACAAAAAACACAATACAGGAGTTGGGTTGGGAAGTCATTCCGCACTCCCGTATTCACCTGACTCTGCGCCCTCAGATTTTCACCTTTTACGCTCTCTATGGAACAATCTACAAGGAACTTCCTTCCCGGATGAAAATACGCTCCGTAGGCGGCTCGACGAGTTCTTCGCGTCAAAACCAAGTGATTTCTACAGTCGTGGAGTGGGAAAGTTACCCCAGCGTTGACAGACTGTTGTAAATAGTGACGGAGAATATATTACTGCTGGAACCTGCCGGGTTACCCGAGAGCGCTAATGCGCTGCTTCCTGGACTCGGGTAGGCGCGCCGACCCCGGATCGAATCCGGCCGGCGGCTTAACGACGGAGGCCGGTGTGCTGGCCAGCTTGGATGTGGTTTTTAGGCGGTTTTTCACATCCCCCTATGTGAATACCGGGCTGGTCCCCACATCCCGCCTCAGTTCCACGGCTCGCAGACATCTGAACACAGTCGCACTATTCCATGGATTATACTAGACACAGACAGTTGGGGTACACTAATTCCGTCCCGGGGTACGGGGTGGTGGCAGGAAGGGCATCTGGCCACCCCTTAAATTAACCTTGCCAAATCCGATTAACCATTGCGCCCTAAAACACTAATCATCATCATCCGATTAACCATGCCGACCCTGTGTCATTGCGGGACAAAGGCGCAAGCAAAAGAATATATTACTGCTGGCTGAAGTCTCTGTTACGTGTAACTTGCGTGTATTAAACTTATGAAAAACGCTAATAACTTAGGTTCAAATGGCTCCAAGCACTATGGGACTTAACATCTGAGGTCATCAGTCCCCTAGACTTAGAACTACGTAAACCTAACTAACCTAAGGACATCACACACATCCATGCCCGAGGAGGATTCGAACCTGCGATCGTAGCAGCAGCGCGGTTCTGGACTGAAGCGCCTAGAACCGCTCAGCCACAGCGGCCGGCCTACTGACTTAGGCACCAACGTAATAGCATCTTCAAAAAGATTTCGGGCTTGCAGCCAGTTGTCGTTAGCTTCGATCCACGATATTTCGACTGGACACCTGCCAGCCATCCTCAGGTGAGCCATCGAAGACTGACGAAGACGCCCTCCGTTCCGTAATATATAGCATGCAGCGAGTATTCCGCGCATGCGTCAAAATCATATGGACAGACGAACCACACCACCCGCCAGCAGCGCCCTCGCTGGTGGAACTGCAGAACTCAGCTGTCTTCGGTTTTGTCAATTGCTCCAGACTAAGACGTCAGAGTACTTCGATGGCCGCGGCAATTGACAAAACCGAAGACAGCTGAGTCCTGCAGTTCCACCAGCGAGGGCACTGCTGGCGGGCGGTGTGGTTCGTCTGTCCATATGGTTTTGACGCATGCGCGGAATACTCGCTGCACGATATATATTACGGAACGGAGGGCGTCTTCGTCAGTCTTCGATGGCTCACCTGGGGATGGCTGGCAGGTGTCCAGTCGAAATATCGTGGATCGAAGCTAACGACGACCGGTTGCAAGCCCGAAATCTTTTTGAATATTTAGTTCGCCGGGAAAATTTTAAATTTAACTAATAGCATCTGTGTAACAACGATAGTCCCATTAGTTGGGAAATTGGTTGCCGCTGTTTTGTAATGGTGGAAAGTAGATTTTTGTAATATTTTTGTAGTATTAGCCGTTTTTGTAATGTTCATAAGTACCTTGTATACATAATTAATACATAAACCTTTTATTATCCACAAAAATTTGAACTGTATGGCCTATGTGAGCTTCTGAGATGATATGTTGTAAATGTAACGAATAAATAAATAAATGTACGACCATTAATTTGTTATCTCGACGTAAGCCTTTTACGATCGACTGCCATGAGTATGAGTATAGTCCGCAGCTCGTGGTCGTGCGGTAGCGTTCTCGCTTCCCGCGCCCGAGTTCCCGGGTTCGATTCCCGGCGGGGTCAGGGATTTTCTCTGCCTCGTGATGACTGGGTGTTGTGTGACGTCCTTAGGTTAGTTAGGTTTAAGTAGTTCTAAGTTCCAGGGGACTGATGACCATAGATGTTAAGTCCCATAGTGCTCAGAGCCATTTGAGTACGAGTATATTTCCGACGTTGAAGGTTTTGGCCAGATGTAACAACAGCTAGGTTAGCAATGGTTGCATCATTAGGCGTCGCCGGGCAGGAGGTGGCGCCTCGGCGCGGCTGGCGCGGCGCAGATCAAACGAGGTGTGAGCGCGCTCACAATCGCAGTCGCGCTACAGAAGCCGCTGCGCTGCTCACGGTAAGGCCACGCCTCGCGCTCCTACCGTCTGCCGCTCGTCTCGTCAGGCTTGTTTTCTCCACGCGGTACACAGCACGCCTTCCACGTAGTATCGCAATTCTGCCGCCGATTCTGCGTCATTTGCCTAACACAATCAGACTTTTTTATGCTCTCCACTCCGCACTGTGTACCGTATTACAAGTCTCAAGATCATCCGTTCATTTCCATCATCATCAATAGCAGCCATTCGACTCCCACTGCCGAAAATCGCGTCTTCTTGGGCTTCCTGTGCATTACTGCCTTCTGCTGCACACATCCGTGTTCTTCCTTCGTGTTTTCTAATTTCATCCACCCACCTTAGATTCAGTCGATATTACAGTGCCTGTGTTGTTCGTAAGTACGGCGCGAAGTTCCTTCGGGCATGCGCGATGAGATGAATTAGTTTGAGCCGTCGTATCTGTCTTTTCTTACCCTGTGGAATCCAGCACAGTGCTTCTTTCGTCCATCTATAAAGTATCACGAAATGGAGTCGCATTTTGCGAATCTGGATTGACGTCAGCTGGCTGACAAAGATGAAAATTTGTGCCGGACCGGGACTCTAACCCGGTTTTCACGTTTATCGCGCATATCGCCACCAGCATCGACCAAAACTTCCATATGTTATGGTGTCCGCTTACGCTCGCACATTTCGTGGTTCCCGCGCAGGGAGCAAGAAATATTTTATCGTCATTTTAGCCCGTCGAGGCATGGATACATCATGATGGTTACAATGTCAGTGTTTTGTAGTGTCTGTATCTTCACATTATAGTGTACGCATGCGTGTCTGGAAGACACTCTAATGTGAAGATACAGACACTGTATAAACACAGACATTATAACCACGAATGATATATAAAGTATATTTCCTCTTATCCTGACATAGGAACCAAGTATAAAATGACTTTTTACGTGATAAACTGTATTTACTGTTCCTATCCTCGCCTATGAAGCCCGATACAATGTAATGTTAATTTATTGAACTGTTTATGCACTTTAACAGTTAATTCTGTAATGTTTATTTGCGCAACGGATTTTCGTAACTTTTCCTATCATGTTATCTTTTTCTTCTTTTTCTTGCCCCGCATCTGCACAGGTTCGGCATGGTTATTAACGGATACAGAGAAGTTGCAGCATTAGAAAATTGCAGCGAAATGTAGGAAGATCTGCAGCGGATAGGCACTTGGTGCACGGAGTGGCAACTGACCCTTAACATAGACAAATGTAATGTATTGCGAATACATAGAAATAAGGATCCTTTATTGTATGATTATATGATAGCGGAACAAACACTGGTAGCAGTTCCTTCTGTAAAATATCTGGGAGTATGCGTGCGGAACGATTTGAAGTGGAATGATCATATAAAATTAATTGTTGGTAAGGCGAGTGCCAGATTCAGATTCATTGGGAGAGTCCTTAGAAAATGTAGTCCATCAACAAAGGAGGTGGCTTACAAAACACTCGTTCGACCTATCCTTGAGTATTGCTCATCAGTGTTGGATCCGTACCAGGTCGGGTTGACAGAGAAGATAGAGAAGATCCAAAGAAGAGCGGCGCGTTTCGTCACAGGGTTATTTGGTAAGCGTGATAGCGTTACGGAGATACGGAGATGTTTAGCAAACTCAAGTGGCAGACTCTGCAAGAGAGGCGCTCTGCATCGCGGTGTAGCTTGCTGTCCAGGTTTCGAGAGGGTGCGTTTCTGGATGAGGTATCGAATATATTGGTTCCCCCTACAGACACCTCCCGAGGAGATCACGAATGTAAAATTAGAGAGATTCGAGCGCGCACGGAGGCTTTCCGGCAGTTGTTCTTCTCGCGAACCATACGCGACTGGAACGGGAAAGGGAGGTAATGACAGTGGCACGTAAAGTGACCTTCGACACGGAGTATAAATGTAGATGTAGATGTAGATGTAGATTTGGGTTAGTTAATTTAAAGGGTGGTCAGATGCCCTTCTTGTCGCCATCCCTTTACCCCCTGGACGGAAGGTTTTGTAAATGTTTGCGAACCGTGTATTTGAGACAGGAGTAAGGTGGCTCAAATGGCTCTGAGCACTATGGGACTCAACTGCTGTGGTCATAAGTCCCCTAGAACTTAGAACTACTTAAACCTAACTAACCTAAGGACAGCACACAACACCCAGCCATCACGAGGCAGAGAAAATCCCTGACCCCGCCGGGAATCGAACCCGGGAACCCGGGCGTGGGAAGCGAGAACGCTACCGCACGACCACGAGATGCGGGCCAGGAGTAAGGTACTAGCCCGGTATTCAACTGGTGAGATGTGGGAAAACGCCTAGATGCCACATGCAGGCCTGCAGGCACGCCAACTCTCGTCGTTAACCCGCCGGGCTTATTCGATCTGGGGCCTTCGCATCTCCAAGTTTCGGATGTGGCGCTTTAAAGCGCACGGCTATTCGGGTGGGCTTCCTATGATGTTATCTCACTTCTATAAAATTGATATTGAAATTTTCTGCTGAATTCGAATTTTTAATTCTGAGCACTGAAATTCTCCAGTCTTTGTCGTAGTATACGCCCTGTGTTACCTTCAAGATGATGTTGATCTCAGCTTGATTGAGTCGATCTTTTCTCGAAGTTAATTTAGTACATAATTGATTTAACGGAATAGCAGACCCACAATTATTTCTTTTTGGTATATCACTTATTATTTTCTATTTCTTGTTTTTGGCACCAACCGTTGTCATACGCTCGTACCATTGAGTGCACCACATCCGTTGATTCTGTTCAGCACTTCGTAAAAATAATACTTGTTCATTAATTTTTTTATTCACTTGTCACTCCTATCTTATGCCCTCAGCATTCTTTCTATAGCTCAATATTGCTACTTCGCTCACATAGCATTATCTGAATTCATTATCGTGTCCAATCCTTCCGACGTCTGAGGCTTCCCCACTCATTCACCTCCACCCTTCTCTGGTTCTGGCGCTACCGACGCTGCCGTGGCGTTCCCTTCCGTCGCGTTTTCGCTTCTTTACGTCGCACGACCAGCTTGGCGCTGGGTGCACCGTCTGTCTTCACATGTTGTGCCAATTGGTATACTATTCTTTTAAAATTACCTTTTCTTACATGTGCTTTTTCTTAGCAGACTTCTGTATAGCAATGCGGTTGACCTCGGGATTGATTTCTTAACGTATACCGTATTTTTAATCATTCAGAAATTAATCAAATTTTAGGTGACATCGAGGTTTCCAAAGATATAGTAACCTCCCACATCTAACACATCAATCGTCTGGTTAGATTTATCATCCTTCTTCATTTCGTTCGCATTTCTGTCTTCAGTGTTCCGTGATCCATATTTTTCCTGCGTCTCCCAGTAATTCCCAACATATTTGTCTCCGTTAACCGCCTAACAATCCCAGATTTCTGAATGAAGTCAAAAAGGGTGGTAGTCACTGTCAGTAAACTTCCCTTCTCAGAAGAATAGTCATCTTAACTTTTAAAACTTATTTATTTTTAAAAAAGCATTTTAGGCATTTTTTATTCCTCTGTTTATTCGTCTTTGTTGTCTGTTGGGTAACTGTTTTCTACTTTCCTAAATGCAAAAACTCATCAACTTGATCCATAACATCACTTTCAATTTGTACACTTCTCGTTTTGATATATGGGTCATATATTATTTTTGTCTTATTATAACTCATTTTCAGACTTGTCAACTTGCCCTGTTAAATTCTTCCATTCGCTGTCGGAGTTTCCTGCTCTAGACGTAAAATGTATATCATCATCCAACTCGGGGATGTAAATTCTAGTTAGCACTAATGTTCACGTCTAATAGGCGTTGACTTTACCAGTATAATGACAAGTGACAGTGTTTGAAATATTACACGAAAACAGTAGCCGAGTAGAGTAAAAGAAAGAGAAGTTTTTTTAAATTGGTGTTTTTCTGTACCTTAGAAGTAATTCCTATAATTATGAATGTTAATATGTTAGCACTATTACTAACTGTTTTTAGTATAATTTGTAAAAGTAGCTAGCGGTGGCACCTTTTCCAACCGATATGTTGGTTGACTCTTTCCACATCCCAAAAGACTCTCCTCTATGATAGTATTAACGAAACAGGACATCTAAATCAATCAGTCAAAAGAAAGATAGTTCAGATACAATCTATCAGCACGTATCCTTCTTCATCATGCCAGGTTAACTTCCTTGAGGACAGCAGAGAACAGTTTTAGTTTTATGGAAACTCCCTGTCTGATTTCTCTTTTGGTTCTGAATTTCTCACGCATCTGATGGAGTCTATTAGGAGGTGCTTTATTAGTGCACACATTCTTCAGTTTACTGCAGTGTATCAAAGCCTTGTTTCTCAAGATGTCGTTTAACAAATTTCGTTGAAACACAGTCAAACAATTTCTCAATATCCACGAATCTGAAAGAAGCACGGCTTTCAGATGGTGTGTTGTGCTGTACTCAAGCGCTAACTTGATTCTTTGCCTGATTAAACTCAAATGTTTTTCTACGCAGTTGGTGATAATTTTAGTGAACATCTCGTGTCTGGCAAAGGGACGTCTAAGACATATACAGGTTTTACAGTATGG
Organism: Schistocerca americana; assembly: GCF_021461395.2. Taxonomy (NCBI): domain Eukaryota; kingdom Metazoa; phylum Arthropoda; class Insecta; order Orthoptera; family Acrididae; genus Schistocerca; species Schistocerca americana. The sequence goes on along the minus strand of NC_060130.1, from coordinate 428,947,122 downwards.
TCCTCCTCCTTTCTTGTGAAGTATACTGAAGAGCCAAAGAAACTGATACACCTGCCCAGTATCGTGTAGGTCTCCCGCGAACACGCAGAAGTGCTGCAACACGATGTGGCATGCACTCGACTAATGTCCGAAATAGTGTCGGAGGGAACTGACGCCATGAATCCTGCAGGGCTGTCTGTCCATAAATTCGTAACAGTACGAGGGGGTGGAGATATCTTCTGAGTAGCACGTTGCAAGGCATTCCAGATATGCTCAATAATGTTCACGTCTGGGAAATTGGGTGGCCAGCGGAAGTGTCTGAACTCAAAAGAATGTTGCTGGAGCCACTCTGTACAAATTCTGGACTATTGGGGTGTCGCTCTGTCCTGCTGGAATTGCCCAAGTCCGTCGGAATGCACAATGGACATGAATGGATTTAAATGACCACACAGGATTCTTAAGCACATGCCACCTGTCAGAGTCGTGTCTAGAGGTATGAGGGGTCCCATATCATTCCAACTGCACACGACCCACATCATTACAGAGCCTCCGCCAGCTTGAACAGTCCCCTGCTGATATGCAAGCTCCATGGATCCATGAAGTTGTTTCCATAACTGTACACGTCCATCCATTCGATACAATTTGAGACGAGACTCGTCCGACCAGGCAACAAGTTTCCAGTCATCAACAGTCCAATGTCGGAGTTGACGGCCCCAGGCAAGGCGTAAAGCTTTGTGTCGTGCAGTCATCAAGGGTACACGAGTGGGCCTTCGGCTCCGAAAGCCCGTATCGGTGATGTTTCGCATCCTGACATTTGTTAATGGCCCAGCATTGAAATCTGCTGCAATTTTCGGAAGGGTTGCGCTACCGTCACGTTGAACGATTCTCGTCAGTCGTCGTTGGTCCCGTCCTTGCAGAATCTTTTCCCAGCCACAGCGATGTCTACGATTTGATGTTTTACTGGAGTCCTGATATTCACGGTACACTCGTGAAATGGTAGTACGGGGAAGTCCCCACTTCATCGCTACCTCGGAGATGCTGTGTCCCATCACTCTGCGCCGACTATAACACCACGTTCAAACTCTCTTAAATCTTGATAACTTGCCATTGTAGCAGCAGTAACCGATCTAACAACTGCAACAGACACTTGATGTCTTATATAGGCGTTATCAATTGCAGCATCGTATTCTGCCTGTTTACATATCGCTGCATGTGAATACGTACGCCTATACCAGCTTCTTTGGCGCGTCAGTGTAGAATAACTATAGCAGTGCTCCAGGTGTGGGGAACTGTCTTCCTCCATAGACTTTCTGTACAGTTTTGAACATCCTTCTGTGTTGCTTGCCTCCAACTTTAACCGTTTCCAGGTGCCGTTCCTTTCTTCGTACATGCAGTTGGTTTATATATCTCATTGTAAGTACAATACCTCGGTTCCGTACAAAAGACACTGTTCATCTTGGCGTATTACTTCGCGACTGATTTCGTCCTTGAACTAAGTCCTTTGTTTCTGACAAGTTTCATCAACTCCAGTGGCGGGAGACGCGGAGCTTACTATTCGTACAGACGTATATTTGCGCTCAGCGGGAGCTCTTGTACAGCTTCACGAAAAAGCACAAGCAAAAATATTTTGAACTGTGGGAGGAACGGGAACAGACGTTTTGGACGCAGACAGGTGGTGCTTCGGAGGCGACCACTAATGACTGAACAAATTTGTTAATTAATGAAAAGGACAAAAAAAATTCAAAGAAGGGCTCCACGATTTTTCACAGATTTATGTAGTAAATGTGAGAGTGTCACAGAAATGCTTAATGGTCTGCAGTGGGAAACGGTACAAGAGAGTCGTGGATCGCAGAAAGTATTATGTGTTTCGCATCTGACGGCTAATTACATGTGTATACAGTTTAATTAGAAAAATTCGGACAGATATTTTCAGCTACAAAAAATTTGATCATATTATTCATATCATTGATATAAATATTGCTCACAAATTTAGACAACATCGTCTGTGGAGCTCAGCGATCTGGTGCTAACACTGATTGCAACAACAGTCGAGATCGCAATAACGTTAATTATTACCGGTTTCGGCTTATGTTAAAGCCGTCCTCAGATTTTTATTTGGACCCCTGTGGCTACACGTGAAAAACTAAGGAGCCGCCAGCACCACCCATAGTGGGCCAAAAAAGAAATTAGGATGGCTTTAACATAAGCCGCGACCGATAATAATAAATGTTATTACAATCTCGACTGTTGTTTTAATTATAAATATTGCTTCTTCATTTTCTTGTAACACACGTGAAATTCTTATTTTAGGAAAAAACTTAAATCTTGTAGCAACTGTTACAGTTCTGCTGTTTCATTGCTCCAAGTTACATTTAAAGACGTTTAAACAATATATAACTCAGCGTAAAGAAAAATGTTCTAAAAGAGGAACAAAAAACAATTTATGTTGTCTAAAGAAATGTTCCTTTGGTTACAAAATGGTCAATGCTATAGTCCACCTTTCTATCATCGTATTATTATTATTATTAATTCCTTGTTCAACGCAAATAATTTGAAGGATATATTAATGATGCGTGTCATGAATTTCAGTTCAGTAAAAGGTTTAGTGCGATGGCGCTCGGCGCGGAGGTAGCCGGTTCGAATTCTTATGGTGGAAGAAAATTTCACCGCCAATATTTGCCCGGCAAGGGAAAGAGACGTGATTACGTAAAGTTCTTGATCACCAGAATTTGCTCCCGTGTCCCATATTAAATTCCAAATATCTCCCTAGTATTTCAAGGAGAGAGGACATGTTGACTGTGTTGATGGTGATCCGTCCGTCGGATGGGAATGTTAAACTATTCGAGAGGAGTAGGCTGTGTGCCGACTCTGAGTCTCAACTTCTCCCTTCTCTCAACACCATAAAACACAGACATCACAACACACTGTACTCACAATGCGAACAGTCACCTACACTCATCACACAAACGTAAGACACTACTTCGTACACCACAAGGGAAAGAGGATCATTGACCGTGCAGGGGGAAAGCGTTTTCCGATTACGGGGCTGAACTACTCTTCGAACTCTTCCAGTCAACAATTCCATTCAAATTTCCTTCTTTTTTTTCATTTTCCAGTCGACTCAGGCTTACGTTCGGAGCAGATAAAAAACACAGACGTGCAAAGTACGAGTACTTATACAGCTCTATTAAGTCTCAGTCTAATCTCCGTAAAATATTTATATCCACTCCACATCCCACGCTCATGATTGCTCATAACATATTGGTCGACATTTAGCAGTTTGCGACGACTTCCACAATACGTTCCTCCCATCGGTATTTGCAATCACTATAGAGTTAAAGATATTTGACATGTGTCAAAACTGGTAGACCGTAGGAACTCTAAATCTACATCAGTGCTACACAAGCCACCATACGATGTGCGACGTGTGTACACAGTGAATTAGTATTAGCATCGCACTTACTACGAGGTTCGTTTAATAAATAATGACCCTATTACTTTTACAGCCGTTAATATGTACGGGGTGTATCGGGTATAAGTAGAGATATTTTATATGTTCTACCTTAATATGTACACACGTAAGTGTGACGGTTGCTTTTTCTCTGCATCGAACAGTCTTCCCACAAACACGTCGCATAATTTACTGCCTGACGTTCTCGGCATGGTCGTAACTGAACCACTAAGTGCATCACAGTTGTCAGTACAGATTGACCGTTTTGCATCCACGCGTCTACACTTACACACCTGACATGCTACCCATGGGGAAAAAAAAAAGTTCAAATGTGTGTGAAATCTTAAGGGACTTAACTGCTAAGGTCATCAGTCCCTAAGCTTACACACTACTTAAGCTAAATTATTAGGTGCTAACCAACCTATACTTGGAAGTACGAACCAACTGTAAAACGTGCGACTTGGAATAGCTATAAGTATTGGTCTGCAAATGACGTAAATACTGATGCAATGTTCTTCAGTACACCATCGCCAGTCAACAACACAAATATTTGCACTTAATAACGTTACAGCTCGTATATATGTAATGATCTTTGAGGTGCTTCAAATCTAATGTTCTTTTGCACTTGTGTGATGTTTCGAACAACTCCGGCAGACGGCAGAGCTGCGGTGAATCATCAAAATGAGATCTACGCAAGATATTCGTTACAATCAACGTGCTGTAACTGAATTATTGGTTGCGGAAAAAGAAACCATGCTGAAAGTACCAAGAAGAGCAGAAACTGAGCTCCGTGATCGGCCACCTTCGGGACGACATGTTGCAGCCATTGCTCCCAGCATAGTGAATCACGCGGATGCTATTATTCCTGCAGAACGGCGCATCACAACTCGACAAATGGCTCTACAGCTGTTGGTGAGCATGGAAGTGCGTGTGCAATGACTGAGACTCTTAGATATTTAAAGGTGTGTTCAAGGTGGGTTCCACGAATGGTCACAACAGATTACAAGATTCAAAGAAAAGTAATTTCATCTACACCGCATCGAGGAGTATGAGGCCAGAGGAAAAGCCAATCTGTCATGGATCGTTACAGTTTATGAAACTTGGATGCATCACTTTGAACCGGAAACAAATAGGCAGTCATAGGAGTGGCACAACCTAAAATCTACAAAAAAGAAGAAATTAGAGGCAGCGTCCTCTCTAGGCAATGTCGCGACAACAGTCTTATGAGGTAGTGATGGTGTCATTCTTGTGAATTTGTTGTCAAAAGGATCAACCATTAATTCACTGGCATACGTGAATACTCTGAAAAACTCTAAAAACGATTCCGACGTGTTTGGTCTGACAAGAACCCAAAATAAAATCTTGCTCCAACACAGCTCACGACCGTTAGTACGTCTCAGGACCCGGGAAGACATCACAAAATTGGATTGTACATCACTGTCTCATCGGCTCCATGGACCAGACCTGGCAGTCTCAGTTTTCCGTCTATTTGACCACTTAATGATTCTCTACGTGGGGCGCACTTTGAAAATGACGAATGCATCGGCTATGTAGCAAAAACATAGCTACGAGCTTTTACTAACAAGCAATATACATCCATATTCAGGAAAAAGAGCACCTTGTACGATTGCGGATAGGACACTCATATTCACGGGGCATGTACATTAGTGTGTTGTGCAGAAATGATTAGCGCTTGAACTATGTCGGCCCGCGGGTTCAAGGTCAACTTCGATATCACAGCCTGTGGCTCTCATTGTCGCTATAAGCCAAGGTAATGGATCAGTTTGACTTGAGCAGACGTGCAGGATGCCTCGCAGACGTATGCGCGAACCGTACCGTCAAATAAGTGCGTCTGAAAGAGGGTGTATTATTGGCATGAGAGGATGTGATGCATACATCCGGGAAACTGCTGCTCGTGTGGGACGAAGTGAAGTGGGTGTGCCCGGAATGGTTCACGGTAGGCCACAGGACACGACGAGATGAGTCAGGTCGCACCACCCACACCATCCCCCGAGAAATTCGACACCTCATCCTAATGGCATTACAGGACAGGTCTGCGTCCACCTCGGCTATGGCGCAACAGTGGAACGGTGTGACACATTGTGCACTATCAGGGGTGACAGTCCTTCGCCGTTTATTACGGCATGATTTAATTGCGCGTCGTGCACTTTTCCGCCTATCTATGATGAATGTGCAGAAACATGCTAGACGTCAATGGTGTACGGAACGACGTCACTGAGGCCAGGAAGGCATCAGATAGTATGTTTGAAAACGATGGCCACATTTTGGTTCACTGAGACAGGTGGAGTGGCATCACAGTGACTACGTTCGCACAAGACTTACAGCGCCAACTCAAGGCCTTACGGTGTGGGGCGCTATGAGGCACAACCACAAATCACAGTTGGTGCGTCTCCAGAGCACTGTGACTAGTCTCACCAATGTGAATGACATCCTGTAAATAGCCATACCCTTTCTGCACAACACTCCAGACGCCATTTATCAGCAAGACAATGCACGACTGCAAGTTGCTTCTTGGTGTCACAGGATGGTAGCATTTTGTCCTGGCCCTCCAGATCATCAGACTTGTCGCCAGTTGTAAATGACTTGGATATGGTGGAACGACAGGTGCCAACCACCACATATGAACATTGGAACCAAATGAATGCAGCATGAATGGTTATACGATAGGAAGCCATTCGGGCCTTATACGCTGCGATGCCATCACCAATGGAACAAGTTATCATGGTGAACTCTTTACCTACTAGGCAGCACGACACATGCTAGACCAAGGTGACTCAAATGACAATCATTTCTGCAGAACGTACTTTTTTTTCTGAACATGAGTGTACGCTCTTCCACAACGCTTGCGTAAGGCCATAGAAGATAATGGAGACTATGTAGAGAATTAGTACATGTAAATGAAAGGGAATGAAAAATATTTTAAGTGCTAAAGCTGATAATTGTCAGAACAATGGTAAAACAATGCATCTCTGTTTCCGCATAACCGATTTGTGTCCAAAAAATTGAGAAGGTATTCTTATACCACAGATTTATGCTCGCCGCATCACTGCAAAAATTGATGCAAATTAGAAAATAAATACTTTATTATGAACGTTGCAAGTGCCAAACCAGAAAACTGACAAGTTCTAAGCGCCAATAAGAAAGTTTTTGCAAGTAGAACCTTGCAAAGAAGAAAATAGCAACCAGCCACTGTTAACAGCGCTTTTTTTTTACGCAGTATCGTTTGCGACAAGACGGTGCTCCAACACGCTTTCTTTCAGGCGTTCGTGATTAACTAAATGCCGAACTGTCTCTGCGTTGGACTGGACGTGGTTCCCACCGTGATTGCCTTCGTCGGTGGACTCCACGTTCACCTGCCTTAATTCCATGTGATTTCTTCTTATGGGTTTATTTCAAAGATCGTCTGCCCGTGTCGCCATTGCCACATAATATGGAAGAATTATAAGGGCGGATAATTAATGCGGTCGCTGATATCGACCATGACATGGCTCTGAGCACTATTGGGCTCAACTGCTGTGGTCATAACTCCCCTAGAACTTAGAACTAATTAAACCTAACTAACCTAAGGACATCACACACATCCATGCCCGAGGCAGGATTCGAACCTGCGACCGTAGCGGTCGTGCGGTTCCAGACTGTAGCGCCTTTAACTGCTCGGCCACTCCGGCCGGCCCGACCATGACATGTTTGGATTCGTATGGCAAGAGTTTGACTATCGTATTAACGTTTGCCTCTTCACAAACGGACCCAATTTGAGTACCTGTATTATTATGAGAGAAGCTCTGTCCACTGATACGTGCAGTTTTCTGTATGATTTGTATATTTCGTGTACTCGTCTTCTGAAACCACAGAGGTACTTGCAAATAACCTTGTATTAAAGACTCAGCAGATAACGTCCGTTGTCCTATTAGGCTATTCGCAGCCAACGCAGTTGTATACAGGCTTGTGACATCGTCTGAGTGTTGTTACATATCGCCTGCTGCAAAGATTGGCAGAAGACCTTCGACATTAAAACCTGTAATGTGCACAAATAAGTGAAACGATCCAGTATCATTTGACTACTCCATCTATGATAAGTCTCTAAAATGAATCACTAATTTCGAGTATCTCACACTTTCTGTTGGGAGTGATTTAAAGTAGAACGAAGATATAAATTTAACCATGGGAAAGCACTTGCCAGATTTACGATATTAGAAGTATCCCAAAAAAGTGTAATTCAGCGATCAGTGGTGGGATACATTAGACAAAAGATGTCACGTACCACGGAGACCCTCGTTCACAAAATTCCACGAGCCCACGTTTCAAACTGAGTTAAGAAACATACTACTTCGTGCAATATATGTCTCGCATAACGACCATGACGCCAAATTAGAAAAATTCTGAGTCATACACAAGGTGTCGACCGTGTTTCTTCCCGCGAGTGAAACGATAGTGACACGTTATGTGCTAATTGCCACATGCTGTACACTAACTTGCGGCGTACAGATGCAGATTTCGTTAAGAAAGAATGGTAAAGGAATGTAGTTCCATACTTACAGGAACGATTACACACATACTTCGTATATTAAAATCTCGCATATTTTGCATTTGTTACCTACTCTAGCGACGACATAGGGCTCCGAAACTGTTATTTGGGGTGCTTACTTGGTCATATTAAAAGCAATAAACTACTTCAATACAGGGACTTCATTCCTATTCAGACAGCTTCGTGAAGGCAATGAAATTGCGTATGAAAGTTAACTGTTTATTTAAAGGGAACCAAACTTTCCCTAATTTCTTGCTTCCTGAAAACAAACTGAAGATAAAATATTATATGCCGGATGATTTTTTTAATTGAATGTAAATTTCAATGCCCGTATATTAGCGCATAGCACGCACATTGTTTATACTGATGACGCATCTCGGCATGAAAACCACGAGACAACGGCAACGTGATGGAGGTGAACGGTGATCGTTCACCACCCCTCCCCCATTCCCACCCAAAGCTCACGGTTACTGCTTGAAGCTGAGTCCAGGACACGCCCACCTTTCTGGATGCGGCTCTATAAGACTGACCTGGGCTACCAGTCAAGCTCCCTCACGTTTTATTTACTTATTTATTTATTTACACATCTAGTTCCGTAGGACCAAATTGAGGAGCAAATCTTCAAGGTCATGGAACGTGTCATTACTTTTATGTTCTAATTTCATGTGTTAACAGGTAAAATAAAATGTTTATGAACCCAAAAAAGACAATCCATAAGTTTATGTAAACGCAATCAACAATATAACATAGCAATCAGCTTAATTTTTCAAGGAACTCCTCGACAGAACAGAAGAAGTGACCCATGAGGAAACTCTTCAGTCTCGATTTGAAAGCGCGTGGATTACTGCTAAGAGTTTTGAATTCTTGTGGTAGCTTATTGAAAACGGATGCAGCAGTATACTGCAAACCTTTTTGGACAAGCGTTAAGGATGTGCGATCCAGAGGCAGATTGGATTTCTGCCTGGTATTAACTGAGTGAAAGTTGCTAATTCTTGGAAATAAGCTGATGCTGTTAACAAGAAACGACAGTAAAAAATATATCTATTGAGAACCCAATGTCAGAATACGCAGACTAGTGAACAGGAGTCGACGAGAGGTTCGCGAACTTACACCACTTATTGCTCGAACCGCCCATTTCTGAGCTAAAAATCCTTTGAGAATGGGAAGAGTGACCCCAAAATATAATACCATATGACATAAGCGAATGAAAACAAGCAAAGTAGACTAATTATCGTGACGAACGATCACTTACTTCAGATACCGTTAATAGTAAAAATGGTAGCATTAATTCTTTGATCAAGATCCTGAACATGGGCTTTCCACGACGGTTTACTATCCATCACAATACCTAGAAATTTGAAGTGTTCAGTTTCACTAATCATATGACCATTTTGTGAAATTAAAACGTCGGATTTTGTTGAATTATGTGTTAGAAACTGTAAAAACTAAGTCATACTGTGACATTACTACCAAGCTAGTGTCATCAGCAAACAGAAATATTTTAAAATTGTCTGTAATACTAGAGGGCATATAAATTATGTAAATAAGGAGCAGGAGTGGCCCCAGCACTGATCCCTGGAGCACTCACCATTTGACCATGCCCCACTCAGACCCCACGTCATAGCCATTCTCAAAGCTGAATAATCACCATTTGCTGTATGTTGTTAAAGTAAGAGGTGAACCAATTGTGAGCTACTCCCCGTATTCCATAATGGTCCAACTTCTGGAGCAATATTTCGTGATCAACACAATCAAACGCCTTAGTTAAATCCATCCAGAACCTCACAGAGAAAGGAGAATATAGCATTTTCAGTTGTTAAACCGCTTCTAAAGCCAAACTATACATTTGATAGCAACTTATGTGATACAAAATGATCAATTATCCTTACATACACAGCCTTTTCAACAACTTTAGTAAACACTTATGGAATAGAAATAGATCTAAAACTGTCTACGTTATCCCTTTGTCCATTTTTATAAAGTGGCTTTACTACTCAATACTTAATTCGTTCAGAAAACTGACCATTTTTAAAGAAAAATTACAAATATGGCTAAGCACAGGACTAACATGTGCAGCACAGTTCTTTAATATTCTGCTGGTCACTCCATCACATCCATGAGAGTCATTAGTCTTCAGTGATTTAATTATTGACTCAATCTCCCCCTTGTCAGTATCAAAGGGGAGTATTTCGGACATCAATCTCGGAAAGGCATTTTCCAAGAGAGTTATATGATTTCCCGTAGAAACTAAGTTTTTATTTAACTCACCAGCAATGCTCAGAAAATGACTGTTAGATACTGTACATATATCTGACTTATGAGTAAAAGAAATATTTTTACTACGAAATGACTTTATATCGCCGACCTTGTGCTGCTGACCAGACACTTCCTTCACAACTGACCATATGGTTTTAATTTTATCCTGTGAATTAGCTGTTCTATTTGCGAACCGCATACTCTTTGCCTTCCTAATAACATTTTTAAGCACGTTACAGTACTGTTTATAATGGGCTACTGTAGCTTGCTTGTGACTACCTCTAACGTTTTTATATAATTCCCACTTTGTTCCATACAGTATCCTTATCCCAATCGTCAGCCACCCAGGCTGCCTTTTACTGCTCGTATCCTGTTGAGAACGTCCTAATGGAAAGCAACGCTCACAGAGCATGATAAATGTGTTAAGGAAAGCATAATATTTGTCATCTACAGGGTGTTTCAAAAATGACCGGTATATTTGAAACGGCAATAAAAACTAAACGAGCAGCGATAGAAATACACCGTTTATTGCAATATGCTTCGGACAACAGTACATTTTCAGGCGGACAAACTTTCGAAATTACAGTAGTTACAATATTCAACAACAGATGGCGCTGCAAGTGATGTGAAAGATATAGAAGACAACGCAGTCTGTGGGTGCGCCATTCTGTACGTCGTCTTTCTGCTGTAAGCGTGTGCTGTTCACAACGTGCAAATGTGCTGTAGACAACATGGTTTATTCCTTAGAACAGAGGATTTTTCTGGTGTTGGAATTCCACCGCCTAGAACACAGTGTTGTTGCAACAAGACGAAGTTTTCAACGGAGGTTTAATGTAACCAAAAGACCGAAAAGCGAGACAATAAAGGATCTGTTTGAAAAATTTCAACGGACTGGGAACGTGACGGATGAACGTGCTGGAAAGGTAGGGCGACCGCGTACGGCAACCACAGAGGGCAACGCGCAGCTAGTGCAGCAGGTGATCCAACAGCGGCCTCGGGTTTCCGTTCGCCGTGTTGCAGCTGCGGTCCAAATGACGCCAACGCCCACGTATCGTCTCATGCGCCAGAGTTTACACCTCTATCCATACAAAATTCAAACGCGGCAACCCCTCAGCGCCGCTACCATTGCTGCACGAGAGACATTAGCTAACGAGATAGTGCACAGGATTGATGACGGCGATATGCATGTGGGCAGCATTTGGTTTACTGACGAAGCTTATTTTTACCTGGACGGCTTCGTCAATAAACAGAACTGGCGCATATGGGGAACCGAAAAGCCCCATGTTGCAGTCCCATCGTCCCTGCATCCTCAAAAAGTACTGGTCTGGGCCGCCATTTCTTCCAAAGGAATCATTGGCCCATTTTTCAGATCCGAAACTATTACTGCATCACGCTATCTGGACATTCTTCGTGAATTTGTGGCGGTACAAACTGCCTTAGACGACACTGCGAACACCTCGTGGTTTATGCAAGATGGTGCCCGGCCACATCGCACGGCCGACGTCTTTAATTTCCTGAATGAATATTTCGATGATCGTGTGATTGCTTTGGGCTATCCGAAACATACAGGAGGCGGCGTGGATTGGCCTCCCTATTCGCCAGACATGAACCCCTGTGACTTCTTTCTGTGGGGACACTTGAAAGACCAGGTGTACCGCCAGAATCCAGAAACAATTGAACAGCTGAAGCAGTACATCTCATCTGCATGTGAAGCCATTCCGTCAGACACGTTGTCAAAGGTTTCGGGTAATTTCATTAAGAGACTACGCCATATTATTGCTACGCATGGTGGATATGTGGAAAATATCGTACTATAGAGTTTCCCAGACCGCAGCGCCATCTGTTGTTGAAAATTGTAACTACTGTAATTTCGAAAGTTTGTCTGCCTGAAAATGTACTGTTGTCCCAAGCATGTTGCAACAAACGGTGTATTTCTATCGCTGCTCGTTTAGTTTTTATTGCCGTTTCAAATACACTCCTGGAAATTGAAATAAGAACACCGTGAATTCATTGTCCCAGGAAGGGGAAACTTTATTGACACATTCCTGGGGTCCGATACATCACATGATCACACTGACAGAACCACAGGCACATTGACACAGGCAACAGAGCATGCACAATGTCGGCACTAGTACAGTGTATATCCACCTTTCGCAGCAATGCAGGCTGCTATTCTCCCATGGAGCCGATCGTAGAGATGCTGGATGTAGTCCTGTGGAACGGCTTACCATGCCATTTCCACCTGGCGCCTCAGTTGGACCAGCGTTCGTGCTGGACGTGCAGACCGCGTGAGACAACGCTTCATCCAGTCCCAAACATGCTCAATGGGGGACAGATCCGGAGATCTTGCTGGCCAGGGTAGTTGACTTACACCTTCTAGAGCATGTTGGGTGGCACGGGATACATGCGGACGTGCATTGTCCTGTTGGAACAGCAAGTTCCCTTGCCGGTCTAGGAATGGTAGAACGATGGGTTCGATGACGGTTTGGATGTACCGTGCACTATTCAGTGTCCCCTCGACGATCACCAGTGGTGTACGGCCAGTGTAGGAGATCGCTCCTCACACCATGATGCCGGGTGTTGGCCCTGTGTGCCTCGGTCGTATGCAGTCCTGATTGTGGCGCTCACCTGCACGGCGCCAAACACGCATACGACCATCATTGGCACCAAGGCAGAAGCGACTCTCATTGCTGAAGACGACACGTCTCCATTCGTCCCTCCATTCACGCCTGTCGCGACACCACTGGAGGCGGGCTGCACGATGTTGGGGCGTGAGCGGAAGACGGCCTAACGGTGTGCGGGACCGTAGCCCAGCTTCATGGAGACGGTTGCGAATGGACCTCGCGGATACCCCGGGAGCAACAGTGTCCCTAATTTGCTGGGAAGTGGCGGTGCGGTCCCCTACGGCACTGCGTAGGATCCTACGGTCTTGGCGTGCATCCGTGCGTCGCTGCGGTCCGGTCCCAGGTCGACGGGCACGTGCACCTTCCGCTGACCACTGGCGACAACATCGATGTACTGTGGAGACCTCACGCCCCACGTGTTGAGCAATTCGGCGGTACGTCCACCCGGCCTCCCGCATGCCCACTATACGCCCTCGCTCAAAGTCCGTCAACTGCACATACGGTTCACGTCCACGCTGTCGCGGCATGCTACCAGTGTTAAAGACTGCGATGGAGCTCCGTATGCCACGGCAAACTGGCTGACACTGACGGCGGCGGTGCACAAATGCTGCGCAGCTAGCGCCATTCGACGGCCAACATCGCGGTTCCTGGTGTGTCCGCTGTGCCGTGCGTGTGATCATTGCTTGTACAGCCCTCTCGCAGTGTCCGGAGCAAGTATGGTGAGTCTGACACACCGGTGTCAATGTGTTCTTTTTTCCATTTCCAGGAGTGTATACCGGTCATTTTTGAAACATCCTGTATGTTATCGGCACTATGAACATCATGCCACTCTTGTTCCTTAACGAGGCTTAAAAAACTCTCTATTGAAGTTGGATTAGCTTTGCTACATAATCTGTAATTATATATAACATTTGTTTGAGTACAAAAGCCTTTTAGTGTTAAAATTTGTGCATCATGATCTGAAAGGCCATTCACTATTTGACTAACAAAATGCTCATCTTGTAATGACGAATGAACAAAAATATTGTCTATGGCTGTGCTATTGTTCCATTGCATCCTGGTTGGAAAAAAAAAACACGCTCTGCTTCACATCATATGAGTTTAGGAGATCTACCAACATCCTTTTCCTTGCATAATCATTCACAAAATTAATATTGAAGTCATCACATATAACTAATTTTTGGTGCTTCCTATAAAGTGAACCAAGAACCCTGTCTAGCTTGAGCAGAAATGCTCTGAAGTCAAAGTAATGGGACCTATAAACAACAATTACAAATTTAGTTTCACTAAATTCGATAGCCCCTGCACAACATCCAAATATCTGTTCAGTGCAGTGCAGTGCCTACAGACTCAAATGGAAGACTGTTTTTTACATACATGTCAACTCCGCAAAGAACTCCTTAAAAACAGCCAGCTAATCTGTATCCTGGTAAAGGAAACCTCTGAATTGTCAAATCATTTAAGTGGTGCTCCGATGTACCAATAATGTCAAAGTCAACAACTATAAGCAGTTCACTAACTTTATCTCTAATACCTCTTATATTTTGATGAAATATGCTAATTCCCTCTCTACTTGGATACCCGACTTCCTCTCAAGGTGATTCCTTTGTTAGAGGGACTTCCTTTAAGCAGGTATACCTATCAGCTGACTTCAGTCTAAAAAAAGGTGCAGCTCTAACACCAACTACTACAATAATTTTTCTATGAGTGGTCCCACCACCACCACCCACTACACCGTCACCTATAAGCTTTTTCGGCCTCCCCTCCTCATACCTATTGAGGTGCAGGCCATTTCTAGTGAAAACCAATATGCTGATAGACTCAACTGGCATCGCTGCCATCAGCGCTTTCTCCAGCCCCATGTTAACACGCCTAACAGCAGCATTAAGATGTGGCCGATCATGACGCTGAAACAGTTGCACAACGTGCACATTAGTTCCACCAGTTTGAGTAGCTATCTTCACCAGGTCACCACCTACATCATATTCCTTGTTCCACCCACAATCACTACGTGATCCTCTTTCGCAAAATTCCTACATAATTCCCCTGTGCTGTTAGTCGCTGAGCCAACCCTGCAGTGGGCTTCACAATGCTGGTGAACTGGTACTCACTACCCAACACTTCCTGCAACTGCTGGCCCACACCTCTACCATGTGACCTGCCTAGCAGCAGAACGTTCTTCTTTCTGTTACAATTTGCGACTGCCTTAGGGTTCCTAACTGCTGAGGACTGCTTCGTGTTTCCTACACCCACAGCTACAAGAGGCTCCTCTCCACTCAACTCTAGCAGTTGGTCAAATCTATTGCATATACGTAAAGTACAACTGTCCGAATATCTCCTCCTCCTCCTAGCTGCCTTCTTATAAACCGCCAGTTCCCATTCCCAGCACTCTTCACTCTCCTTAACGTATCTAGTTCCTCCTTTGTGTCTTGTAACTGCACCTGAAGAGCACAGATCTTACGCTCCTGCTCCTCTATCAACTTACGTGCTACAGATTCAGCATTCTCAGAAGATGATCTCGCCAGTATGCTCACTGGCTTCCCCACGGCATTCTCCCCAATGAAAATACTTTGAACAAATCCCACACTGAACCCACTACTCACAAACTGCGACAAAGCCCACACTTCTCACTCATGGTAGAATTTTAACAGTTACTGAAAAAACTAAAAATCTACGTTACCTAATTCAATTAAATGGCTCTGAGCATTATGGGACTTAACATCTGAGGTCATCAGTCCCCTAGAACTTAGAACTACTTAAACCTAACTAACTAAGGACATCACACACATCCATGCCCGAGGCAGGATTCGAGCCTGCGACGTAGCAGTCGCGCGGTTCCGGACTGAAGCGCCTAGAACCGCTCGGCCACCAAGACCGGCCAATTCAATTACAACAATAGAACTATTTAAATAACTAACAATAATGGTCTCGAAATTCTCTCTAGAGAGCAACAACTTTTGTTAATACTACTAAACCACAACTAATATAAATACCACCAAAACTTCACAAAATTTCTTAGCTAAAACCAAATATTCAACAGCCACCGGAACACTCTACGAAATTAAAACAGTGAATGAAAATTTTACTGAATTATTTCACTATAAACAATAAGAAACGTCAGCTGGAAACTACCTCACGAAATTTACTAAACGGCGTCAACGCACAGACAACACTAAAAAACACAATGGGAGAACGTTTCCAAAAGTTTATTATACCGTTATTTCAACACAAATAGCACGAGACCCCGTCGAAAACTACTAAATTTAAAAACTGTATAACAGTGCACACCCGGCCAGGGTGGCCGAGCAGTTCTAGGCGCTTCAGTCTGAAACCGCGCGACCGCTACGGTCGCAGGTTCAAATCCTTCCTCGAGCATGGATGTGTGTGATGTCCTTAGGTTTAAGTAGTTCTAAGTTATAGGGGACTGATGACCTCAAAAGTTAAGTCCCATAGTGCTCAGAGCCATTTGAACCATTTTAACAGTGCACAAACAACTTTGTCAAAACTATAAATGCCGCTGCAGCAACAACTACAACTGCACGCCGCGAAATGTAAACACACTGCTAAATTTGGATGAACTATTGAAAACTGCTAAATTTAATATTTGAATGCAAACAACTTTGACGGTACTTAGCTTTAGAACCGCTACAGCTGCAACCGCACGCCGCGAAATGTAAACACACTCCTGAGGCCTGAGACTTGGATGAACGACGTAAGCACACTTACGAATAACAGAGCACTCGAGTCAATAACACAAAAGGAAAGATTGAAATGAACGAAAATCCTCTAATACATCACTTCTGCAGCAAATGTTAACACAATTAAACTTTAAAATAAGTGTGTGTATTGTGTGTATTAAATCGGGGACCTAGAAACGACGGGGAGGCTTCGTGCCGCCGTAGCCTTCAGTGGTTCACAACCCACAACAGGCCACAGCAGTCCACCCACCCCACCGCCGCCCCGCACCGAACCCAGGGACAGCGGTTGCGCAGCAATCGCCGACATAGTGTAACTGAGGCGGAAGAAGTGGAACCAGCCCGCGTTCGTCGAGGCAGATGGAAAACAGCTTTAAAAACCATCAACAGGCTGGCCGGCACACCGGACCTCGACACTAATCCGCCGAGCGGATTCGTGCTGGGGACTGGCACGCCTTCCGGCGCGGGAAGCAGCGTGTTATATCTCGCGGCTAGTCAGTTGGGCTGTAAGTAAGTAATTGAAGACTAAAATTTTATAAAATATTTTCGAGCAATCTCAACAGCAGTCCAGCACCCGTGACGTCACATAATTCGCCGTCTGTGGAGACATTCAGAATGGTCTGACACAACTCACGAAAGATGAGGTGGTGCGTCTGTCACATGGGAGTTGCTATCAGACAGTAGATTTCTGCATAGATCCCCATTGAGAAACAACGATAAAGTCATCAAAGGCCCCATTTGCTCTCCACACTAGAGTAGCTTCAGCGTCTGCCTCGACAGTGTGCTGCCCAACGTACTCGCCCCAAGCCTTCAGTATGCATTCTAAGACCACTATCTGTGGCGTCTCCAGCACGTCTTCACTTGTCATCTGGGCTCAGTTCTAAGCAGGACTCATCACTGAGGACAAGTCTACTCCGGTCAGTGAGATTCCAGACCGAAGACGTGTCTGGAGACGAGGTGGGATACCAACCTGACTGTTGCCCGACATACAGCCCAACAACCACGAGTGTTGGTCTGAGGCGCCATTTCTTTTCATAGCAGGACCCCCTTGGCTGTCATCCGTGGCATCCTTACAGTATAGCGGTACGCCGATGTTATTCTACGCCCCGTTTTCTTGCTCTGCCCACCTGCACACGGCGAGGAGTTTACTGCTTGCCTTCGTGTTTGTCAAACCTACATTGGCCAGCAAGGCCACCTGGTCATATCCCAAGTGAGAATGTTTGCAGTATTATGAGCAGGGCCCACCAACCAGCTAGGGAATCTGACGATCTGAAGCGACAGTCAGGCGGAATTTGACACGATATCCCTCAGGACGACATCCAACAAGTCGGCCAATCAGTGCCAAAACTAATAAGTGCTTACACAGGAACCAGATGTGGACCAACGCGCTGTTGACGTACTCATAATTTGTTTGCCAGTACATCTACATCACGTCTACAGATTTCCGTCCCATACGGATATTTCGTTCATGGTGCGGTTTTTTTCTGTTTCTTTTTTAGTGTATATCAACGTCTACTGCCACTCATCAGTCCAGATGACGCTTTCCATTCTTCGAGAAACCAATGCCGCGCGGGATTAGCCGAGCGGTCTCAGACGCTGCAGTCATGGACTGTGCGGCTGGTCCCGGCGGAGGTTCGAGTCCTCCCTAGGGCCTGGGTGTGTGTGTTTGACCTTAGGATAACTTAGGTTAAGTAGTGTGTAAGCTTAGGGACTGATGACCTTAACAGTTGAATCCCATAAGATTAAAAAAAACAAAAAAAAAACAGTGGTAGTGCTCATATGCCCATGTCAACATCTGTGAGTTTAGGCTCTTTGAGAGATAACTGTCAGTTCCAAAAATGGTTCAAATGGCTCTGAGCACTATGGGACTTAACAGCTGAGATCAGTCCCCTAGAACTTAGAACTACTTAAACCTAACTAACCTAAGGACGTCACACACATCCATGCCCGAGGCAGGATTCGAACCTGCGACCGTAGCGGTTGCGCGGTTCCAGACTGAAGCCCCTAGAACCGCTCGGCCACACCGGCCGGCACTGTCAGTTCCGCAAACTTCCATCATAACGGTGATATATTAACGTCTGCATTCTCGTACCAGACGCCACGAGTCATATTTTTATGGGCCACAGTATGCGTATCTCTGTCTCTTTCTAACCCCATCTCCTCCTCTCATAGTTATTTGGCAAAGTAAAGATTGTCACTGGAAAGTTGAAATATGTCTGAATTTCGCCAAGGTCGGGGCACCTACTGCCAATTTTGCCAGCGAAGATCTTTGTTTTAGCGAGTCACCTCATGCGATGTCATTGCAACTTCCGCTGTTTGCACTCAGTTTAAGTGACTCTTGAATGGGCGGTTAGGCAGGGCGGAAGAAGCCAGTGTCGAGTGGAATCGGCAGCACGGAGCAGGAGCTTCGGTAATCATCTACCTCGTTCACGAAGTATAAATCTAACAGTGGTAACATAAAACTCAAGTTTCGTTGCTGCGATATGGTTTTCTGAATATGTAGTGGAATTTTTGGAGTAAAATCTCATTCTCTCAGTTAAATCCGTCGACACGTTTTCTGGGCGATGTGCGTAACGATTAAGCGCAATTAAATTTTCGTGGAATTCCTGGAAATGCTTCCTATTTCAATCCAGACGAGAGATTTGATCAAAATCATCTTTACTGTTATGTAGTACACTTGTAACAGGAGAAGGTCTTGGTTCATACCGGCACCTTTCTTGAAAATCTGTATTGTGCAGAATGTTACTACAGAGTGCTTGACTTATTGCATCCTTCCACTTTCACTTTGTTCCTCGAATATTTGCAGGCACAGGCACTATCAGATATAAATCATATTGAAGTGCACATTGTGGTAGGGGTATAAAGATTCTTTGTGCATATTCAGTTTATGTTGGGTATGATTCCTTGTAGAATTTAGAGCACATCATTTGTATTTAATGTCATCTGTCTCATTCACTCTATCCACGTTTCACATGGCGGCCAGCGCATATTTGTAAGCACGAATGGGAGCCCTGAGCTGTAGAGTACTAGCGTTAGCCATCGTGTGTGTGTGACTTAAGTGCTAAGGTCATCAGTCCCTAAGCTTACAAACTACTTAACCTAAATTATCCTAAGGACAAACACACACACCCATGCCCGAGGGAGGACTCGAACCTCCTCCGGGACCAGCCGCACAGTCCATGACTGCAGCGCCTTAGACCGCTCGTTAGCCATCGTGCTAGTACATATTTTTCTATGTAAATTGGGTTCAGCCCGGTCAATGAGTGTTAATTACATGAACATAAAAAGGAAAGTGAGGACTCAACTCTGATTTACGCAGTTATCGCCATCCTTGTGCCTTTTCCTGTTAACACGGATTTTCGTTCCTTTATCGTAATGAATTCCTCCTTTAAATTTATTTATCTAGACATACAAATTGTATGCATTCTGTAAGTATATTCCAGCTCTTAGGTAATTTTAACAGTACCCGTGAAATTACAGGTGGATAGCAGAATATCAACCAGGTCAAAATCATTTCATGGTCATAGTTTCCACTTTATACCTTTTGCATGTATCATAACAAGGTCTTATGAGTACAAGTTTTTATAACTCCCAAACACCCAAAAGGTCAATATTATTGTTACAGTTTACTATTACCACAAGTAACATGAAACCTCGCTCAATCTGTGTGTGTTGTTTTCGGTACCCCATGATTCATCGATTGGTGTCCAGCTTTGAGTTGGCTAGTGATTCGTTGCACTGTTACATTCCATGGTAACCGACGGTGATAATTTTCATAAATATGTTCTTGTGGTGGTTTTGCCTACTTTAACGAGAATGTACAAGAAAGGCCGAATGTCTGCACGACCTACGCGTACCCCATGATCTGGCCAAGAGCAAATGCGATAAGATCGAGCGTCTTGCCCAGCTTTGTCTCACACGGACGACTTGTACGAAGTGTCACGCTCTTGACACAATGCACACTGAATTGGGTGGCACACTAGGCACGGGGAGGATGGCGGTTCTAGTCTCCGTCTGGACATCTACATTAAGGTTCTCTATCATTTCCATAAATCGCTAAGGTGAATGTCGGGATGGTTCCTTTGAAAGTGCGCGGCTTATTTGTTTCCACTCCCTTCCCCTGTCCGAGCTCGTGCTGCGTCCCTAATGATCTCACCAACGAAGGAAAGTTAAGTCCTACAGTTGCTCCATTCCAACGCAACAGATGTCTCTAATTCAGTTCGTCATCAGTGTACGCGGTGAGCATTGTCTGTTGCAAAAGGCAATTGGCTTACCGTAACTGTTAGCTTTCATTAGCAGCCAGTGTTATTGCAGTATGTGATACTTTTTTTGGGGTGTAGATTTAGTTTTAGTTATTTATTGTGTTGGCGATTCAATTATATTGTGCAACGAATATTAGACAAACTTTACACGCTGTTTAATTTTACTCTTTCTTCCCTACTCTCAGATTTGTTAGCATACTTCTTAATGTCAATGGTAGTGCAGCTGGGGGGATATTGTGACAAAGGGTCCATTGTTCTTCTCGTATAAACAAAGCCGCCACTTGGCCTAGCTCCCTGATGTAAACAAATCGCTCGCTTTGGCTCACAATTTTGTTTGGTTATGAACTAATTAATGGCCAACGACTGACATCTTAATTAGCATAATTTATGATCCAAGATGGCTTCTGAGTATTCCACTTGCGTTCTTGTTTACATAGAGGGTACTCAACAGTCAAATTCTATTATCCCAGTCTTAATTACCGTTATTTATGATTTAAAAATGGTGGCGTCCCCTCCTCCACTTGTGTAGTGCATTCCAATTGGTCCCCCCATCACCACAATTCTTTGGGGTACACAGCATCATGAGACAGACTTAGCATTCATGCTCTGCACGTTGGTCAATAAACGGCAGCAACAAATACAGATGATATACGCAATTTCGTTTTTGTAATCTTCAGCTGATGATCACATTCAATGGCATTATCTGCAAGCACGCCAACCTGTGACACTATTTACAGTTTTGGGGCTATTTTTTATAGTTCTATCGTGCCACTTTTCAAGAAGACACAAATAAATACAGGGTTTTATATTTTGGAAGGCGAAAGGCGACTTGTAAGTAGCCATAATAAAGTTCCGTGTTAAAAGCCTGCGTAATACCCACTTTTAAATCATTGTTTTGAAAGAAAAGCACCTGACTACACTATATTTTTTCCGTTACGTGAGAGCTAAGGGGGAGGGGCTGCGAGCCCACCTTGTCCCAGGGTATGGGCGCCCTTGTTCCTTATGATTTCTGTATGCGTCTAAATAGCTACCAGCCCATTGCTGCACTCCTGCCACTGCGAACACACATGGGCAGGCCGGTGCATAAACAATAACACTCACTATGAATGCTCGGAACAAAGAACCACTGTCTTGCACTCAACACACAGGGTCCCAGACAGCCACAGAAAGGAATCTTTAACTGTAATACTCTGTGAGAACGATATAACAAACCCGTGTTTAATTACAAAATCTTATTCGGGAAGACAGTATCTGTGAATTTTCTTCCCTCCTAGTTGCTAGTTGCATACATTATCCCATTGTTCAACCAAAAAATGTCTGGACAACTCTACTGTGCTTACATGCTCACCTAGAACAACGTTGCTCTATCTCGAGTCACCACACGACCAGCAGCATGCTCCAGGGATCAGCCAGAGCCGCCAGTCTTCATACACGCATTTAAGAATTTTTTTATATAACTTACCTCCTAGTCGTTGCGGATATTTCCAGAAATTTCACATTTTCTCTATACAAATACGTGTAAAGTAACCATTTGTACATCGTCTGTACTATGTTTACACGAGTAATGATGGCTAGCCAATGTCATTGTGGTCACCTACTGCGCACGGTCGGGGTCACGTGTCTTCGAGAGACACGCTAGAGCGACTTTCCTTCCCTAATTAAACGTATCTTTTATTAGGTTACCTTCCATTCAGAAGGCTGTTGCACGCAGCGACTGTTATATTGACTTGTAAATAGTAGAATTCAGCTATCAGTCGTCCTTTTTAAAATTTTTATTGGCAGATCTAGATTTCAGCTAGAAACTAGCCTTTCTCAATGCACTATCATTTTTGATCACTGCATGTGTCTTTTATTACCTTCAACTTCTGCTACTACCGTGAGCTCCGCTTCCATTTGCGAATGGCGCGAGGAGAGAATGTCTCATTGCAGTCATTTCACGAGACCTGTGTGGAAGGATGTAATACATTGCTCATGACACTTAGAAGAAGTGAAAAAAGGTATTGTGTATACTACTCCCTATACTATGCCTATACTACCCACCATGTTTCACCCTTGGGGTATAAACTTGGCCAGAAGCTGGAAACAGTGAAAGACTCATCCGACCTGTGACACTCTTCAATTGTTTTGTGGCTTCGATACTCCATTTTTGCTGTTACAGACACGTGAATCACTGATGAGTGGTTTTAGAATTGCGGCTCGCCCTGCAATTCCCTGCTTATGGAGCTCCCGTCATGGTGTTTTGGTGTTCGCATGGTTCACGAGTGCTACCATTCAATTCTGCAGTAACTTTTGCAGCTGTCATCCTCTTATTTTTTTCGCTACATTCCTCTTGATTGGGCGTCCGTCACGATCGCTGAACACACATTATTACCGTCCACAGTGTGACTAAGTCCTTTTCACACGGTGATCGAAAATGTTCAAGAAAGATTATAGTCTACCGAAACGCTCCAGGCGTACTAGGCACGAACTGCAAACCAGATTTTTACAAGATCTTGTAGCCTGTTTCAATAACAAACGCAAACACAGCGTACCGCTACTAGCATAACAGTGCCAAAGTCGTGATTTCACATTAGCGTATCATTAATTATTTATTAAATTTACAAAGATCTAAAAACTTCCGTGAAAATATTTACAAAAGAGAACTTACGCTCACTTGCTCAGAAAGTTCCTTGTAATAACGAAACGACCATAAACAGAAACAAAACTCAACATAGGGAAGGCACCAGAAAGCAGTATGGCAGACTCAGCACTCAGCTGAGACGTGACTACAGCAGACAGCTACTAGCATGCGCATGCGCAGTGAGGCCACTAGTACCGAAATTAGAACTGGCCCTATTCCTTTATCCCTAGAATTATCGCTCGTCGCTATTAACGCGATCATAATAGTGAGCCCGTTCACGCGCTAGACAGCCACCATTTGCGCAACTGGTTGCTAATCGATGTTCGTTCATCATGTAAAAAGGACATTAGCGGATCATGTTCTCCGCTTACCCTGGATGCGATATAAATCTTCGGTACGGTACCTCTTGAGACACCAAACATTTTAGAGCTCACTTAGCTCAAAATAATTCGTTCACAACTACACAGGACACTATTCTGACCACAACTGACACTTGCAACCTATTGAGAACATTGCTCAGGCGCCATTCATGTCAAAATACAACAGCGCAACTTGCAGGTTTGGCAGGCATCTGTGTTTCTCGCGGTGTTTCCATATTGGTGTCCAACCGCTGTATCTCCTCCATCTGATGCAGGCATCTGAAAGTAATCTCTTTAATAGGGTTGTTGTTGTGGTCTTCAGTCCTGAGACTGGTTTGATGCAGCTCTCCATGCTACTCTATCCTGTGCAAGCTTCTTCATCTCCCAGTACCTACTGCAACCTACATCCTTCTGAATCTGCTTAGTGTATTGATCTCTTGGTCTCCCTCTACGATTTTTACCTTCCACGCTGCCCTCCAATGCTAAATTTGTGATCCCTTGATGCCTCAAAACATGTCCTACCAACCGATCCCTTCTTCTAGTCAAGTTGTGCCACAAACTTCTCTTCTCCCCAATCCTATTCAATACCTCCTCATTAGTTACGTGATCTACCCACCTTATCTTCAGCATTCTTCTGTAGCACCACATTTCGAAAGCTTCTATTCTATCTGTTATATTTCTTGAGATATGTGGAATGACAATACAGTATTTGCAGGAACAGTTCAAATGGTTCAAATGGCTCTGAGCACTATGGGACTCAACTGCTGAGGTCATAAGTCCCCTAGAACTTAGAACTACTTAAACCTAACTAACCTAAGGACAACACACACATCCATGCCCGAGGCAGGATTCGAACCTGCGACCGTAGCGCAGGAACAGTTTATGATGCTTTTATCTTAAAATCTATTGAGTAAGAAGGTGTAAAGTGTTCAATCAACAACATGCTGATAATATGCAGCCATCCTTTTTAAGCAAATTTGTGTTTAGCAATATTCTCGACGATGAATATATACTAAAAAAAAGACCTTCTACACTTTACCATGTCATCCGTATTTTAGAATGTTGTTGCATGGTCCACTTTTCCTCATATTCTTCCCATTAACAAATAATCCGTTAAAACTGTAGTCTTCGATATATTCCTATATCATCAAAATTTGGCAATCATACAACATTATACTCAACTAGTGTTGGTTTTTCTGTAAGATATTGGCTGTTCCTATTATTTCTGCAGGGCAGCAAAGAAACATTATATACTACGAGGTGTGATTGGAAAGTTTTAAGAATGGGCTTGTAATTGTACAGTGGTGGTACTTTCATGATACTGTGATGCATCTCCTTCAAAATAGTCCCCTTCTGACTGAACAATGCGACTCCAACGGTGTTTGCACTTTTGGAAACATTCCTGGACATTTTTTTACTGAAGTGTGTTAAGGACGCTCTCCGTATTTGCCTGGTTGTCTTCAATCGGGTCAAATCACTTCCCTTTCAGTGAAAATTTCAGTTTAAGAAACAGGTAGAAGTCCACGGGGGCCAAATCAGGGGAATATGGCGGTCGTGGAAGCACAGGAATTTTGAATTTGGTCAAAAATTCAACGATGGAGAAGGCACGATGATCCGGAGCATTGTCATGGTGTAGCACCCAATTACTGTCTTTCCACAATGCAGGCCTTTTCTTACGCACCTTTTCCCTAAACGCTCAAGGACCCATTTGTAGTATTCCTGTTTAATTGTCTGTCCTCCAGAGGTAAATTCATGATGCACAATAGCGGTAGAATCGAACAAAATCACCGACATTGTCTTCACCTTCGACCGACTTTGCCGTGCTTTCTTCGGTCGTAGTGGAGCGCCGGTCGATGTGGCCGAACGGTTCTAGGCGCTTCGGTCTGGAACCGCGCGACCGCTACGGTCGCAGGTTCGAATCCTGCCTCGGGCATGGATGTGCCACGTCGTGTTGCGGCACTTCTGCGTGCTTGCGGGCACCCTACACGACGTTAGGCTGGTGTACTAGTTTCTTTGGCTCTTCAGTGTATGTGCCCAGAGCAATGTCAACTGGAGCACCTATAGACCCCATCAGTCCAAAAGTTTGGAGACTGGGTCAGCACAAAATAGAGAAACATTAAAGTGGTGGTTTTAATGCTTCAGATGTTCTACATAGGTTCTCGTTACTTCAGCGCAACGCACAGAACGTTCATAGAAACATGAAAGTCTCAGAGAAATCCTTCTTTGGGATGTTATTTAATCTCGCACGTCACATTGGCTCGAATGTCGGTTATGTCGGCAAAGCGTTGACGCTTCATGTGAATTTTTGAACTTTGTCGTTTTGTGGTAGATTCGTGTTTATAAAACTAATTCTCGTCATTCGTGACGATTTTTTTTTCTAGAAAAGAATGGTACGCATTTTGCATTTCAGTCACGTCGCGGAAGGCGTCTTCGCGCCGTTGTTTTTGTTCGGGGTTCCGGATGTGCGGGACAAACTTTGCACAATCTTTTCTCTTCTTTAAAACATTCTGGAGAATGTCTGGAACAGTCGATTTCGATATGTTGTTCCATCGCGATTTGCAACACCACAACGTGTACTGACTACGGTCGCACGTTCACTACTTAACGCTGCCTGCTCACGACTATGTGTTACAATCCACATCTACTGTTTATAGTTGTAAGTTGAAGTTTCCACCATACTTACTACGCTGACGTTGTTTATGCGCCAGGAGCAAAATCAGTCTCAGAGTTACTAGGGCGGACGATGTACAACCAGCTGTGTGTAAAGCAGATGCTGGTCTGAGACTCCTTGGAGGAATCATAAGGAAATGTAAATCACCTATGAAGGAGATAGCATACAAAACCTTCGATCGCCTTATTATTGGGTATTGTTCGTTATTCTGGGAAACTTTGTGGGCAGGGTTAATATAGGAGCTGTATATCATCTAAATATGAATAGCACTTATTGTAAGCGTGTTTTTTAGTTACCGTTAGGACATCGTCGAGATGCTCATCAAACTCCAGCACCAGACGCTAAAACAGAAGCGTTGTGCCTCACGGAGAAATTAACTGTCAAAATTATGAGATGGTTTCTCGGTGAGACAAGTTACAGTTTACTTTTTTCCACATTCACGAAAAGACGACGATGGGGAAAACAGAGAAAATGGAACAGGCGTGTGTGGCGATCATAAGTGCCTTACGAAAAGTGGCTCGCGGAATGTATATGTAGATCTTAATCTCAGGCGTACATACTTTGAGTTTACGAAGCTCCAAATCCACTGTCTGTTCTATGAGGGTTGTATGAAATAATGGGCAACAGTTGTACTATTTGGGTCTCCCACAACATTCCTTTGTGTTACTAGTGGTAACAGTTGATTGTCAGTGATGACACAGCCTGCTGATGTCATCAAGGAAGCTACCGCTTATAAGTTCTACGAAGTCCATCACCGGGTCTTCCGCGAACAATGAAACTATTAGAATCCAACCATGACGTGACTCGGTGCAAATCTGTCCTGCTAAATTTTGTCAGTGACATTCGCCGAATCTTCAATGTATGAAGCAGTATTAGCTTTCAGCGAAACTAAATACCGTCCTAGAGTGTGCAACGGTGAACCAGATACGCTTATAGCAAATATGAAAGTTCTACGCCTACTTATACACAGCTTTATAGTACAGTGTATCGTGGGGAGTACTTTGCACCAATATTAGTGTTACTGCCCTGTTCCATTCGCGCGTGGAGCAAATGTAAAAGAACTTACTGTGTGGATTTTTATTTATTTAGCGTATGGCATCTACAGAGTAAAATTGCACACATACTATTAATTAATATAATAAACGAATTACAAGTATATTATTAAATGATTGATTTCAAACAACAATATGCGGAAGATTAGGGAGACAGCCACTACAGCTATTACAAGTCCACATCTAAGCAGGTCACCCACTGAACAGCATTCATGATATCCCTCCATTCTCCTTCAAACCTCCTCGCAGGACATTTGAAGATCAGGTGAGGGATTGTTTGTTCTTCTGCACCACAGTCGCATCGTGGGTCGTCACTGAGTTTCCATTTGTGGAGAATGGCCTTACACCTGCCGTGGTTAGTCCTCACGCGATTAAGTCTGCACCAAGTTCTTCTGAGCATTTGCATTCCTTCCACCGGTATCGAAGGATCAAAATCAGTGACGAGAGGATGGTGATTATTCAGCGACCAGTATTGCCTCCATTCCCTTGCTATGTCGTACCTTTCTGGGAATTTGAGGACTTCATCTTCCCACATAGGTTTCCTGGATTTTAGACGGGTAGTTGGTAGATGGTCCAATATTTTTCGGATAGGTATATCTTCAGAGACAGAGGGGTCATTAACTTTCTTCCATTCTCGGATAGCTGCTTGTTGCCTTCTGAGGGAGGGAGGAGCTAAATTGCAAATGGCATGAAGCCAGGGAAGTGGATTGCAGAGTTCCTGAGACAATCCTAATGGTGGTATTAAGCTGGACATCTATTTTCTTCGTGTGTGTGCTCTTGTACCAGACTGGGGCGCAGTATTCTGCCACCGAGTAAACAAGAGATTGTGCTGCGGTGCGTAGGGTGTTAGCTTGAGCTCCCCAGGAGGTTCCACTCAGCTTTCTTAATATGTTATTTCGACTTTTTATCTTTTGACTGATTATATCTAGGTGTCCGCCCCAGTAGCTGAGTGGTCAGCGTGACGGATTGCCGTCCTCTGGGCCCGGGTTCGATTCCCGGCTGGGTCGGAGATTTTCTCCGCTCAGGGACTGGGTGTTGTGTTGTGTTCATCATCATTTCATCCCCATCCGGCGTGCAGGTCGCCCAATGTGGCGCCGAATGTAATAAGACCTGCGATATGGCGGCCGGACCTGCCCCGCGAGGGGCCTCCCGGCCAATGACGCCAAACGCTCATTTCCATCTAGGTGTTTTTATAGATTAGTGACCTGTCAAGAGTTATTCCTAGATATTTTGGATGGCTGTGGTGCGTCAATCGCTCGTTGTAGAATGTTACTTGTAACTCTCGTCTTGCCTCAAAATTGTTCAGATGGAATACGCTTACCTCAGTTTTATTTGTATTTGGACAGAGCCTCCATTTCGTATAATACTGGTTAAGAAGTTGAAGGTCCGTTGACAGAGTAGCTTCCCCCTCTTCGAATGTCTTGCTCTGAGTGGCTATTGCAATGTCATCTGCATAGCATAATTTTTGCGATTTAGTTGCTGGCATGTCACTCGGATATAGGTTGAATAGAAGGGGAGCCAACACTGATCCCTGTGGGAGCCCATTGGTTATTGAGTAGGATTTACTCGTAGATTGACCCACGTGTAAATCCTACTCAATAAACAATGGGCTCCCATAGGGAGGACTGTGTGGTAAGCGTCCTAATCTCTCTTATCCCATATCGCTTTCTATAAAAAATGTTTGGGAAATATTATGGGACTTAACTGCTGAGGTCACCAGCCCCTAAGCTTACACACTACCTAACCTAAATTATCCTAAGGACAAACACACACATCCATGCCCGAGGGAGGACTCGAACCTCCGCCGGGACCAGCCGCACAGTCCATGACTGCAGCGCCTAGACCACTCGGGTAATCCTGCGCGGCCGCTTTCTATAATTTAGTCAAAAATGTTCGTCCTGAACAATGTTGCTTTCTTTTATAAAAGCTCACATTTAATTTCCACGAGTATCCTGTCACACTTTGTTCTGGACTTTAAAAGTCTCTGACTACTGTCATGCTACCGAAAACGGCCGTAAACATTGGAACAGTGCTTTAGAATTGGCCGAACTAGCGTCTTCTGTGCGGTTTCCTTTACAAACGTTCCGCACTTACCTACAGTCCTCCCAATTCGGCTCTCCAAGAACTGGTTTTACATATCCTTTTCATCTCACAGCATTTCTTTAGCATTAGCCCTATATATTGAAACGATTTTCCTGACTCCAGATGTTTTGCACTAAATTTGTAATCGGATACTGTGAGTGTAATTTTGCAGGTTTTCTCGGAGTGACTGTTTAATGTTAAAGACGATCTAGATCTCTGAAACCCGGGAGTGCACAGCTTCCCATGCAAATGTGGCATGTCTTACGAGGGGTATGTTATTAGAACAGTTGAGGAGAGATGCGGGAAACATCAGCGACACACTTTCCTAAAACGAGCAAGCAAATCAGTTGTCACCGAGTACTGCTTCGAATACAAAAATGAAATGATGTAGAATGAGACCAGTATCGTGGTGCAAGTACCAAGTTTCTGGAACAGCGTAATTAAGGAGTGTATCGAAAGAAGGAAGTCAGACAACCTAATAAACAGTGAAGAAGCTTCCAATTTAAACAAGGCTTGGGTCCGGCACTGAGGTTATTAAGATCTCGCTTGCCGTCGCATCTACCAGCGCTGTGAGACCCTGCGAAAATGTACTTGCAATCGAGTATCAGTGCAGACTCTGAAAAACAAAAGAGCGTCAAAGGACGTAGCGGGAGTCGGGAGGCGAACTCAGCTATAAAAAGCGGCGCGAGACCGACAGACGTTCACTGTATGTCTGGAGTCCTGGCACAGCTCACAGCGTCTGTAGAAGACTAATGGTCCGGTCGTCGGAATACTGTGCAAAAAATGGAAATAACAGCTCGGCTGAACACCTGCAAGCACACCACGGATACTATCGGGTTCGTTCTGTGGTTCAAATGGTTCAAATGGCTCTGAGCACTATGGGACTTAACATCTATGGTCATCAGTCCCCTAGAACTTAGAACTACTTAAACCTAACTAACCTAAGGACATCACACAACACCCAGTCATCACGAGGCGGAGAAGGTTCGTTCTGTTTGTTATGGCCATTATCTTGCGTTTATTCACATAGAAAGGGAGCTGCTATTCATAAGACCCAGCGGAACTATATACTGAGTCGTTCTCCAGATTATTACGGTCATCTGATAACGATATTTTCCTGTGCACAACAAAATCGTGAACGCATAATCTGACAAAGCTACTGACCAACTTCGTGAATGGTTTGTGGATGCTGAGAACGTTATCGGTTCTATTAAATTTATTTGGTGCGTACTCGACGCTATTTCTGTTGAGCATTTGCCGTCCAGCATAACGTACCGGGTTCTCTTAGGTAAAACTTCTTGCAGTCAGTCATAGACATCGGTGTGCAAAATTAAAGGACGAAAATAATTTTCGCATGATGCGACACAGCCAAAAACATTGCTAGATGCAACTTGAAACATACGAGTACACAGAAAGACCTGCTACACAACAGTACAAAAGGTAAATGACAGAAATGCCCAATGAGATGAACAGTAATGGCACTTTTTTTCAAAGTCAGTAATTGCACCGATGTCACTGCTATTTGTAATGGTGTCCAGGACATTACAAATGGCGGGACGTGATTCTTAATATGGTGCCTGTTCACCACGGGCAGCACCGCACGCTCTGCAACGTCCACCAGCGCGGTTCACAGCTGCTAGATGGTCGTTTGTGACTGTGGACGTGCTGCAGTCCATCTCCCCAACGCATCCCAGCGCGCCCTACGGGATTTCAGTCGAGTGAACGGGCAGACCGAACCATTCCCCGTATATCCGCACTTCTCAAGAACTCCTCCACGTGCGCTGTTCGATTCGATCGCTCACTGCCATCCCACATGAGGTAGGAGTATAGTGTCATAACAACGTTGACCGGTGAATGGACCTTGTTTAAATGATTTGGAGGTCAGTACACTCATGCAAAATTCCCCACCCCATAACACTAGGACCACCAAAACAATCGTGGTCTACAATGTTCCGGGTGCATTACGTGTTCCCACCTTCCTCCATATGAAGGTATGTCTAGAATCACTACTCAGACTGGATCTGCTCTCATTCGAGAAGAGCACAGGACTCCTGTCCTCGTTGGTCTGGTCTCTATTGCCTTGGGAGCATCGCAAACGGTGCCACCGATATGTTAGTGTCAACGGAACTGGTCATCGGGAGAAGAGACCACCCCATACAGTCAGCGTGCTACTGTGGACCGTGACATTGTCTGCCTTTCAGTCCTGTTGAAAATTGTAACACGTAGTCATTTTTGTGTAAAGTGCTGGTGGGTAAAGCTATTTTGTGATTGCGTGCAAGTGGATAACGTATCTTAACGTCTTCTCAAGCCCAGGTCGTAAACAGACATTCTACATAGCTGTTAATTTTGGCCCTGTAATACTGCTAATGTTAGGTGCGTATTGTCTCAAATTAATTAGAAATTCTGCTGTGACATAACAAGAATGCACAAATTGATATAAATGAGAGTTTGGGATTTTTTCTAAAAAGACAACACAACCGCTCCCTTTTTCATTCTACATTTAATTTATCACTGATTTCAGGGTTCAAGTGATACATAACAAGCAAGTTCAATTACATTCAACTCTCAACAAAATAATTAACATTTAGACATTGAATATGTGATTATTAAATCTTTATCTCTGTATATGAGAATGTTATAATTAGCAAAACAATTAAATCTTCATCAGTGAAATTTACATCTACATTGTCGTAGCTGTTCAATGGACTAAATTGGTGGAGAATGAAATTTTATCTTTTAAACTAATCGAACTCTCATATACTCAATGGAGGGTATGTTAGTATTCAACTCTTGAAATTCTATATTCAAAGGGTACGCAGGCTGGAGTGAGCAAACTCTCGATTCAACATTTAATGTCATCTAATGTGGGATGGTACATTACCAATCGGGAAATGCGGTGGCGTTGTCTCCGTGCAGGATCTGAAACGCTAATTCCCTACTCTGGCCTTGACTGGATCACTCAGTCTCAACTTTCCTGTGTTCAGTAGAACGTTAAATTTTCCCTAGTCGAAATAATGGCTACTGCACACTCGCTAAGGGATGGAGCGACGTGCACAATGCTCTGGCCACAAAAATTCCCGCAGGAGTATGAACTACCGCTTTACATCCGTCGCCACGATAGGTGAAGCGTACCGCCCTCACTTTGCAGACATAAAGGTCTCAATGTCTTCGCTATTTTTCCACACGTAGGTGTGGCCCGCTGCGAGATGAGAGAGCTCTGTTAGTTTAGTTCTCAAAAATGCCTTTATATGACGTGACTCTCCCCACCGTGTCTCCTCTACGTCACACAGTATGGCTTTAGCCAACCGCTTCCTCGTTATAGGTGAATTTTTATTTTTCTTGCCAGGTCGCCCCTAGCCTTCTTAATGCTGTCTAGCCACTTACCCATGGTCTCGGCTGGGCCTTCTTTTGTTAATGTTAACTGTGGTCTCCCAACGCCATTAACCACGTGCAAAATCTGCCGCCAAACTGCATTCACTTTATCTCATTTACGCATGACCCTGTCGTTATAAGGGTAGATATTGCTTTGTTATTCGGTACAGGAGATTATTACAATTACATCCTGTTAACAATACAGAGTTATTTTCCGGGGCTTTTATTCTTTAGCATAATTATGAAGCTCATGTAAGGTCCAAAAAATGCGGATGCCTTACAACGTGGTTGTAATTGCACACCTTGTTTGACCTATAGTGCGTTTAAAATTAGTTGAGACTTTTGACGTTTGGCTCACTGGAGGGGGACATGACGCCGTTGCCCAGGGAACACCAATGGCGAGCCAGCTTTCCCTACTACGCCGCCAGTAGTTTGGTTCGTTAAGCGCCCCTGTTGCCACGCCGTGGATAAACAGTATCACGTGGTGTCGCGCATTAGAGGCACCTATGTTAGTTACCTCTCATTGTAAAGTTATGTTTTCTGGCGTTGAAGTGTCGTCAGGAATTGTGAACGAGTGTTTCTTGTTGGCGCTGCATTAATAATAACAGTGCATCACGTCTGAACATGAGACTCGCAGTAAAAGTGGTCTTCCAAGAACATGTTCACCGTCTGTGAAGATAATGTTCTTTCGTAAAATATTCCTCCGAATTCGGTGATAGTAATGGACAATGCGAAATACTACTCGGCTGTGATGGATAAAGCTTCAACCATGCAGCGGAGGAAAGCGGTTAATTTTCTCTGGGTACATAGAAATGTTCGATTGGATAAAGTTGAACCTACCTTGTGTAAGGCGAAATTAATGCAAGTTGTGGTACTGTTCAAGATTTAAAAAATCCACACTACTAGGTCGTCGAAACAGCTAACGCTAAAGAGCATAGTTTAATCAGGCTTCCTCCATATCGTGCTCATTTCAGTCTGACAGAATATATGGGCGTAGGTGTAAAATAATGTGGCAAAAAACAACAATAAATTGACGCTCTGTGAGGCTGAAATACTGACAAAAGAAGTCATTGCAAATATTACATCGCAGGACTAGTTTCAAGTTGTCAGCCATACTAAGAATGTTGTTGAGGAGACATGGATTCATGCAGGACTGTGTCGAGTTTTGAGCAATACATTACCTCTCTTGTTGCTGTGTTAACATCTGTTTCTTTTGCCTAAACACATGAGAGTTTACAGGTATACATCTCACTAACATTCTAAAGCAGTTGAAATTATGGCAGAATCATAAAACAGCATATTATTAAACTAGCAACTGAGGGCGAGACAGATCAATAGTTATGAGAAAGCCCATTTTCAGTATAAAAATAAATGTGCACCTTCTTCACTTATATTGTTGCAAATCTCGTTTCACAGGCTATTGATGGTCGTTAATAATCACACTGTTTCATTTTAAAAAATCTGCAGTTGCTTGAATATCGTGGTCGATATGGCAGTTTCGCATATTAATCACAAACACATCAAAAAAAAAGTTTGGCATCACCCTGGTTCCCAGAACACCTGAAGATAGACGTTGACTCTGGATATTGTATCACAGACACAGTCCCTTTGACTGCTCAGAGATGTCACTAAATCCGCTCAAAGATGTAAACAACCATGCATGAGCAGCGCCTATTAGATGGAGGGGGTCTGACAGCCTATCAGTCCAGTAATTCCACCAGGAAGGAGGTACACCACTCGTGTTGTCAGTAGTTCAACCATGCCGAGACGGTCAATACCGCGGTTCGATCGCGTCTGCATTGTTACTTTGTGCCAGGAAGGGCTCTCAACAAGGGAAGTGTCGAGGCGTCTCCGAGTCAACCAAAGCGATGTTGTTCGGACATGGAGGAGATGCAGAGAGACAGGAATTGTCGATGATGCCTTGCTCAGGCCGCCCAAGGGCTACTACTGTAGTGGATGACCGCTACCTACGGATCATGGCTCGGAGGAACCATGACAGCAACGCCATTATGTGCAGCCACAGGACGTCGTGTTACGACTGAAACTGTGCGCAATAGGTTGCATGATGCGCAACTTCACTCCCAAGCCGCGCGGTGTAGCCGCGCCTTGTCATGGTCCGGTTTCCCCCCGTCGGAGGTTCAAGTCCTTCCTTGGGCATGGGTGTGGGTGTTGTCCTTAGTTTAATTTAGATTAAGTAGTGTATAAGCTTAGGGAGCGATGACCTCACCAGTTTGGTCCCATAGGATCTAACCACAAATTTCCATTTCCATTTTTACTCCCGACGTCCATGACGAGGTCCACCTTTGAAACCACGACACCATGCAGCGCGGTACATATGGGTCCAACAACATGCCGAATGGACCGCTCCGGTGGCATATGCCTTCAACCAGACAGTCGTCGAAGACGTGTTTGGAGGCAACCGGGTCAGGCTGAACACCTTAGACACACTGTCCAGAGAGTGCAGCAAGGTGGACGTTCCCTGCTGTTTTGGGGTGGCATTATGTGGGGCCGACGTACGCCGTTGGTGGTTCATGGAAGGCGCCGTAACGGCTGTACAATACGTGAATGCCATCCTCCAAGCGATAGTGCAACCATATTGGCAGCATATTGGCGAGGAATTCGTCTTCGTGGACGACAATTCGCGCGCCTATCGTGCATATCTTGTGAATAACTTCCTCCAGGACAACGACATCACTCGACTAGAGTGGCCAGCATGTTCTCCAGACATGTTCCCTATCGGACATGCCTGGGATAGACTGAAAAGGGCTGTTTATGGACGGAGTGACCCACCAACCACTTTGAGGGATCTACGCCTAATCGCCTTTGAGGAGTGGAAAATCTCGACCAACAGTGCCTTGATGAACTTTTGGATGGTATGCCGCGAAGCATACAGGCATGCATCATTGCAAGAGAACGTGCTACTGGGTGTTAGAGGTACCGGTGCGTACAGCAATCTGGTCCACCGCCTCTGGAGGTCTCGTTTTGTGGTGGTACAACATGCTATGTGTGGTTTTCATGAGCAATAAAATGGGCGGAAGTAGTGCTATTTTGTCGAAAGTCGACATGTCGAGAAACGTGGCCGTTGTACTTACGGTTTATAATGCATATAAAAAACAGCTACCAGCCACATGTATGGTTTAAAAAAGGTTTATTGTCTTCAGACCATGACCGGTTTCGGATTTTTCTTTACAAATCCATCTTCAGATGACAGATTACAAGCATTCTTAGTTGGACCTAGTTTTGTTTGTGTTATTCGTTTGCTGCACTGGGAAAGAAAAGAAATATTTTTGTTGTCATATCGGTAATGGTATTTTTACGAAAGATTTACTTCTTTTACAAAATCTAATTGCTCATGAGATAGTTTTTATAAACATTAGTAAACTTGCAGGTTAGTGTACTTACGAGCTGTGTAGTTCTGCCTGACGAAATATTCGTGCGTTTATGTTGTCGAACGCAAGCTTAATACACTTTACAATATGCACTATGTGAGTGCTATTCCAGTCAATGGACGTCACTTCCAACCTCATCATCTTAATTACACACGCAGCACACACGAATAACGTTTACAAAACGTGGCCCAGCTTCACATTACAAACGAGAACAATATTTGCAAAGAGCTTACAGTCATAACGATGTTACTTACAGATGCTGTATAGTCGATATGGGTACAGTAAAATGTCTCTTTGCTGTTGTATGAAATTAATCTAAAACGGAATAAATAAAATTACATACACATAAGATTACAAACATTATATGTAGTACAGAATTACTGTGTGCTACTAATTAGTTGTTACAATAGTAGGAGATAAATTCTAATATATGACATAATATGCAATGCACATGTTTACATTATGCAATTTTTCAATGACATATACGCACTTTTTGGGGCCTGTATACTGAATGTTTTTGATGGAATATTAGGCTTAAGTTATTTTAAAAAAGTGAAAGCTTCTTCAAAGTTATTTAGGAAAGGAGTGTTAACTGACAGCAGGGAACCTGTTTTATATGTATGAATCTCAATCTCCTCTAGGAGATTCAATGTGCAACCTTTGTCTTTGAGGTGTAATATCTGCAGGTTGTTTTCTATATTCTCAACTGTATGATTGTTTTCTGCAAGGTGGGTGGCAAAAGCAGATTTGCTTAGGTTTTTCAGACGTAGGGCATCAAGGTGTTCCTTGAATCTTGTTTCAAAAGCTTTACCTTGAGAATATAGAAAACAACCTGCAGATATTACACCTCAAAGACAAAGGTTGCACATTGAATCTCCTAGAGGAGATTGAGATTCATACACATAAAACAGGTTCCCTGCTGTCAGATAACACCCCTTTCCTAAATAACTTTGAAGAAGCTTTCACTTTTTTAAAATAACTTAAGCCTAATATTCCATCAAAAACATTCAGTATACAGGCCCCAAAAAGTGCGTATATGTCATTGAAAAATTGCATAATGTAAACATGTGCATTGCATATTATGTCATATATTAGAATTTATCTCCTACTATTGTAACAACTAATTAGTAACACACAGTAATTCTGTACTACATATAATGTTTGTAATCTTATGTGTATGTAATTTTATTTATTCCGTTTTAGATTAATTTCATACAACAGCAAAGAGATATTTTACTGTACCCATATCGACTATACAGCATCTGTAAGTAACATCGTTATGACTGTAAGCTCTTTGCAAATATTGTTCTCGTTTGTAATGTGAAGCTGGGCCACGTTTTGTAAACGTTATTCGTGTGTGCTGCGTGTGTAATTAAGATGATGAGGTTGGAAGTGACGTCCATTGACTGGAATAGCACTCACATTGTGCATATTGTAAAGTGTATTAAGCTTGCGTTCGACAACATAAACGCACGAATATTTCGTCAGGCAGAACTACACAGCTCGTAAGTACACTAACCTGCAAGTTTACTAATGTTTATAAAAACCATCTCATGAGCAATTAGATTTTGTAAAAGAAGTAAATCTTTCGTAAAAATACCATTACCGATATGACAACAAAAATATTTCTTTTCTTTCCCAGTGCAGCAAACGAATAACACAAACAAAACTAGGTCCAACTAAGAATGCTTGTAATCTGTCATCTGAAGATGGATTTGTAAAGAAAAATCCGAAACCGGTCATGGTCTGAAGATAATAAACCTTTTTCAAACCATAAATGTGGCTGGTAGCTGTTTTTTATATAAATTATAAACCTTGGCGGAAATAATTTTTATGTTGATGTCTATTCCAATTTTCTGTACAGGTTCCGGAACTTTCAAAACCGAGGTGATGCAAAACTTTTTTTGATGTTTGTATGACAAGATACTGTTATCTGCCGAAATCTTGTTTCGGTATCTCAAACCGTTTATGAGATTGGAGAGATTTATGAATATTTCATTCCGGCTTTTTCACTGGCGGAGCCGTTTACATGCATTCCATTTTCTCGACATTGGAGACAAATAGGCGATATCCTTCCAGGTTTAAAGAATAATTTAGTACGTTATCTAAATCTCATATACAGCAACATGTGACCTAACACCCACCAAACGCAAATTCATGGCGGTCCATATTTTTGACTGGAAACTTTAAGAATTTCTTTCAGTAGTTTAGCTAATACCGAAATATCACAATAACTATGACTATTAACGTAATGATAGGTACTTCACCATGAAGCTGACGAGGGAAGCTATATTATGTGCGAGATTCAGAGTTTATTACCTTATAGTTCCTTTAAAATCGTTTGAGAAAGACTACAGGTCGGCCAACTTGCGCGGCTGATATGTTGCGCGCCGAACAGGCCTGGCATTACCGACGCCTGCTGACGCGTTCAGCACACGCTGGAAACTGCGCTTCCCTCCATTCGCTCCCTATTGAACTGTCAAAAGTCGCAACCAATTTTAAACGCACTATTGGTCCCTCCTTTCCTGTTGCACAATGTAGCTGTCATCTGCCGCTGTAGGTGACCGTTGTAGACCCCTTCTCATTTGGGGAGCAATGTCTCTGGTTCGGAACGCTCCCCGTGCACGTGAAACAAAGCTGTAAGCAATATCTAACTCCTGGGCTAAACACGTCATACTTCGTCATTCTCCCAGTTTCTCGATGATTCTTCCTATGTGAATTCGTCCAATTGTTGTCAGCGAGCCATGTTGTAATGAAGGATACCACACAATGCACAGTAAATTATGACTGATTAACACAAAGTGTCTTTTCCCGTTAGTTCAACTTTCTCGTGTTGTGATGCCCTCCCCATCTGATGCTATAGTCACTTTGACCTCACGGTTGTGACGTCCAGCTTTCTGTGCACGAGAGGGTGACCTCTGGCAACATTCTCCATCACGTTCATTCATTTTCACCAAGTATTTAATATTTTACATTTATCTACCTCGTTCTTAACTGTAGCAGAACAGTGGATTTGTAATGACGCCCTGTATGACCGAACTTTCACGCTTCACTTCGTTCTACACTCCTGGAAATGGAAAAAAGAACACATTGACACCGGTGTGTCAGACCCACCATACTTGCCCCGGACACTGCGAGAGGGCTGTACAAGCAATGATCACACGCACGGCACAGCGTAGGATCCTACGCAGTGCCGTAGGGGACCGCACCGCCACTTCCCAGCAAATTAGGGACACTGTTGCTCCTGGGGTATCGGCGAGGACCATTCGCAACCGTCTCCATGAAGCTGGGCTACGGTCCCGCACACCGTTAGGCCGTCTTCCGCTCACGCCCCAACATCGTGCAGCCCGCCTCCAGTGGTGTCGCGACAGGGGTGAATGGAGGGACGAATGGAGACGTGTCGTCTTCAGCGATGAGAGTCGCTTCTGCCTTGGTGCCAATGATGGTCGTATGCGTGTTTGGCGCCGTGCAGGTGAGCGCCACAATCAGGACTGCATACGACCGAGGCACACAGGGCCAACACCCGGCATCATGGTGTGGGGAGCGATCTCCTACACTGGCCGTACACCACTGGTGATCGTCGAGGGGACACTGAATAGTGCACGGTACATCCAAACCGTCATCGAACCCATCGTTCTACCATTCCTAGACCGACAAGGGAACTTGCTGTTCCAACAGGACAATGCACGTCCGCATGTATCCCGTGCCACCCAACGTGCTCTAGAAGGTGTAAGTCAACTACCCTGGCCAGCAAGATCTCCGGATCTGTCCCCCATTGAGCATGTTTGGGACTGGATGAAGCGTCGTCTCACGCGGTCTGCACGTCCAGCACGAACGCTGGTCCAACTGAGGCGCCAGGTGGAAATGGCATGGCAAGCCGTTCCACAGGACTACATCCAGCATCTCTACGATCGTCTCCATGGGAGAATAGCAGCCTGCATTGCTGCGAAAGGTGGATATACACTGTACTAGTGCCGACATTGTGCATGCTCTGTTGCCTGTGTCTATGTGCCTGTGGTTCTGTCAGTGTGATCATGTGATGTATCTGACCCCAGGAATGTGTCAATTAAGTTTCCCCTTCCTGGGACAATGAATTCACGGTGTTCTTATTTCAATTTCCAGGAGTGTATATTCCTATCCCTTCACTGAACGTACGAAGCTTAGCTTCCAAACATCTGTTCCTACTGTTCTTTCGGCTTAGAAATGCAACACACGACACAAATATTCGAAATCGGTTGATGTTTGCTACCCGCAAATAAAAGTACCTTCATATTATTTGCAACTCACATAGCGACTCCGCTGGCACCTTCACTAACTATGCACAGTTAACATCGAAAATATTGTGAAAAATTTGTGATTTAACAGGGAAGCAATCCGACGCTCTGATTGAAGACATTATCGTATTTCGTCACTCATATTCCGTTCCTTCGCTAGAAATAATCGGCTCTTGCATTGCACCTGTCCCGTTTCACCGGGGTATTCGCAAAGCAAATATAAAAATCAGCTTAAAATTAAATTCGCACTCTCTTAGTGATTAACTGTAAGCACTTGAACATCGAACACATCACTAAGGAATGTGTATGGATTTTCAAACTAACACCACTAACGCCGATGCTCAACACACATTGTTGATTGGAGAACTCGTACCGTTTGAAATATTCGTTTCCGACCATTCGTTCTCTATTGCAAAGAATTTAGTTAAAGATTCTCTACCACCTGAATGATTATGGCACTACAAGCTTGGGGCATTATAAGTAAGATATTACGTTTCGTGTTTGTTTTATACTATCTCAGCTGAAAAGTAAATGTTTGTTTCTAAGTTATCTCACCAAAAGGCCCGCCATAAAATTCAACTGGTTGGTGCCTGGGAAGCACTTCGCAATGAAAAATTAAACCCCTGTCATAAAGTGAAGCATATTATGCGGGAGTGTCACGTATGAAACAAAACAGATAATTAGCTACGACTAAGCACGATACCAATACAGAAATCAGACGGGAAGTATACAAATGTTCCAGCAGAGACCGCATAACATAATTAAAATGAATAATGGCACAGTAACAGACCTGGAAGAAGTCGAAACATGGTTCAATAGCTTGTGCACAAATTAATCCTGCCGTAAAACGTGAGAGACTCCGTCACTCGTCATCATCCCTGCATTTCTCATATATTTGAATCTAATGCCTTGCCTCTACACACAACAGAAACTCATC
This sequence comes from Schistocerca americana, assembly GCF_021461395.2. Lineage (NCBI taxonomy): Eukaryota > Metazoa > Arthropoda > Insecta > Orthoptera > Acrididae > Schistocerca > Schistocerca americana. Next base: position 428,905,553 of record NC_060130.1, on the reverse strand, counting down.
ACACTGAAACAACATCCTAAAAACTCAGCTGGTTATATTTATTATTTAAGGGCCGTCTAACCATGGGGGAGCTGCACGAAATTAGAGACCTCAAAATGTAAGTCGATTGATTTTTCAAGTTAAATGAAAAAATCAACAGCAAAATACCACAGAGCAAAGTTCTTAAAAATGGAGTAAACTGAAGTAAAAGTGATGATAAGCACTGTGGAACTTGCATTATATCGGAAGACTGCAGGAAGAAAAAGGAATAAGAATTCCTCATCTGGGAAGCTCAGAAATTCAAGATAAACGAGACAGATAATAATACAAAGAAATGAACATAAAATGTGCACAACAAAATTAGTTAACTGTTAGCTGCTCAGAAGATGGACTGTGCTACAGTCTGAGCGATGCTTACGTTTTCCAAGTATAGCGAGATACCAAACAAAATTTCTCTCACCTCAACTGCTAATAATTCTAAAACTCATCTGGGAGGGACGACTGAATACTGCTGCCAATGTGACGAACGAGAATGTCCTTAATCCACGGAACAGAAACTTCCCACTCAAGTAGTACAGAAATGTATATTCCGATTCCTTAGGGTGTTCCTGGTACCGAACAGTCTCTCCATTAGTTATTCTCATTTGCGCCACGTCCAGTGGCGAGGGCGTTACTTTGGAATGGACAGTCCGTGAACTGGTTGGGAAATCAACGATCTTTCTCACGCGACTTCCTCTGTCAACGCGTTAACGATCACGCAGCACGAAGCAGTGATAGAAAAACTGACTTACAAACTGGTTTCCACTGTGTCGAGTGGATTTTCTTGCGACTATCGATGATTGTTACTTGAGTTGTTAATTCCATTCGTTGTAAACGTGGCTTCATCAGTGAACGGTATTAGTGGAAGCAAATGAGTATTGTCATTTAAACTGAGACAAAATTCAAGTCGTGTCACATTGTCGCCAATGTGAAGGTTGTGGACACGCTGTATGTGAAATGGTTACAAGCTTTCCGAATGTAATGTTTGCTATACACATGTTCATAGCACACCGATACGTGCAGGAAGTTGCCGTGTGTTTGTAGTAGGACTACGCTGCACCAGTTCAACAGTGTGTTGCTGTTCCTGCACAGGTTGTTGAACTGCGCGTTCAGAAAAAAAAATGGGGCCTTCGAAGAATGTATGTTTCGCGCTATGTGCTGAAAACTCTGTTAAACACTCTTCGATTAGAAATTCTACAGAAGTAGGAGAACTGCCATCGCAGAAGCCATAAACATACACCATATCTGCATATTCTTCATTAGTGTACATTGTGGCATATTAGCCAGCGAGTGTACACAGTTAACCGATGCTTCTCGCTGATACACTCTCAGTCCCTATGTCGATACATCAGGTTTTCATATGCAAGCAACACCTTGTTTTACGATCTCGAGAAAGCCTCGTATACCATTTAGAAGCACAACATGTTCTACATCTACATCTACATCTCCGCAAGCCACCGTACGTCGTGTGGCGGAGTGTACTTTGTGTATCAGTGTCACTTCCCTCTTCTGTTCTAGCTGCGTATGGTTCGAGGGAAGAATTGCTGGTAATTATACGTGTGGGTTCGAATCTCTCTAATTTTATGTGCTGGTAAGTATACGTGTGGTTTCGAATCTCTCTAATTTTATCTTGGTGGTCTTTTCGCGATATAAACTTAGGAGGAATCAGTATAATGGTTGACTCTTCCAGAAACGTACGCTTTCGGAAGTTTAACAGCAAATCATACAGCAATGAAGAACGTCTCTCTCGCAATGTCTGCCAACAGAGTTGTCTGAACATCTCCGTAATGCCTTCGCGCTTACTAAATGAACATGTAACGAAATGTGCTGCTCTTCATTGGATCTTCTCTATTTCTTCTATCAGTCCTATCTGGCATGGATCCCATATTGACGAGCAGTATTCAGCTATTGGCCCAACGAGTATTTTGCAAGCTAGTTCCTTTGTTGATGGATTATATTTCCTGAGGATTGTTCCAGTAAATCTGTCTGGCCTGTGCCCCACTCGCGATTAATTTTATTTACTCGTTCTATTTCAAATATTTTATGGAAATAATTACACTACTGGACATTAAAATTGCTACACCAAGAAGAAATGCAGATGATAAACGGGTATTCATTGGACAAATATATTAAACTAGAACTGACATGTGATTACATTTTCACGCAGTTTGTATGCATAGATCCTGAGAAATCAGTACCCAGAACAACCACCTCTGGCCGTAATAACGGCCTTGATACGCCTGGGCATTGAGTCAAACAGAGCTTGGATGACGTGTACAGGTACAGCTGCCCATTCAGGTTCAACACGATACTACAGTTCATCAAGAGTAGTGACTGGCGTATTGTGACGAGCCAGTTGCTTGGCCACCATTGACCAGACCTTTTAAATTGGTGAGAGATCTGGAGAATGTGCTGGCCAGGGCAGCAGTCGAACATTTTCTGTGTCCAGAACGGCCCGTACAGGACCTGCAACATGCGGTCGTGCATTATCCTGCTGAAAAGTAGCGTTTCGCAGCGATCGAATGATGGGTAGAGCCACGGGTCGTAACACATCTGAAATGTAACGTCCACTGTTCAATGTGCCGTCAATGCGAACAAGAGGTGACCGAGACGTGTAACCAATGCCACCCCATACCATCACCCCGGGTGATACGCCAGTATCGCGATGACGAATACACGCTTCCAATGTGCGTTCACCGCGATGTCGCCAAACACGGATGCGACCATCATGATGCTGTAAACAGAACCTGAATTCATCCAAGAAAATGACGTTTTGCCAGTCGTGCACCCAGGTTCGTCGTTGAGTACACCATCGCAGGCGCTCCTGTCTTTGATGCAGCGTCAAGGGTAACCGCAGCCATGGTCTCCGAGCTGATAGTCCATGCTGCTGCAAACTTCGTCTAACTGTTCGTGCAGATGGTTGTTGTCTTGCAAACGTCCCCATCTGTTGACTCAGGGATCGAGACGTGGCTGCACGATCGGTTACAAATAAAATGGTTCAGATGGCTCTGAGCAATATCGGACTTAACATCTGAGGTCATCAGTCCCGTAGAACTTAGAACTACTTAAACCTAACTAACATAAGGACATCACACACATCCATGCCCGAGGCAGGATGCGAACCTGCGACCGTAGCGGGCGCGGGTTCCAGACTGAAGCGCCTAGAACAGCTCGGCCACCCCGGTCGGCGATCCGTTACAGCCATGCGGATAAGATGCCTGTCATCTCGACTGCTAGTGATACGAGGCCGTTGGGATCCAGCACGGCGTTCCGTATTACCCTCCTGAACCCACCGATTCCATATTCTGCTAACAGTCACTGAATCTCGACCAACGCGAGCAGCAATGTCGCGATACGATAAACCGCTATCGCGATAGGCTAGAATTTGACCTTTATCAAAGCCGGAAACGTGATGGTACGCATTCCTCCTCCTTACACGAGGCATCACAACAACGTTTCACCAGGGAACGCCGGTCAACTGCTGTTTGTGTATGAGAAATCGATTGGAAACTTTCCTCATGTCAGCACGTTGTAGGTGTCGCCACCGGCGCCAACCTGTGTGAATGCTCTGAAAAGCTAATCATTTGCATATCACAGTATCTTCTTCCTGCCGGTTAAATTTCGCGTCTGTAGCAGGTCATCTTCGTGGTGTAGCAATTTTAATGGCCAGTACTGTATTTCCATTGACTGTTCTGCAATTTTTAATCATGCAATAAAAGGTCTTCGCAGTACGTTACTTTTTTATGTTGACGGTCAACTGCCACCCTCTATAGCATGCATCGATCCTCCGCAGGTTTTCCTGCATTTCGCTACGGTTTTCTAGCGTCGCGACTTCTCTGTGTCCAACAGCGTCATCTGCGGAAAGCCTCATGTTCGGGTCACCTTACCGCCTTTATATAGTCCTCCTTGTCACTTAGGCATTCCATATACTGTGCTGGAGAACCCGTGTTAGGTTAGGACAGAGCGATGTTCCACAGGCAAACGTTACCACAGATGCGATTGCAAAAGGCAGCAAAACGTTCACGGTAAACGACCCAGTCCTCGTTCATTGTTAGTGGACAGCTTTGTTATATTTAAAACTTCTGCACTCTTGCAACAGAAATACACCCGTTTCAGTTTGCGAAAATGGATACAAAAGTGACGCAACTCACTGCTGTAAGATTTTCGACAGAAAGACAAGATACGTAGACATCGTTATTGACCAGACCATTTGCTGTCCACCTGCCTTGTAAATAATACACCTTATTGTGATTATGAGTGATTCTGTGAGATTTGTGAACTTCCTTTTTGTCATTAAGTTGTCTTGGTTACCATAACTGAGGGAACTGATGGAAAGCTCCCTCGAAACACTTTACCTAGAGGGTCGTCTTAGCGATTAAAAAAAAAAAACTCAAATTTGGGAGAAACTGGGTTCAAATACCCACCCGAGCGTCCAGATTTACATTTGAATGGTCTCTCAAACTGGATTACAGCGACTGCCTTCTCTGCGCGATAGCAATGGAGATACTATCGAAGACAGTGCTGCCAAAGCAGAGTTACTACGCACAGCCTTTCGAAATGCCTTCACAAAAGAAGAGGAAGTAAATATTCGAATGGCTCTGAGCACTATGGGACTTAACATCTATGGTCATCAGTCCCCTAGAACTTAGAACTACTTAAACCTAACTAACCTAAGGACATTACACAACACCCAGCCATCACGAGGCAGAGAAAATCCCTGACCCCGCCGGGAATCGAACCCGGGAACCCGGGTGTGGGAAGCGAGAACGCTACCGCACGACCACGAGATGCGGGCATCCAGAATTCGAATAGATAACAGCTAACAACATTAGTAACGTAGAAGTAAGTATCCTCGGAGTAGTGAAGGAACTTAAATCACTTAATAATAGCAAGTCTTCTGGTCCAGACTGTATACCAATTAGGTTCCTTTCGGAGTATGCTGACGCATTAGCTCCATACTAAACAATCATATACAACCGTTCGCTCGGTGAAAGATCCGTACCCGAAGACTGGAAAGTTGCACAGGTCACCCCCAATATTCAAGAAAGGTAGTAGAAGTAATCTACTTAACTATAGGCTCATATCGTTAACGTCGATATGCAGCAGGATTTTGGAACATATATTGTGTTCGAAAATTATGAATTACTTCGAAGAAAACTGTCTATTGACACACAGTCAACAGGGGTTTAGAAAACATCGTTCCTGTGAAACACAACTACCTCTTTATTCACATGAAGTGTTGAGTGCTGTTGACAAGGGATTTCGGATTGATTCCGTATTTCTAGATTTCCAGAAGGCTTTTAACACTGTACCACACAAGCGGCTTGTAGTGAAATTGCGTGCTTATGGAATATGGCCCAATTATGTGACTGGATTTGTGATTTCCTATCAGAGAGGTCACAATTCGTAGTAACTGACGGAAAGTCATCTAGTAAAACAGAAGTGATTTCTGGCGTTCCCCAAGCTAGTGTTATAGGCACTTTGCTGTTCCTTATCTACATAAACGATTTGGGAGACAATCTGAGCAGCCGTCTTTGGTTGTTTGCAGATGACGCTGTCTTTTATCGACTAATAAACTTATCAGAAGATCAAAGCCAATTGCAAAACGATTTAGAAAAGATATCCGAATGGTGCGAAAATTGGCAGTTGACCCTAAATAACGAAAAGTGTGAGGTCATCCACATGGGTGCTAAAAGGAATTCGTTAAACTTCGGTTACACCATAAATCAGTCTAATCTAAAAGCCGTACATTCAACTAAATACTTAGTTATTACAATTACGAACAACTTAATTTGGAAGGAACACATAGAAAATGTTGTGGGTAATGCTAACCAAAGGCTGCTTTTCATTGGCAGGACACTTAGAAAATGTAACAGACCTACTAAGGAGACTGCCTAAACTATGCTAGTCCGTCCTCTTTTAGAATACTGCTGCGCGGTGTGGGATCCTTGCCAGATGGGACTGACGGAGTACATTGAAAAGTTCACTGAAGGTCAGCACGTTTTGTATTATCGCGAAACATGGTAGACAGTGTCACAGAAATGATACAGGATTTGGGCTGGACATCATTAAAAGAAAGGCGTTTTTCGTTTCGACAGAATCTTCTCACGAAATTCCAATCACCAAATTTCTCCTCCGAATGCGAAACATTTTGTTGACACCGACCTACATAGGGAGAAACGATCGCCACGATAAAATGCGGCAAATCAGAGGTCGTACGGAAGAATATAGGTGTTCGTTCTTTCTGCGCGCTATACGAGATTGGAATAATAGAGAATTGTGAAGGTGGTTCGATGAACCCTCTGCCAGGCACTTAAATGTGATTTGCAGAGTATCCATGTAGATGTAAATGTAGATGTAGAAATGACGGGATAGTTACTTTCAAAGTGACGTGGTCGATTTCTTTCCCTCTTCGTATCCTGCTCGAGTCCCCAGCCATACCGAGAGAGATGGCGCAGTGGTTAGCACACTGGACTCGCATTCGTGAGGACAACGGTTCAATCCCGTCTCTGGCCATCCTGATTTAGGTTTTCCGTGATTTCCCTAAATCGCTTCAGGCAAATGCCGGGATGGTTCCTTTGAAAGGGCACGGCCGATTTCCTTCCGCATCCTTCCCTCACCCGAGCTTGCGCTCCGTCTCAAATGACCTCGTTGCCGACGGGACGTTAAACACTAATCTCCTCCTCCTCCTCCCCAGCCATTTCTATTATACTCTTCGTCGACAGGACGTTAACAACTCAATGAAAATGGCCTGACCTCCTTCCTTTTTGTACATTCTTATACTCTTGTGTACACCTATAACGAACACTGGTAAATTAATCCTTCCTCACATCCCAACCCACATGATTTACCCGTAGCCCATCTTCATCCCCATAGAATCAGTCAATCCATCATCTCCATTTTATCCTTTCCAAATGTAATTACTATTCAGTTAAGGGTAGTGTTTCTTTGATAATGACTCCATGGTATAATAACAATTATTAGAAAACAATAAAAAAGATATCTTCAGGGCCCTCGTGTAGGTTTAGTGCCATTAGTATGAACCATAGTTCACCCAGTTAAAAACAATGTACAGGGTGACAATTATTGAACTATATGAAATAAAGTCTTCATAACTTCTTAACGGTTTGCGGTAGGACGTTCAGTCTGCACGGTTGGCCGGGTCGCATGATCAGAATTAGTATGCGCTGTATGGTTTGCTTTGGCGACGAAGCCCACTTTCATTTGGATGGGTTCATCAATTAGCAAAATTGGCGCATTTAGGGGTCTGAGAATCCGCATTTCGCGATCGAGAAGTCTCTTCATCCGCAACGGCTGACTGTGTGGTGTGCAATGTCCAGTCACGGAATAATCGATGCGATATTCCTTGATGGCACGATGACTAACGAACTAAACGTGAAGGTTTTGGAAGATGAATTCATCCCCATTATCCAAAGACACCATGATTTCGACAAAATGTTGTTCATGCTAGACGGAGCTCGATCCCATCGAAGCAGGAGAATGTTCTATGTCCTGGAGGAGCACTTTGGTGACCGCATTCTGGCTCTGGGGTACTCAGAAGCCATTGGCATGGGCCTCGATTGGCCGCCATACTCTACGGATATGAACACATGCGACTCGTTTTTGTGGGGCTGTATTAAAGACAAGGCGTACAGCAATAACCCCAAAACCAATGCTGAGCTGACAACAGCCATTCAGGAGGTCATCGACAGCATCGATATTCCCATACTTCAGCGGGTCATACAGAATTTCGCTATTCGTTTGCGCCATATCATCACCAATTATGGCAGGCATATCGAACATTTGATAAATCTGAATATCTATAGTGACGTTTACATGTGGAGTCAAGTGTGTGTACGACGTAGTATGTAAATAATTTACGTTTTATTCATGTAGTTCAATAATTGTAATCCTGTAAATACTGCAGGTTCTTTACATACTACGCATGCCGATCGAGGTGGCCGATGGGTTCTAGGCGCTACAGTCCGGAACTGCGCGACCGCTACAGTCGCAGGTTCGAATCCTGCCTCGGGCATGGATGTGTGTGATGTCCTTACGTTAGTTAGGTTTAAGTCGGTTTAAGTTCTAGGGGACTGATGATCATAGACGTTAAGTCCCATAGTGCTCAGAGCCATTTGAACCATACTACGCATCAATTTTTGTATTCTCACAGCGCACTGTCTTTTCCGTGGTGCGCAAAGGCGTAAAATTAAAGTAAACGACACTAAATGTTACTTTTAAACATAACTCACTTATGTTGTATGGAACTGTATAGCATCTGCTACGATTTTACGAATTTTATCAACTACATGCTTTTATACTTCTTGTACCTTTTAATGGCAGTACAGTATTTAGCCTGAGATGACACGTTTTGGCAGCTCACTGCCCAGCTACTAATTATACAATACTCTATGTGACTACAGTTACCACAAGTGACATGTTTTTGTTGTTATGTGAGCCAGTGAGATTAGGTGGCGAATTTTCGTTAGTTCTGTTAATAAATTTACTATGGGTCACAATCGAACAACTTTTGCTTTCACATGACATATATTAAGTGAAATAAGCTTTAACTTACATTGGTGAGCATATAAACTCCAATTTCTGGCCAACAGAGCACTAAAAACAATCAGAAACATCGTTTACTCCACCATAGGGTTATGGTTTGATTGCGGCAGATGTAAGCAAACAAAATAATGTTTAATTGATAGAGGCACCTGATGATTGAAGCTTCTTTTTGCGTCGTGCCAAATTAAGCATTAATGTTAAAACTGAGATCAGAATAGTGTGTTGATCATCAATGTTGACTGCTAAATCAAGACGCCAAAAGTCAGGTTTCATACTGGTCAGTGAGAGTTGGGAATTCTCGTATTGCAATACAGAGGATCTTTCTTGTAGAAATGGTTTGTCGACGCCTTCCTCAGAGCTATTATGAACTGTCAAGTGTGTATATGTCGTGTGGATGACTCATAATTTCTTGTTTGGGTGATAATGGACTGAAGCAATAGCCTCCTTATCTCGAATGTCACCAACGACAATAAGTAGCGTCATATGCCCTCACACCAGGATACAAAACAGAGAGGTTTGAGATTTAACCAGAGCCTGGTAATCTGAAGCATTTCGTCATCATGTGATCTCCCGGTGCCAGGCTTGAAGTGTTTTCGATCAAGCGCCACCATTTTAGAAATCGTTAGCAATACTAAATGCGGAGGCAGATATCTCAAGGCGTATCATGAGTAAAATAAAATTCACAGGAAAAAGTAAACAAGTACTTTTAAAATTCTTATCCGGCAAGAATTAATGTTTGGTTATTCCCTGATTATTCCAAGAAGTTAAGATTAGAGGTACGTTTTAATTGGTTCCTGGTACAGGCTGAAGCACTTGGAATAATCAGACTGCGTTATTTCACTGCCATACGATAACACGAAACGGTGAAATCACATTAGCATTGTTTCCGAGATAATGTGGAAATACAGTGCTATTAAAGATAGTAAATAAACAACTGAGTAATTCGCAGTAAACGAGAAGTAGTGAACATCTCGCATCTGACAAAGAGATGTCTAAGAGATATACAGGTTTTCCAGTATGGTCCTCCCCCTTTCCTGTGAAGTACACTGAAGAGCCAAAGAAACTGGTACACCTGCTTAATATCGTGTAGGGCCCCCGCGAGCACGCAGAATTGGCGCAAGACGGCGTGGCTTGGACTCGACTAATGTCTGAAGTAGTGCTAGAAGGAATTGACACCATGAATCCTGCAGGGCTGTCCATAAATCCGTAAGAGTACGAGGGGGTGGAGATCTCCTCAGAACAGCACTTTGTAAAGCATCCCAAATATGCTCAATAATGTTCATGTCTGGGGAGTTTGGTGATCAGCGAAAGTGTTTAAACTCAGAAGAGTGTTCTCGCAGCCACTCTGTAGGAATTCTGGACATGTGAGGTGTCGCATTGTCCTGTTGGAACTACCCAAGCCCGTCGGAATGCACAATGGACATGAATGGATGCAGATGATCAGGTAGGATGCTTACGTACGTGTCACCTGTCAGAATCGTATCTAGACGTATCAGGAGTCCCGTATCACTCCAACTACACACGTCCCACACCATTATAGAGCCTCCACCAGCTTGAACAGTCCCCTGCTGACATGGAGGGTCCATGGATTCATGAGGTTGTCTCCATACCCGTACACGTCCATCCGCTCGATACAATCTGAAATGAGACTCGTCCGCTCAGGCAGCATGTTTCCAGTCATCAACACTTCAATGTCGGTGTTGACCGGCCCGGGAGAGGCATACAGCTTTGTGTCGTGCAGTCACCAAGGGTACACGAGTGTGCCTTCGGCTCCTAAAGCTCATATCGATGATGTTTCGTTGAATGGTTCGCACGCTGACACTTGTTGATGATCCAGCATTGAATTCTGCAGAATTTTGCGGAAGGGCTGCACTTCTGTCACGCAGAACGATTCTCTTCAGTCGTCGTTGGTCCCATTCTTGCAGGATCTTTTTCGGGCCGCAGCGATGTCAGAGATTTGATGTTTTACCGGATTCCTGATATTCACAGTACACTCGCGAAATGGTCTTACGGGAAATTCCCGCCACCTCGGAGATGCTATGGCCCATCGCTCGCGCGCGGACTATAATACCACGTTCAAACTCATTTATATCTTCCATTGTAGCAGCGTAACCGATCTAACAGCTGCGCCAGACACTTCTTGTCTTATATAGGCGTTGCTGACCGCAGTGCCATATTCTGCCCGTTTACATATTTCCGTGTTTGAATACTCATGCCTATACCAGTTTCTTTGGCGCTTCAGTGTATATCAGATAATGGTAGATCAGGAGTACGAATAATAATGAGTACGGAAAATGGCAATTTAGTAAAGGGATATCTGCAACAGATAGAAAGAACATCGCTGGCAGAATTCAACTGAACGGCTATTCAATACCTATTGTAGCCTTCCAGGTATTGCTGTCAATCACAAATGCAGATGGCAGGGAACTGCACCAGTATGTGATAATTTTAATGATCTTATAAAATATATCAAAGAGGATGAGAATTTAATCACAATGGGTGACTAGAATGTAGTCATACGGGAAGGTAGGGAAAAGAAAACAACGGGAGACTTCTGTCTCCACTAGCGAAATGAGAGAGGAGAAATACCAACAAAATTTTGTGTGAACACACTTTTCGAACACAGTGAAGATTTCAAGGGATCAAAGAAGATATCACATAGATTATATTTCAATAAAACGTGAGCCACGAAACAAGGACTCCAAGAGTTATCTTGGTGTTGACATTGATAGGGACCATAATATAGTATACAGGAAATGCCAGTTGAAGTTCAAGAAATGAAAAAGAAAACAGCTGAAACGTTGGAACCTACAATAGTTGAAGAAACCACAAATTCATAGTATCTTGGAAGAACGTGTGACAAAGAGACAGTTGTCACTTCAACTGCACTAGTGTGGAAAATCGGAACTATGGCCTTCAGTGTCTACATCATACTCTGCAAGCCACCTAATGGCGTTTGGCGGAGGGTACTGTTGGTATCACTAACTGATCCCCCTTCCCTGTTTCACTCGCGAATGGCGCATGAGAAGAATTATTGTCGGTACGCCTCTGTATTAGCTCTAATATCCCGAATTTTCTTGTCGTGGCAATTTCGCGATATGTATGCGAGCCGAAGAAATTTGTTGTACGACTCTTCCTGGAAAGTACTCTCTGGAAATTTCAATAATAAAACTATCCTTGATGCAAAACGTAGCGTCTGCCACTGGAGTTGAGCATTCTGTAACGCTCTCACACTGACTAAAAGAACCCGTGACGAAACGCGCCGCTCTTCGCTGGATTTTGCTCTATCTCTTCTATCAGTCATATCTGGTAAGGATCCCAGATTGATGAACAACACTCAATAACAGGTCAAACAAGCGTCTTGTAAGCCACTGCCATCGTAGATGAGTTACATTTCCTTAAGATTCTTACCACGAATCTGAGTCTGGCACCTGCTTTTTCTACTATTTCTTTTATGTGGTTATTCCACTTAAGCTCGTTGTGGGTAGTTACTCCCAGATATTTTACGATACAATCTGTGTCCAGTAAGTTGTCATCAAGAGTGTAGTTGTACAAAAGTGGATTTATTTTCCTATGTATGCGCAATATGTCACATTTATTTACGTTCAGGGTCAACTGCCAGAGTCTGCACCATTTATCAGTCATCTGCAGGTCGTTTTGCAAATCGATACCGTCTTCTGGCGTTGCTACTTTCTTACAGACAACCTTATCATCTGCGAACAGTGTTGAGGAGCTTCTCACGCTTTCTACTAGATCATTTACAGGGTGTTTCAAAAATGACGGGTATATTTGAAACGGCAATAAAAACTAAACGAGCAGCGATAGAAATACACCGTTTGTTGCAATATGCTTGGGACAACAGTACATTTTCAGGCGGACAAACTTTCGAAATTACAGTAGTTACAATTTTCAACAACAGATGGCGCTGCAAGTGATGTGAAAGATATAGATGACAACGCAGTCTATGGGTGTGCCATTCTGTACGTCGTCTTTCTGCTGTAAGCGTGCGCTGTTCACAACGTGCAAGTGTGCTGTAGACAACATGGTTTATTCCTTAGAACAGAGGATTTTTCTGGTGTTGGAATTCCACCGCCTAGAACACAGTGTTGTTGCAACAAGACGAAGTTTTTAACGGAGGTTTAATGTAACCAAAGGACCGAAAAGCGATACAATAAAGGATCTGTTTGAAAAATTTCAACGGACTGGGAACGTGACGGATAAACGTGCTGGAAAGGTAGGGCGACCGCGTACGGCAACCACAGAGGGCAACGCACAGCAAGTGCAGCAGGTGATCCAACAGCGGCCTCGGGTTTCCGTTCGCCGTGTTGCAGCTGCGGTCCAAATGACGCCAACGTCCACGTATCGTCTCATGCGCCAGAGTTTACACCTCTATCCATACAAAATTCAAACGCGGCAACACCTCAGCGCCGCTACCATTGCTGCACGAGAGACATTCGCTAACGATATAGTGCACAGGATTGATGACGGCGATATGCATGTGGGCAGCATTTGGTTTACTGACGAAGCTTATTTTTACCTGGACGGCTTCGTCAATAAACAGAACTGGCGCATATGGGGAACCGAAAAGCCCCATGTTGCAGTCCCATCGTCCCTGCATCCTCAAAAAGTACTGGTCTGGGCCGCCATTTCTTCCAAAGGAATCATAGGCCTATTTTTCAGATCCGAAACGATTACTGCATCACGCTATCTGGACATTCTTCGTGAATTTGTGGCGGTACAAACTGCCTTAGACGACACTGCGAACACCTCGTGGTTTATGCAAGATGGTGCCCGACCACATCGCACGGCCGACGTCTTTAATTTCCTGAGTGAATATTTCGATGATCGTGTGATTGCTTTGGGCTATCCGAAACATACAGGAGGCGGCGTGGATTGGCCTCCCTATTCGCCAGACATGAACCCCTGTGACTTCTTTCTGTGGGGACACTTGAAAGACCAGGTGTACCGCCAGAATCCAGAAACAATTGAACAGCTGAAGCAGTACATCTCATCTGCATGTGAAGCCATTCCGCCAGACACGTTGTCAAAGGTTTCGGGTAATTTCATTCAGAGACTACGCCATATTATTGCTACGCATGGTGGATATGTGGAAAATATCGTACTATAGAGTTTCCCAGACCGCAGCGCCATCTGTTGTTGAAAATTGTAACTACTGTAATTTCGAAAGTTTGTCTGCCTGAAAATGTACTGTTGTCCCAAGCATATTGCAACAAACGGTGTATTTCTATCGCTGCTCGTTTAGTTTTTATTGCCGTTTCAAATATACCGGTCATTTTTGAAACACCCTGTATGTACATGTCGACAGTAACGGTCCTATCACATTTCCTTGGGCTACTCCGGAAACCTGTCGATTTTATTCAATTAAGAGCGACGTGTTGAGTTCTATCTGTAAGTAAGTCTTGAATCCATTCGCAGATCTGGTCCGATACTCGATGAGTTGGGTATTTGTTCATTAACCGGCAGTGCGGGGCGGTGTCAAGTGCCTTCCTGAAGTCAAGGAACACGGCATTAACCTGACCGCCGTTGTCTACAGCGCTATGGATCTCATGAACAAGCAAAGCGAGCTGAGTTTCGTAAGATCTCACTTTGCTGAATCCGTGTTGATTTTTATAGAGGAGATTTTTGTTCCCCAAAATCGTCATAATTCTCGAGCACAAAACATGTTCCACAATTCTAAAACAGATTGATGTCAACGATATAGCCCTATAATTATGTGCATCTGTGCTACGTCCCTTCTTGAAAACGGGAATGACCTGCACCTATTTCCAGTCGCTAGGTACCCTTCGTTGCTCCAGCGATCTACAGTAAACTGCTACTAGAAGGGGAGTAAGTTCTTTCGCATGATCTTTGTAGAATCTTATAGCTATCTCGCCTGGTCCTGATGTCTTTCCACCACTAAGCGACTGTAGCTATTTTTGTATTCCGCCGCCGCTATCTTAATATCTTCCATTTGGACGTTCGTACGATAACAGAAAGGTGGGACCGTCCTACGATCTTCCGCGATGAAACAATACCGGAAGACGGCCTTCTCTCTAATATCTTCAGTTTCGGTGCCAGTATGGTCCTTGAGTGAATGAATAGAGAATTTCAAACAGCTTACTGTTTTTAAGTGAGACCAAAACCTCTTAGTCTTTTTACTCAGGTCGATTGACTAAACTTTACCTTCAAAGTCACTGAAGGCTTCTCTCGTTTCTCTCTTTACGCTGATTTTCGCTTCGTTCAACTTTCATTTGTCAGCTAGATATTGACTTCTCTTTGTGAAGGTCTCTTTGTTTACATAGCAGTTTTCTAACACCGCTATTAAAGCACGGATAGCCTTTCCCATCCTTCGTGACCTTGCTCGGAGCATACTTATCTAAGGCATATTGAACGCCGCTTTTGAATGTTTCCCATTTGTACTCCACATCTTCGTTCTCAGCACAGAATATTTGATGCAGACTTCACGGATACTCTGCAGTTTTTATCCTGACACTCTTTCTATGCAAAAATATTTTCCTACCTTTCTTAACATTCCTTGTAACACCCACGGTCATAGTTGCTATTACAGCCTTATGATCGCTGATATCTTCCTCTATGTTAAGTGATTCCTTAAGTTCAGTTCTGTTCGTTGTTAGGAGGTCTAGGCCGTTAACTTCATGAGATGCTTTAAAAGAAGTTTTGTAAATGCAGCATAGAAAATACTATAATTGAAAAGGGCAGAAAACAGGCAACCATAGATAACAAATGGGATACTGAAGTTAATGGAGAAAGGAAGAAAACGTAAAAGTGTAGTAAGGTAACAGCAACAATATAGACTACATAAAAATGAAATCATTCAGAACTGTAGAAAAGCTAAAAAAAAATAGATGGAGGCAACATGTCATGAGATAGGTACGTAAAGAGTTCAAACAGGGTACATACAGACTAATAAACAATCACTTTATGATGCACATAAAAAGACCGCAGTGATAAGATAAAAACGTTAATTCGGTAATGGAAGCAGAAAATAATGCAACAAGATGGAAAAAAGTCGGAGTGACTTAACAAACACAGCAGACAAAACTTAGTGCTCCTAGGATACATGACGCTAATACGTCTGAGTGGGCGTCTAACCAAGAGCGCTAGAAGCTTAGTGGACACTAGTATTGTCATCCCAAAAGACGGGAATGCTCACTGCGTACTTATCACGATGATGTAAAAGAAAGATTAGTACTTTATCACTCAGGATGCTGAAATAAACATTCTGGTCCATGTTAACAGTAACGTGAATGAGTGGGATTAAGTCACAGTAGGAGAAACACCCCCGAAACATCACAGAGCTCTCTGGCCTGAAGTACACCCTCCATAACTGCCGGTTAACCGCATATTGGGCCTTCGGTGCATTAGATGTTTTGCAGCTTTTAAAAAGAGGCAAAATCGTGTCTTTCCAGACCAAACTAAACGCCTCTATTCAGCTACTGTTCTGTTTCTGTATTGTTTGGCCCACTGAAGACGTGCAGCTTTGTCATCCGCTGTGAGCCTTTTGCGAGGTGTCTGTCTCCAAATCCATTGTACTCACTTCCCTTTGAAACGCATGCTAGGAAACTGAATGAGATGTATCTACATTCACTGACAGCGACAGGTCCTTTCGGGTTTGAAACCTATTGTCACTGACAAGGACTGACACTTGCCTCCAGTCCCTCTCAGCTCGGTTCTTTTTACGATCACTGTTCTTAGGCCATGTTGCACGGTTGTGAGTAGTACACCATTCCTTATATAGAAGTTGGACAGTGCGCACCGATACGCCATCATTCTGGGCAACTTCATTCATGGTGTAGTCATGGGCGCGTCCTTTCTGTCCGCCTGTGACGTCGCCTCTTCGATCCATCTTGCTGCACTGATTCCACACAACCGTGTGGCACATGCTGGTATATACCTCTTCACAGATATAACGTGCGTTAGCTGTGGAGGGTCGCATTACCCAGTACCAGTTCAACTCCGCCTACAGCGTATGGAGTGTGTTGCTTACAGCGGACGACTAGATTTTGAGGCGGTAAGCTTATATACTGTGTACAGAGGTAAAATGTACTGCGTTAATTAACTACAAGCAAAACATGACCGATAATTCAGTACAGCCAGTCACAATCAAATGTTTCAGGGAACGACCAATCAAATGCAGTTGTCAGGACATCAGACGTAAAGATGAGACTTATAGCATCAACACATGAGTCATATATCTTTTCTTCAAAAGGAACTTATTTATAAAAGTATCAATCACATTATTAATGCCTGCTGTTCCTCCTATTGGGATCGTTTTGCAACAGGATTAACAGAGGAGATGGAGAAAGTTTATCGTAAAGTTTGTCGCATTGCAAGATCCCCCATGGTGTTAAACCTCCACAAATATTTCTGTCTAATTACAAGTTCGTAGAAAATGGCACAGGAGACATACACTAAAGTGACAGCGGTATGCACATATACAGATAGCGTTAGTATCGCGTATACAAGATATGAAAGGGCAGTGCATATCGGCGGAGCTATCATTTATACTCAAGTGACGTGATTGTGGTCGTTCGAGGGGAATTAACAGACTTGCGAAATGCTAGTTGGAGCTAGACACATGGGACTTCCATTTCGGAAGTCGTTAGGGAATTCAATATTCCAAGATTCGCAGTGTCAAGAGTGTGTCGAGAATACCAAATTTTAGGCATTACCTCTCACCACGGACAACGCAGTGGCCGACAGCCTTCATTTAATGACCAAGAGCAGCAGCGTTTGCGTAGAGCTGTCAGTGCTGACAGACGAGCACCACTGCTTGAAATAACCGCAAAAATCAATGTTGGACGAACGACGAATGTATCAGTTAGGAGAGTGAGGCGAAATTTGGCGTTAATGAGCTATGGCAGCAAACGACCGATGCGAGTGCCTTTGCTAACAGCACGACATCTCCTATAGCGCCTCTCCTGGACTCGTGACCATATCGGTTGGATCCTAGACGACTGGGAAACCGTGGCCTAATCAGTTGAGTCCCGATTTCAGGTGGCAAGAGCTGATGGTAGGGTTCGAGTGTGGCGCAGACCCTACGAAGCCATGTTCCAAGTTGTCAGCATGGCCCCGTGCAAGCTAATGGTGGCTGCATAATGGTGTGTGATGTGTTTACATGGAATGGATTGAGTCCTCTGGTTCAACGGTTACTTGAAGACCAAACAACTATGGAATTTTTATGGATGACAATGCGGCATGTCAGTGGGCCACAATTGTTCGTGATTGGTCTGAAGAACATTCTGGATAATTGGAGCGAATGATCTGGCTTCCTAGATCGCCCGCCATGAATCTCATCGAACATTCACGGGACATAATTCAGAGGTCATTTCGTGCACAACATTCTGCACAGGCAACACTTTCGCAATTATGGACGGCTATAGCGGCGGCATGGCGCATATTCCTGCAGTGGCTTCCATTGACTTGTTGAGTCCATGCCACGTCGAGTTGCTGCACTATGTCGGGCAAAGGGAGATCGGATCACCTCAGTGTACAGTACAACTGGGTGTTCTTTCCCACTCGAGACTGCAAAAGTTAACACTTTTCTGGTTCCACTCAGTGAATCGATAATTAGAACTCCTCCCTGCCTATTCTGTGTCATGCTCTATTGCTGTGCCAGATTCGGCTCAGAAAAACTGAAACCCAGGTAGACAATGAACAACAGGGTTATTGTTATAACATAAATTCATTTACCTTTGTCTTGGAGTATAAATTCACAAGAACACAAACTAATTTGTCACTTGAAATTCACCTCGTTTGTCAAAGTCACAAATTATATGATAGAGTAAAAGTCTCAAGGACCACTCTGCGAGATGTCTGTCTCTAAATGCAATCACAGTAACGAGCAGAGATGCCAAAGTTCACGACGCTGAGCGTTGAGAGGCCAAGTCTCTGTGTAGCCAAGACAAAGATAGCTAGCAGCTCCATGTAGCTCTGGTAGGCAGCGATCCCAGGTTGGCTGACTGGCTGCAACAACCGGATACGAAATGGGGGACAGCTTAAAAACTGGCATACGGACGAACTACTCGCGAACTATTTGTGGTCACGTGATGTAGGAGAGGGAAATAGTCCCGCGCTACTGCGCATCCTAATATCGATGCCTCTGGAGTTGTTCTCCATAAAATGGCTTATTATTGTTATTGCCATATATACGTTGTTATGCTTGCGTTGTTGTGGTCCCTGTGCTTTCGGACGTAGGCTACTCATGGTGCGGTGCTTTCATACTGGCCCGACTAGATGAGAGATAGCGAAACATTTCTGCGCCCTGGAGGTAGGCTCATCTGCTGTCAGGGTCCCGAGGAAGCAGAAAATCCGAAGGACAAGTGTTAGTTTCCATGTGGACTGGGGTGCCAGTAGCTGAAGATGTACTTGCCAGAAACTGGTGTCTGTGGGACCCATGGCCGTCGTGTTAGGTTTGGACAGCTGGCGGCAGAGGCTATTGTTCCCAGCTGCTGTGTGGACCAGATTTGGAACAAAAATCGAGGAGAAATTCTCAGCTCGGGCTGCCAGAGCCTTGCAAGGGTGTACTTGATTGAGTTGCCTGCAGCAGTGGGTGTGACTTGTTAGTTGCACCTCAAACATTGCCCTGCCCAACGTGCCTGTGACATGAGCCAGCACCCAAAGTTGGCAGCCCTTGGAGAACGCCAATGCCTATACATCGTTCTGAAGGGTATAGCAATGGCGGTTGCTTCCCTCATTGATCAGATCAACCTAAATGAACCTAGAAAAGGCCTAGAAAAATTCAGATGAACCTGGGACCGAGGTCATGTTGCCTCAGGCCCTGGGAATTAGCGATGTGCTTGGGCTGCCTGTTTGCTGTGGTATGTCTGGCACACTGTTATCATCTGTCCAACCTCTTTGTCGATGCCTTTCCAGAAGACATGCTGTCAATCCAATCTTTAGGTGATTTTATTACATTCTCGAGTCAGAAACATACAAATTTACAGTAACCATACACATCAGTATATATATACATATAAAAAGTATTTATATTACATGGTCCCAGTACTTTGCAACCTCCAAAGCGCTTGGAGTGGCTTGCAGATCATTCTTCACGCTTGATGTAGGGCACAAAGGGCACTGAAGCATGTGGCTTGTGGTTTGTCCTTGTCCACACTCACAGGACGTGTCTTCTGTTATGAAGCCCCATCTCTTCAGGCTGTCTCTGGATCGTCCAGCTCCTGATCGTAATCTGTTTAAAGATTTCCGCACCAGCCAGCTTTCATTGTGTCCAGGTGGTAGTTCTTCAGCTTCTGGCATCCATCCGCGCTGGTGAGGCGTCGACTTCTTCCATAATTCCACCTTGCCTTATCTGGTGAAACGGTGAGCTTCTTGGATGTCCTCAGGAAGCTCTTTCGCGAGCTCAGCCGTTGCTGTCGTGAATTATGTCCGTGCAGTGGATGGGCACTGTTCTGTTCCGCTTTCAGTCTCTCCTTGTTGGCAGCCACTGCTATGCGTACCCATGGTGGCACTAATCCAGTCAGGTAGTAGAGCTTATCGGTCGAGGTAGATCTTAAGCAACCTGAGATCAACCTACAGGTTTCGTTGAGAGCACTGTCTACTTGTCTGACATGAGATGACCTGTACCAGACTGGGTAAGCATATTCGGCAGTAGGAAAGCACAGTGCCGTTGCAGAAGAGCGAATAGTCTGTGGATGTGTGCCCCACTGTGTCCCCACTATTTTTCGAATTAGGTTATTTCGAGTGTAGATTTTCATTTTGGTGTTCTTGCAGTGAGTTTTGAATGTCAGAGTTTTGTCGATAGTGACTCGCAAGTATTTAGGTGCGTGATGATGCTACAATTGGATGCCTGATCATTCAACATGTAGCTCACGATTAGCTTCCCTGTTCCTTAGTGAAAAGCACACACTTGTGTCTTCGATAGGTTTGGCCTGACTTGGTTCCGATTGTAGTAGCTTGACAGTGTTCTAAGTGCAGTTGTCAGATTTCTTCCCACTGCTTCAAAGCAAGACTGTCCCCCAGTGTTCGAATCCTACCTCAGGTATGGACGTGTGTGGTGTCCTTGGGTTAGTTAGGTTTAATTAGTTCTAAGTCTATGGGACTGATGACCTCAGATGTTAAGTCCCATAGTGCTTAGAGCCATTTGAACCTTTTTTTTTTTTGTCCCCCAGTGACCTTGGTGGAGGAACGTCAATAATCAGTTTTGTAGTGTTTTCAGGATCGTGATTATGGTGTCTGTGTTGTTTCCATGCAGTAAGACGACGCCATTGAGCATGCACAGATCAGGATGATGGTGCCAATATGCCTCGATCTCGGGGTGCTTGGTGAGTTTGTGATCTACCAGCCGCCCATTTTGCAGAAACTGCATGACGTCACAGAGGATTGGGTCCTTTGGCAACCTGCAGGCAATGGCTGTGGCATTTACTGGCAAAAGTGTGACAATGACCTTCGCCTCTGCATCTGTGTGGAAGTAGACTTCTTGCGCAGTATCAAAATTGTAGTCCTGCCCTACTGACCGGATAATGCGCCCACATTCACATACTGTGCTACAGAATGGTAATGGATGCCGTAGTGATACCCCAAGAGGAACGGCGACCACCATTGGAGGTGCTGAACAGTCCTGGTGAGTGTGTTACCGTGGGCATTAAACAATGGCAGAAGAGGCTTATCATCCATCAAAACAACAAATCACTGTCCATACACATAGTCATGAGACTTTTTTAGCGCGAAGGTAATGACCAAGGCCTCTTTTTATATTTGCGCTGTGCCAGTATTAGAGTTTTGGAAACAGAAGCAATCGGGCGCTGCACGCTGTTGATTCTGTACGGAAGAACGGCCCCAGGGGCACAGTCTGACGCATTTGCCACAACAATCAGCATCTGCGTAGAT
Source organism: Schistocerca americana (assembly GCF_021461395.2). NCBI lineage: Eukaryota > Metazoa > Arthropoda > Insecta > Orthoptera > Acrididae > Schistocerca > Schistocerca americana. Next base: position 428,884,100 of record NC_060130.1, on the reverse strand, counting down.
TCATAAGCCATGAGACATGATGGCTGGAGCAAGTGGGGGGCCAATGCTATTTAACATATTTGGAAAGAAGCTGCTAGAGCAATTCAGCGATCGCGAGGAATGAATGTTCGGTAACAGTTCACCTGACGCAATGCTGATTTAACTTGTTTGGTATCCCTTGGGACCAGAAGTTTTCGCATGGCCTATACATGGTGCACAGTGGGCATATCCTCGAGGAGCTTAAAACATGCCGTAAATATTCAGCTTATGGTACAAAAAACAGCATTTGTCTTTGTTACGCTTCAAGTTTCCTTGTTGGAGCACGCTGAGTAAGGCTTTCAAATTTGTTGCAAAATCTTTCGCGTCTTTGCCAGTCACGATAAAATCATCCTGATAATTGGCCATGCCAGGAACTAGATATTCCAAATATCTTTGAAATATGGCTGGCTCACTGGCGATACCAAAAGACAGGTAATTATATTTGAAAAGAGGGAAGGACTAAGATGTGCTTGGAGGCCTCATCCAAGAAAGGCTGAAGACAGTCGTCCCTGTGGTCGATATTTGCAAACAGCGTGCCGCTGACAGTTCTGGCATGATGTCCTCAGCATACGGGATAGGACAGTAGTCGATGAAGACTGTGTATTGACTTAAAATTACCACAAAGCCTCAAAGATCCATTTTGTTTTTCAACCATCACAATAGGAATTGTCTACGATTATCAGGATACAAACAGATCCGAGTTTCGTCCGTAAACAACACCCGATGCCAATCCTTGGGCATCCACTCTGCGTGATTTCTTACCCATCTGTAACGGAGTCAATGGTGTTGTGGTGTACGACTTGGTGCTCACCACGGTCGTCGGGAACGGAGATTCACACCACGCAATCGTGTCCTAGCAGTTTGATGCAGTACATGACGTCCTGTAGCCTCTTCGAACGAAATGGTTCAAATGGCTCTGAGCACCATGGGACTTAACTTCTGAGGTCATCAGTCCCCTAGAACTTAGAACTACTTAAACCTAACTAACCTAAGGACATCACACACATCCATGCCCGAGGCAGGATTCGAACCTGCGACCGTAGCGGTCGCGCGCCCTCTTCGAACGGCTAATACATTTCTGGGGCACTCATCCCACGGTTCATTTGACTCAAAAGTTGTAGATATCAATCATCCTGTGCACCTGTCGAACGTGGACGGTATGTGTGGTGTAAGACCTCAACATTACCTGTCAACTGGAACAGATTTCATGTCCGCGCGATGTCACTTTTACTCCGGTGCACAAGTGCAGCAGCTTCCCTGGTTGACAAGCCTTCTGCAAGTAATGTGATGACGCGTACCAGATCATTCGTCGCGATTTCCTTTTGTGGCATGATAGATGTTCACTCTCCTGTTCCACAGACGTCTCTAACCTTTTCCTACTAGTACTTTACTTTCAACTGGAATGCTGCAGTCGATTAGGGTTCGGCTTTTAATCCTTAGGTAGCGCTCAAGGTAACTGCGTATATATTTAAAAATAACGTCAGGGATGACCTTCCCATCGGTACAAGAAGTCGCAGTTGCAAAACACCTGAGTTACACATCAGGATAATGCCACACTTTTGTTGATGCGCGTAATTCACAATGACGCAGATTGATACATATAATTTTAAAAAATATGGAAAATCAAAAGCACTGGCGACGCAGAGAACAGATCTTGATTTCATCCTAACACTAATTGAAAAGATTGTAGTTCAAAAATGTTAAAATGTGTGTGAAATCTTATGAGACTTAACTGCTAAGGTCATCAGTCCCTAAGCTTACCCACTACTTAACCTAAATTATCGTAAGGATAAACACACACAGCCATGCACGAGGGAGGACTCGAACCTCCGCCGGGACCAGCCGCACAGTCCATGACTGCAGCGCCTTAGACCCCTCAGCTAATAACTATGGAACTATTCGTACTTTGACAGCAGAATAGTAATCATACTTTTTCCTACCATAAATAGTTCACTGCATAGTGGAACTGTTGTGGCAAAGTTTTAATGACACTTAGACTCCCACTATCATTTAATGTGCCAAAAGTGGACTTTAACAATTCATATATGATGAAGAAAATGTCTTAGTTTCGCAGCAAAATGTTAGTGGGTCTCCGTCTTTCACAACTGCTCAAGAATGCGAGTTACTCCTGTTAATTTCAGAGCTCCAATACAGTGTTAAAATTAGCACATAAAATGTTTTGCAAAATAAGAGGTAGGTTACAACGTGCTTGTGAATGTTCCATGTAAATGCTCAACAAACTTGGGTATGAATGCCAAAACAAGGGTTATACGCAATGCGAAACAATACATTGATAAGTTAAAACATTGTGACATCTGCCCAGCGAGACGTTGGACGTCGCCTGGTGACGATGCGAGCACGTGACGTTGTAACAAAAGTATTAAAGCGGAGCAGTCACGGACGGGGGATTATCCTACCGAAAATATGGGCTGCAAATGGGGAAATCCATTGAGATAGGCGACTTTGACAGAGGGCAGATTAGTATTACGCAGAGCCTGTGAACGAGTATCTCGAAAACGGCTAGGCTGGTCGAATGTTCACGTGCTACTGCTGTGAGAATCTACAGAAAGAGGTAGAAGGACAGAGAAACTACCACTATGCGCTAAATGGTTGTACGTCCACGACTCTTCACAGAAACTGTCGGATCCCTGGTACATCAATGATGTATTTCTTTCCAGAGACGGACAAGCAAACTATTAAGCATGTGGTCATAATGTTTCGGCTCATCAGTGAACTTTTGTAAATATGTAATACTCTCAGCTGACATCAGTTTATCATTGTCTTCCATTCACGAACCCAGGAGCTGCAGATGGCTTCCCGAAGATTATGACTTTCCCACTTGCAATCTGTACTTTTACTGTGAAACTTCCGTAGCTGTTCACTGTGATCATATTCCTTATCATCTTTCTTATTATTGCTTAACTTAAACATTTCTGATCTATTCTTGAACTGAAGTCAAATTATTTTACTTTTTGGTCCTTTCACAATCAGATTGTGCGACTACAAGGGGGAGTCAAATGAAAAGAGGCAGATGGGGAAAAAGTAAGTAAGTTGATTATTACCATGATGAATAAGACTGCTTCAGCTGTATGGTAAATCTTTATTTATGATCAAACTAGTTTCGCTGCATTAGAGCCACATCTTCCGGGGTAAATATTTGCTTCATAATTTATACCAAACGATAACCAGGAAATGACCACACTGTTGTCCAATTGTGATAATAATGTTTAACTGTCAAGAGGTCTGTAGTCTAATTTAAAATAGAGCAGACTGCAGCGAACATCGTCCCGATACAGGAAATCTAAGGCTCAATATCGTTGTGACACCATGATGTACGCAGTGGCCACCTAGACGATATCTAGGTTGTCACGACGATGCTACGCCTTTGATTTCTGTATCGGTACGATGTTCCCTGCATTCTGCTCTATTTTAAATTAGACTACCGACCTGTTGACGGTTAAACATTTTTCTCACAATCGGAGAAAGACTGTTGGGTCATCTACTGGTTATAGTTTGAAATAAATTATGAAATAAATACGTTTCCCTGAAAATCTGGCTCAAACGCCGCAAAACTAGATGGATCATAAATAAAGAATTATCATACAGCTGAAGCGGTCTTATTCATCATGATACAATTCTACAGATGTGGGTGCCAATAATACAAAATTTACAGCAAGTTTTTTATTATTTCAAAAGTATTGCCATAACTGTTAATTAGGGCTTCCCTGCAAAACTTTTGCAGCGTAGTCGAAATAATCTTGGCAACATGTGAGACCCGTTATAATTTAATATTAGTATACAGCACTCCTGTGTAATTCTGATGGGAAAATTATCGGTAGAACGCATGTTTAAGTGTTAAGTAACATTTCCAAATCGTTTCTTTATACGAATCATTCACAAAATTAATATTAAAATTTCCACGATTATCATTTGCTTTCCTTTGAGTAATTGGTGACACAAAAATGACTCAAATTTTTGAATGACCACGTAGAAATTTCTCAGTTAGGATCCGCTGGAATAGTAGCAATAATTATAAACGACTTTTCTAGTAGCAGCAATTCACAAGCACAGGTTTCTAGTTGTTAATGTTGACAGATACTACTGGTATCAAAAATTTTGAACTTGATTTTATTTTGTACATACACAGAAGGAAGTAATCGCAACACCAAAAAATAACTAACGTAGAGTAATGAAATTTTGGGAATGCGTTTGCCTAGGTAGCAAATTTAAGTGATTAACATTACAAGATCATATGTTAATTAAGAGCGAGATAAGCCACTGCCAATGTGAAACGCTGGTACATTAATAACCGCTCTCACCGCCAGGCTCTTCAAAGCAATCATGCAAACGTGCATGGATGGTGTTGTACAGGTGCCGGATGTCAGTTTGTGGGATGGAGTTCCATGCCTGTTGCACTTTGTCGGACAATATAGAGAAGGTTAATGTTATTTTTGGATGACGTTGGAGCTGTCGTCCGATGATGTCCCATATGTGTTCGATTGGAGACAGATCTGGTGATCGAGCAGGCCAACACAACATTTCGACACACTGTAGAGCATGTTGGGTTACAACAGTTGTATATGGGTGAGCGTTATCCTTCTGGAAAACACCCCCTGGAATGCTGTCATGAATGAGAGCACAAAAGTTCGAATCACCAGACTGACGTACCCTCTTCCGCCAGAGGTTCGAGTCCTCCCTCGGGCACGGGTGTGTGTGTTTTTCTTAGCGTGAGTTTAAGTAGTGTGTAAGTCTACTGACTGATGATCTCAGCAGTTTGGTCCCACAGGAATTCACACACATTTTTGAGACTGACGTACAGTTTTGCAGTCAGTGTGCACGGGATAAGCACGAGAGTGCTCCTTCTGTAATACGAAATCGTGCCACAGACCATAACTCCAGGTGTGGGTCCAGCGTGTCTAGCACGCAGACAGGTTTATTGCAGGCTCTCAACTGGCCTCCTTCTAATCAACACACGGTCATCACGGGCACCGAGGCAGAACCAGCTTTCATCAGAAAACATAGGAAATCTCCACCATGCCCTCGAATCAGGTCTCGCTTGACACTACTGAAGTCGCAAATGGCGGTGCTTCGTGATCGGTGGAATGCACGTAACAGGGCGTCTGGCTCGGAGTTGTCCTTGAAGTAAACTATTTGTGACAGTTCGTTGTGTCACTGTGGTGCCAACTGCTGGCCAGATTGCTGCTGCAGGTGCAATTTGATGCGGCAGAGGCTTGCGCCAAACACCGTGGTCTACCCTCTCGGTAGCGCCACGTCACCGTCCAGAATCTTGTCTTCTTGTGACTGTACCCTCTCGTGACCACCGCTGCCAGCTATCATGTACAGTGGCTACATTCCTGCCAAGTCTTTCTACAGTATCGCAAAAGAAACATCCAGCTTGTCGTAGCCCCATTACACGACCTCTTTCAAACTCATCGAGATGTTGATAATGGCGTCTTTGACGCACCGCTACAGCGTCTATCTAAAGCAAAAAGTCATAGTGGTGCTACTATTGGCACCCTTATGAGACTGGTGCGAAATTTGAATAAATCATCATTCAGGCGCAGAAACAGGCCTACCAACTTTCAAAAAATGGTTCAAATGGCTCTGAGCACTATGGGACTTAACTTCTGTGGTCATCAGTCCCCTAGAACTTAGAACTACTTAAACCTAACTAACCTAAGGACATCACACAGATCCATGCCCGAGGCAGGATTCGAACCTGCGACCGTAGTTGACGCGCGGTTCCAGACTGTAGCGCCTAGAACCGCTTGTCCACCCAGGCCGGCACCAACTTTCCTTCATGTCGCACAACTCCTTCTTGGTGTATCGATTTTTTTTCCGTAAGCATATTTGACATCTCCTTTTTTCAAATTTCCCCTAAAGAAATTGGCTGCTTTTTTATAGTCTTGTATTATTAACAAATGCTTTCTGTAACTCCATTGTGCTCAGACAGTCATAATACGTTAACTTCTTTTTGATATTCTAGATTATGTCAACATATAGGAACTTCTTTATCTTCGTGTTTTACTCCTCTAATATTTCGATGCATAATGGTAGGTCATGAGAATAACTTTCTTTTGTGGTTGAAACTTCATTTATCTAGACATCTTTTAAATTAGTCTGTCTTCATGAGGTATTCAACAAAAAAACTCATCTTTTACACCTGTAATCACAGGAACTCTAGCATTGGTGACGATGCCTCCTTATATATTTCAGCTATCAGTTCAGCTAATCTACCTTTCTCCTTCCTATTAAGGTGTAGAATATTCCTTGTGTATTCAGTCATATCCTTTTCTGTGATGGTGCTATTCCCCAAGGAAAACCCTTCGAGTGCTTGATAGGAAAAATATAAGGAAAACATTCCTGGAAGAAAGCCTGCTCCAGATAAATCGCATAGCCACAGCCAAGGGGATTGTTTTCACAACGAACCTTTCGCTCTACAGTGGAGTCTGTGCTGTTTAGAAACTTTTTCGTAAGTTAAAACGGTTCGCCCAACAACGGCATCCTTTCTTCCTAGAGCGCCAGTCCAGCAAAATATGCAGGAGAGCTGTGAAGTCTGGAAAGTAGGAGTGAGGAAATCGCAGAAGAGAAGCTGTAGTGAGTCTTGAACTGAGAACTTAAATGGTAAAAATATTACTCACAAAAGGAAAGATGCTCGGTTCATGTTCCCGTCTGACACACTGCTTCAACAACAGCACACACTGCGTAGCAGAGTGAAACATTCACTCTTGGCGTATGTAATGGCTTCCACTGTTATATACACAAGGTTCCGTAGCCTAAGTTGCTAATGCACTGTGTGAAAGTGACAGTATATATTCCGCATCTATGTCTATACGGTCCGACTATGTAGGCCGGCCGAAGTGGCCGTGCGGTTAAAGGCGCTGCAGTCTGGAACCGCAAGACCGCTACGGTCGCAGGTTGGAATCCTGCCTCGGGCATGGATGTTTGTGATGTCCTTAGGTTAGTTAGGTTTAACTAGTTCTAAGTTCTAGGGGACTAATGACCTCAGAAGTTGAGTCCCATAGTGCTCAGAGCCATTTGAACCATTTTTGAACCGACTATGTAGCTGAGTGGTCAGTGTGACCATGTGGAGAACCCAGTTTCGATTTCCGTTACCGGCAGGGAATTTTCCTCGGTGGGAGAACTGGAACGCGGTCCACTCATCTCGTGATGCCAACTGAGGAACTACGTGATTGAGATGTAGTGGCATAAGGTCTGCAAAACCGGAAATGGCCGGTAGAGCCGAGTCGTAATCCCATGACCCTCCACACTGCACCTCAATGACGCCATTTGGTGAGGATGTCATTGACGTCGGTCGGTCTCGATTGGTCTGTCTGTGGTCAGAATGGTGGAGCTTTCCTTCCTACATCAACACACGTATCGATACCACCACACGGGCGTCGCGAACTCGGCAATGGGACTGCGAGTTTCCGTCAGACGCTGATAGTGGTTGTGCAGGATCTGGCAAACCAAAGGGTGCAGGTCCGCTGAGCCATGCCTCCAGCGGCTTGGTACGGCGAGCGCCCTCCACTGCCGCAATATAGGACGGCCGGCTGCACCAAGGCGGCCAGTCGCCGCTTAGTCGCACCACCGACACCGTCTTTCGTGCTTAGCTCAGCGAGCCTCAAACTTGTTGACATTGTGCTAGCTGGACTCTGTTTCTTACTGCATTCTTTGTAATGAGTCTTCGTACAGTAAGATAAGTAAATTTGCTGTTTACTGTGTTCACATCTTCGCTAATCATTTCTGCTCCTGTCTGGCTTCCCTAATATGAAAGTTGCCGCACCACTCTGTAACCCACTTCTCCTTACCACTCTGCACAAAGTCGTACACAACACATAGTAGGTAAGCTCCAAAATGGTTCAAATGGCTCTGAGCAATATGGGACTTAACATCTGAGGTCACCAGTCCCCTAGAACTTAGAACTACTTAAATCTAACTAACCTAAGGACATCACACACATCCATGCCCGAGGCAGGATTCGAACTTGCGACCGTAGCAGTCGCGCGGTTCAGAACTGAAGCGCCTAGAACCGCTCGGCCACAGCAGCCGGCTAAGTAAGCTGCAGTACTGTTAATGGCGGAAGGTATTTTATATTATTACTAGTGATTCCATTTACTGCCGTACTCGCAAATGCAGCGAGAGAAAACTGATCGCTTGTACACCTCTTCATTATCCCTTATTTTACCCTTACATTCCTTACATGGGATAAGCGTTGGAGGCAGTAAAATCGTTCTCTAATGTTACTCAATTGAGTTTCGTCAAAAGATCGTCTGCTTTGATCATAAAATTCAGATCTAAGCTTATGGAGCATTTCCGCAACAATCCCCGTAAAAAAACCTAGCACCAGACTTCTGAATTTCGACATTTTCTTCATTTAAAATAACTTTGTGGGATCCCAAATATTCTAGCGGTAGTCAAGAATGGGTCACAAAAGCGTTCTGTAAGCTGTCGCTTTTATGGATGTGCTACGCTTTCTCTGGACTCTCCCAATTGACTCCTAAAATGGATCTGACGCGCTCCGAAATCTATCCGCAGTGTTTCTTGGAGTGAGGACGCGTGGTACTGTTGATAGTGCTTTGTCCATTGCAGGGGGAATGCTTTCTGGGTGGTCTTTTTTTTCCTATCAGTGAAGTGCCGACACCTAGTTTTATCTTGATCCTTTTTCCATCCAAAACTCCTCTATTACAACATCACACAAGCACACCTCACAGTCACATACATAATACACTAACAGATAACCGGCCGCAGAAGGGTAATGGCAAATTACCGCTATTAGGGGCCTTGCCCAAGATGGCACTGGGGAGTACTCAAATTGTTCCAACGCTCCCTACCAAAGCATAGGATTGTTCTGACTAGATACATTTCCTACACTGAAAGAATGGAAGCAAGACCGGTATTGATTTAGAGATTTCAGATGAGTGCGTTAATACTCGCCGATATCCATACATAGGATTTAATTCGCACGGAATATTTATACACTCGAGAGACATTTTGCTATCTTATTTCTTGAGCTAAGCTCGTACCACATACACTATCTTATCAAAAGTATCCGAACACCTATTAATGGACATTACCATGAGTTGCCTCCGTCCTTTGCTTTTATGAAGGCTTGAACACTGCTGTGGGCGCTTTCAAGAGATGAAGAACGTCTTTGGAGGAATGACAGCCCATTCTTCCTCAAAAACTGAAACCAGAAAAGGTAGTGATTCGGACGCTGGGATCTGGAGCGAAGTAAACGCTCTAACTCATCCCAAAGATGTTCTCGTTGGTTCAGGTCGGGACTCTAGGCAAGCCAAACCGTTTCAGTAACGTTACTGTTCACAAACCATTGCCTCGCAGATGGTGCTTCATAAAAGGCTCGTTCTCATGCTGATACAAAGTCTCCGAAACGATCCTTATTGTACGCAGTACATAATGCTGTGAAATATGTTCATACCCATCCGCATTTAGTATTTTCTCAAATGCAGTAAGGAAACCACAACCCAACCACAAAAACACCCCATACCGTAACTAAATGGTTCCAGTGGCTCTGAGCACTATGGGACTTAACATCTGAGGTCATCAGTCCCCTAGACTTAGAACTACTTAAACCTAACTAACCTACGGACATCACACACATCCATGCCCGAGGCGAGATTCGAACCTGCGACCGTAGCAGCAGCGCGGTTCCGGACTGAAGTGCTTAGAACCGCTCGGTCACAACGGCCGGCCTACCGTAACAAACCTCCCCATACTTCACTGTTGGCACTATACATGATCGCAGGTAGCATTCTCCAGCCATTCACCAAACACAAACCCTTCCATCGAATTGCCACAGGACATAGCATGATTTATCACTCGAAATCACTCGTTTCCAGTGATCTACAGTCCAGCGACGTCGTCCTTTACACCTCCTCAAGCGACGCTTAGCACCGACACCTGAAACTATGGCTTATGAGGACCATTGTACCCCATTCTTGGTAACTCCTTACGGAGTTACTGTGATAGCTGGACTGCTGATAGCACTTTTAAGCTCACGAGTAATTCCTTCTGCTCATTTCAAGCGATTTTTACAGCCACTCTCAGCAATGCTCGTTTGTCCCTGTACTTCAGTACATTCGATCTGCCTGTTCTTGGCTTAGCTGTTGTTCTTTCATGTTTCCACTTCACCAACTGTCGACTTCTGCAGCGTTAGAACGGTTGAAATGTGGCTGATGGATCTATTGTTCAGGTGACATCCAATGACTGGTCCACGTTCGGAGTCAATGAGCTCTCCTGATCGACTCATTCTGCTGTTGCTGTTTCTTTACAGATAAGACAATACTCTCCGCTTCCTTTTATATTGGCTGGTCCGCCTCTCGTGACGTCTAGGGTTCGATTCCACACTTCATACGGATGTATGGATACTTTGATCAGATAGTCTAAGCAGTCTCCCCGACTTCTCGTGAACAATATTGTGCACAGCTAGTCTTAACCTCGATCCAGCTCTTCATTTCACTTCGAGCTTGGAAAGCCGCGGCCCAGTTCAGTTGAATCGTAATCAGGTATGTACTTAAGCCAGGAGAATTCTAATGCAGTAGAATACCAGTGAAGCTTACTGTTCAGTTAATGCTGGAATATCATAATTTCGATAAATTTCACAGTTTATAATGAATATTTCGTAAACAATAAAAACTATATTCAATAACCTTTGTCTTTTACCGTCATTTATTCAGTAAGGATCATATCGGTGGACGGTTCTGTGAAGCCTAGCACGCTGAAAGAACTGTAGTTCATACATAAACATTGATTTGGTACCACGAGCGAAATGCTGGCTGGAGATATCGCAAAGACTTTTATCAAACCTGAAATAACTGGCAAGTGCTGTTCATAGTTCAAAACGCTATGCGCCAGTTACTTACTGGCATACTCGATACAATAACGATACTGTGTAACAGTTTCCACTCCGTCTTGTTTGGTTGTTCTATACGTCGTTTAAGTGAGAGAGTATTTACACAAACACTTCAAAAATTATTTAATTACCTCGATTAACTTCATTTTAGTTAATAGCACAGCATAATTAACACACTTCTCTTGCGCCTCTCAGTAGTTCATATACCTTTCTAAATATTATGAAATCAGATACTGCGTTTTTGGAATGGAACTAAAGCAGTATTCATAACCAGCGGAAAAATGCTCCTCTCGGAGCACAAAAAAGGCTAATATGGCCTTGTTTTAAAGGACTCTGACTCAAAAGTGGGGTACCAGCTGCCTCATTCTATCTTCCTCAACACCTATAATTCTTTTCCCATGAATTTTGGCTTGCCAATGTATTCGCACTCTTTTTAAAATGCGACTCACGGCGAAAGTCTTACATCAAAAATTATTATTATTATTATTTGCCAGGTGAAATTTTTACTATCAAAAATTATTATTATTATTATTATTATGGCAACAGATGCACGGAAACGTGTAAAACTCTGTCTCTGACAGTACTATCGTTATCTGTACTTTTTCTCTAAAAACTGCTAGACTATTTAGCGAAACTTTATTATCGTTATGATAAAATTTGGTATATAGCCGTACAATTTGAATTATGAATACCCTTATTCCGACATGTCAGTATTCAAATATTTTCTGGAACTTCCTGCTATCGGACAAGACAGTATTCTGATAAAGAAAAAAATTAATTACTCTTCCTATAAGTCATGAAAAATCAGTTCTCTTGGATTTGACTGTGATTTTTAAAATGTCCTCTAACATCTCCTAACGATTATACTCTAATGCTCCCGCACGCAACAGACAGTTACCTCGTCTCGCCGCTGCAACTGCATGAATATTCTGCGTCCAACAACATGCGAAAATAGTTCAAAAGAAATACTGCGGTATATGGAGAGCGCAATGTATGGTCGTAGCTACTGATGCAACTTCTCCCATTTTTCTTTTTATTGAAATTAAATTACCAGGAAGGGTTTAGTCAACAATCTTTAAGCGGCGTGCCGACCAGGGTGGCCGAGCGGCTCTTAGGCGCTACAGTCTGGAACCGCGCGACCGCTACGGTCGCAGGTTCGAATCCTGTCTCGGGCATGGATGTGTGTGATGTCCTTAGGTTAGCTAGGTTTAAGTAGTTCTAAGTTCTAGGGGACTAATGACCTCAGAAGTTAAGTTCCATAGTGCTCAGAGCCTTTTTTTTAAGCGGTGTAAAAATGAAAGGAATCACTAAAAACTGTTAATTTTCTATATTCTGAAAATTTTCCATCCACACACAAACAAACTACGCACAGACTTTTCTTTTCCTTGGACAGTTTGAATATCAAAAACTTCAATTATTCCACAATGTCATTAATCAATAATCACGTATTTGGACACAACAAAGTTACGAATATCACATTCAATGTATGGATACACAACGCTGACAAAATCCCTCCAGTGCGCAAGCAAGCAATAACTACGCACAGCAAAAAGGCAAACTACCAAAAATCCTCGATTAATACAAAAATCTCCTCTGGCGCCACTAGCACGGTCACGGCAGGCTGCGGCCTCTCTTGACGCGCGGCTTTTCTTCACGCCAGGCTGTGTCCGACTACCCTCAACAATTGTTCGCTCGCTACCACTCGCGATAATAATATCTCAGACTCAGAAGTTGTGTATGCACGCAGCAGCAGAATCAATAGCCAACTTTCCAAAAAAAAGATAGAAACTTCAAACTTTCAAAATTTCTCTCGCACGTGCTCCCCTCGACTGTAACTCCTTCACACCCACAAGTCCATCGCTCATAACCACCCACTTACACTTGTCCGTTCTGTCACTCATTCGCCCCAACTCATTGTGATTATCTCTTTGTGTCTACCTAACCGTCACTGTCTCCTGTCTCAGAGCCACTGTCTCCTTCATTCTGCCCTATAACTAATGTCTCCGCTCACTGTCACTGTTTCCTCCTTGCTCCCTTCTACTGCTACTATCTCAGTCCCATTGCAGCTGTCTCTTCCTGCTGTCACTACCTCTCTCTTCCTCGTTGTCATTGTCATAGACTCTCTCTCTCTTTATCACTGGCTCTCACCCGCTTCCACTTTCTCCTTCTCTTTATTCGTCTCTCACTGGCGCTGTCTCCTTCACTCTTTTCCCAGCACTGTTCTATCACTGTCAAAAATACTCCACTGCCAGTGTGTCCCTCGCTTTCTTTCACACTGCGTTGTTCCTTCGCTCTTTCTATACCACAACCACTGTCTACTACCTTCCAGTATTTATTCCTTTTCCGTCTCTTTCCCACCGCCATTGTCTTCCTATCTCTCAGCATAAAAAACACGAAAACGTTCGCATGACAAAATTTTTGGGAAAATTCTTTAAAGGTATTGAGGAAGGTTGAATAAGGCAGCTGGTACCTCACTTTTCAGTCAGAGTCTCATAAAACAAGAGCGTACCCTATGTGATCAAAAGTATCCGGACACCCCCAAAACAGACGTTTTTCACATTAGGTGCATTGTGCTGCCACCTACTGCCAGGTACTCCATATTAGCGATCTCAGTAGTCATTAGACATCGTGAGAGAGCAGAATGGGGCGCTCCGCGGAACTCACGGACTTCGAACGGCGTCAGGTGATTGGGTGTCACTTGTGTCATACGTCTGTACGCGAGATTTCCACATTCCTGAACATCCATAGGTCCACTTTTTCCGATGTGATAGTGAAATGGAAAAGTGAAGGGACACGTACAGCACAAAAGCGTACAGGCCGACCTCGTCTGTTGAGTGACAGAGACCGCCGACAGTTGAAGAGGGTCGTAACGTGTAATAGGCAGACATCTGTCCAGACCATCACGCAGGAATTCCAAACTATATCAGGATCCGCTGCAAGTACTGTCCGCCCCCGGTAGCTGAATGGTCAGCGTGGCGGACTGTCAATCCTAAGGGACCGGGTTCGATTCCCGGCTGGGTTGGAGATTTTCCCCGCTCAGGGACTGGGTGTTGTGTTGTCCTACTCATCACATTTCATCCCCATCGACGCGCAAGTCGCCGAAGTGGCGTCAAATCGAAAGACTTGCACCAGGCGAACGGTCTACCCGACGGGAGGCCCTCGTCACACGCCATTATTATTATTATTACTGCAAGTACTATGACAGTTAGGCGGGAGGTGAGAAAATTTGGATTTCATGGTCGAGCGGCTGCTCATAAGCCACACATCACGCCGGTAAATGCCAAACAACGCCTCGCTTGGTGTAAGGGGCGTAAACATTGGACAATTGAACAGTGGAACAACGTTGTGTCGAGTGACGTATCATGGTACACAATGAAGCGATCCGATGGCAGGGTGTGGATATGGCGAATGCTCAGTGAACGTCATACGCCAGCGTGTGTAGTGCCAACAGTAAAATTCGGAGGTGGTGGTGTTATGGTGTGGTCGTGTTTTTCATGGAGGAGGTTTGCACACCTTGTTGTTTTGCGTGGTACTATCACAACACAGGCCTACATTGATGTTTTAAGCACCTTCTTGCCTCCCACTGTTGAAGAGCAATTTGGGAATGGCGATTGCATCTTCCAACACGATCGAGCACCTGTTCATAATGCACGGCCTTTCTCGGAGTGGTTACACGACAATAACATCCCTGTAACGGACTGGCCTGCACAGAGTCCTGACCTGAATCCTACAGAACACCTTTGGGATGTTTTGGAACGCTGACTTCGTGCCACGCCTCACCGACTGACATCGATATCTCTCCTCAGTGCAGCACTCCGGGAAGAATGGGCTGCCATTCCCCAAGAAACCTTCCAATACCTGATTGAACGTATGTCTGCGAGAGTGGAAGCTGTCATCAAGGCTAAGGGTGGGCCGACACCATATTGAATTCCAGCATTACCGATGGAGGGCGCCACGAACTTGTAAGCCATTTTCAGCCAGGGGTCCGGATACTTTTGATCACATAGTGTATTAGTCTTTTTTCTGCTCCAATAGGGGCATTTTCTCGCTGGTTCTCTTCTTTCCCTGCTACAACAGGGCTTGTCACTCATATGAAAAGAACTTTAAGTGTCATTAAAATTCTGAAAGTTTATTTATATGAAACTGAAATAACGCAAAACTGATTTTACGCCTCGGACCGGATTTTACGTGCCAAAAGCCTTAGCATGTGCTTCAGTACTGAAACACGGGGTTCCTGGAACCCTTCTGATGATAACGGAAACACTTTACAGCCAGTTTCTCCGTGCTACGCCACTCTATAAAGTATGTTTTCGCCTCAAACCTGATATTAGGTGTGTATTTTGTGTATTCAATTAGAGTAACTTTGAACCTCTGAATCTAGGAAACAAAGATATCAAGAAAATTTTCAAGTATGTTCGAGATCGGGTTATTAGGAATAAATTGTAAAAAATTCAGTCATTTGCTGTGCATAACCGTCTTGGAATCCGTGGCTCTGTTTTGGTATCCCAAAAACTACTTATGTTTTTCGGGTTTTTTGAGGAACCGCCCGTGAACTAAATGGTACCTTCATAAGCACGTTAAGACGGACCACAGGCCACATATATCGCAAAATGAGCCAATCGATTTGCTCCATTTCCCTAAGCTGGAGGAAAAGTGTAAAATTCAACTATGACCTTGTACTACAGGATAGTTACAATAAGACGATCCTTCTGTTGGGTATAGCCCAAGGGCTTTAGAAAACACTTGATCCTACCTTTCTATCATCAAAAGAACCCGAGGTATGAGCCCCGAAAAAATCCCGTTACCATGTGTGGCGTTATGGAACATGTGACTCAGCGCATGATGTCGCATGCGTCCCGATTACGTCCGCATGTAAACAATGAAATTTTTAAATTTCTAGTTCCAAATTATTGCATATTAGGTAAATGAAACATTTCTATAAACAGAAAATTTAACACTTTAAATCTATATAGGTCGTTTATTTGTAAAGTAGGAACTTCTTGGAACAGTTTCCTACATGAAATATTGAATTCTTCCGTAAAATAAATATTTCCAGAAAAAACTGCTACACTACAGGAATCACCAAGAGATAAATTTTTGTCTGAATTATAGGGCTTTGATAAACATAGCCTCCGAATTAAAAAATGGTTCAAATGGCTCTGAGCACTATGGGACTCAACTTCTGAGGTCATTAGTCCCCTATAACTTAGAACTAGTTAAACCTAACTAACCTAAGGACATCACACACATCCATGCCCGAGGCAGGATTCGAACCTGCGATCGTAGCGGTCTCGCGGTTCCAGACTGCAGCGCCTAGAACCGCACGGCCACTTCGGCCGTCTCCGAATTAATTTCGATATTTACTGTGCACTTGTTGTTTAACGGTACATAGCAAAAAAGAAAAAAATAGCATTCATCTGTTCTAGAGGTGATACCAGGGCAAGTGCAAAAGCTCTAATTTACTACGTTTTAGAATATGACCCTAACTTCGGACTTTCGGAACTGCGACACTTTTGTTTTGAAGAAAACGCTCAAAACATCAGTATCAAAACAAAACTCGCAACAACAGATTTCTGAGAAGTGAAGATTGTAGCTCTGTTCACAGAGATTACAAAGGCGTGTGTGTTTACTGCGAAACCTTGAAAACATTGTGACGCGTAGCGCGGAACAAACAGCGACTAGCAGCCACACTGGGATCTTGTGTGGTGAGCGATAACGTTCACACGGGCTGCCGCATGCCTGGAAGGGGGCATTCGCAAAACCGTTTGAACCTCGAACCTAGCGACTCTCAGAACTTATACAAAGTCTGGGCGCAAATTAAGCGATAAGGAAAACACACAAACCCTAAATCTGAATAGTTGAAAGGTGACTAGATCGCTATCCTCGTGGGTACGAAACTAGTACGGTAACCACTGCGTCACCTCGCTCTGGCCGGCCGCGGTGGCCGAGCGCTTCTAGGCGCTTCAGTCCGGAACCGCGCTACTGCTACGGTCGCAGGTTCGAATCCTGCCTCGGGGATGGATGTGTGTGATGTCCTTAGGTTAGTCAGGTTTAAGCAGTTCTAAGAACCTGCGACCGTAGCAGTCGCGCGGTTCCAGACTGAAGCGCCTAGAACCGCTCGGCCACAGCGGCCGGCTTTTGGGCAAAACACTAGCGTTATAAGTAATATGCTAAAGCGACAAAACAGAAGTTGTAAGCAACATTTTTCA
Source organism: Schistocerca americana (assembly GCF_021461395.2). Lineage (NCBI taxonomy): Eukaryota > Metazoa > Arthropoda > Insecta > Orthoptera > Acrididae > Schistocerca > Schistocerca americana. The sequence continues at coordinate 428,867,000 of NC_060130.1, read as the reverse complement.
AAGAAGTATTTAATGGTCTTCTGTGAAATATTTTTCATTTTGATAAGCACAACACGTTCCACGTTTTGTGGGTGTAGATATTAACGAAAATCGGTACTGGAATAAACGCATTACTGAGCTAGTCAGGTTATGTAACTTTTCATACGTTCAAATGTGAGTGAATTCCTAAGGGACCAAACTGCTTAGGTCATCGGTCCCTACACTTACACACTACTTAAACTAACTTATGCTAAGAACAACACACACCCATGCCCGAGAGAGGACTCAGACCTCCTTCGGGAAGGGCCGCGTACGTAACTTTTACTCTCCGTAAAATTACCATTTCTGAAGTAAACGAATCAATATATTAACATATTTAGGATATTTCCACTCGTTAAGATGTTACACCATATTTTTTGGGATAACTCACTACTTAGCAAGAAAGCTGATTACACTAAACCGAGCAGCGGAACTACTTACTGGATTTATAAGAGCAAAACGTAGTCGAACTTGTCTGTTTCAGATCTACGACACTGACAACAGAAATTAATTTACCTCCATTAGAAGAGAACTTAGTCTTTGCGAATACAAGGTAATGTACACGTTGTCATGTTGTAGTTAAGTACTTCCTTACACTTTATGTGGGTAAAAAGAGAATTACCACATCTTATTTTACTGTTCCGCATTCGTCCTAAGGAAACCGTCACAATTTGATAATAACTTGAAGAAAGAAGAAAGACCTTGATTACCTGTTAGTAAAGCTGTCAACGCCTCAGAGGAGGGTTAAACACGCAGCCTCAAAATCTTACAGCCTTTTCCTAACAAAATAAAATGCCTGACAGGTACTGAAGCAAATGTAAACCGGAACCAATGTTTCTATGCAGCTCTTCCTATTCTTTACATGAATTTATAATTTAAAAAAATAAATGTTTGGCAAAAAGAGGTAGATGTTTACTTCTGTAAAATGTAAATATATTTTACCAGTAACAATACAATCAGAAGCTAATATGATCAGTTTCATTAAATTTAAGTCAATATGCTATTTAGTAATCTGTGGACGACTAAAATATAGTCATGCACACAAACAATCCACGTGTGCATATGCACTGCATATACTGCTCATGGCCGAAGCTTCTGCTTCTATAAGGGACGCTCATAATGCTTCCGTTCCAAGGCAGTACAGTCCAGAATCGCCGTGAACATTGAGACAATCAACCCCATACCCACCAGGCTGAAGACACCGTGTCTTGTTGCGTGAAGAAGTCCGTTACTGCCTCCTTCACATCCTCGTTCAACGGGAATCATCGACCTTTCAAGGCCTTTTTTAAGGGACCGAAAGCGAGATCAGGAGTGTAGGGCGGGTGCGCGAGTGTCTCTCACTTAAGTTGGTGTAACATCGTTCCTTTATTTGCGATATGGGGACGTGCGTTATCATGAAGCAGCAGCCGAGAAAAGAATAACATCATGTTGGTCCTTTTTGGACGCATTTGGTAATATCGTCGCCATTGTTCACGTTTTCGCATTTACCGCACGCACGTCGGTAAGTCAGGACCGTGTTACACTGCCAAATTTCTTTGATCAAAGATCTTTGTCAAAGGTTTCGACAAACTTCTTTGACCAGAGTACTTTGCTGGCGCTATTACACTGTTGTCAAATTTTTCGTCATGGTAGTAAGGGGATGGATGCTGTCGTCTGTACAGTAATGTAATGGCCGGCCGCGGTGGTCTCGCGGTTCTAGGCGCGCAGTCCGGAACCGTGCGACTGCTACGGTCGCAGGTTCGAATCCTGCCTCGGACATGGATGTGTGTGATGTCCTTAGGTTAGTTAGGTTTAAGTAGTTCTAAGTTCTAGGGGACTGATGACCACAGCAGTTGAGTCCCATAGTGCTCAGAGCCAGTAATGTAATGTTGGCGGCGAGCGCATTGCTTAGAAAGAAAGGGAAACGGAAACGAGTGTGGATGAAACCATGTACAGCGAAAAGAGAAGCTTGAAGTGTTCTCCAGAATTTGCTTTGTAATTTACAGTACGAGGACATAAAAATCTACGAAAATTATTTGTGAATTGACGAATAAACGTTTCAATTTGAAATCATCCACAGTGCTGCCACTTAGAATACAGCTGATGGTACAGATATTTCGTTGTGACAATCTAACCCCTTATTCCGGTTTCTACAATCATATGTGCAAACAAGATACTCGTTTCAGAAATGCGATTTCTACTCTAGATCGTCTCATGGTTTCGTTAAAATTTTTAGCAACAGACGGAAACTATTCGAGATTCCAATATAATACCCGCATGTCGTAGCGTACTATTTCACGTATTGTGGCAGAATCATGTGGACCAAAATATAAATCACTTAAGGAGCAATCTATAAAGCTTAGCCGAGTGGTTCTAGGCGCTTCAGTCTGGAACCGCGCGACCGCTACGGTCGCAGGTTCGAATCCTACCTCGGGCACGGATGTGTGTGATGTCCTTAGGTTAGTTAGGTTTAAGTAGTTCTAAGTTCTAGGGGGCTGATGACCTCAGCTGGTAAGTCCTATAGTGCTCAGAGCCATTTGAACCATTATAAAGCTTATATTACATTATTTGGAGTGACAAATAAAAATATTTACTACACTTATGCACATTTTATTCACAACATTTTATTTCCATATCACTACAGATAACTTAGCCCCGTTAATTTTTTTTCTTTACATCGTCCACAGTTCAGTCCCTTCGAATACAACTGATGTCTGCAACAACTTCTTTGTGACAATCTGACCGGTTCTTTAGGCTTATATACTCATTGTGTTTGGTGTTTGAAGAACGTCGTATTCTTCATACTTGTAAATTAGGGCCGGCCGGTGTGGCCGTGCGGTTCTAAGCGCGTCAGTTTGGAACCTCGTGACCGCTACGGTCGCAGGTTCGAATCCTGCCTCGGGCATGGATGTGTGTGATGTCCTTAGGTTAGTTAGGTTTAGGTAGTTCTAAGTTCTAGGGGACTGATGACCTTAGTAGTTAAGTCCCATAGTGCTCAGAGCCATTTTTGTAAATTAACAATGTGGTTGCAGCCACACGCAAAGTAAACTTTGCAATGGTTTTGCACGTTAGAAGCAACTGAAGCGAGTCAAACAATTGGCTGACTTCGATCAGAGATAGGCCCATGCTCTAACTATGAAGAAACAGAGGTGCTGGAGTGCAAGAAATCGCCCGTCAGTTCAATGCTGGCCAACAATAAACAACCCACCCAGAACCAACGCTTCGCTGTGAGATATAGAAGCCATCGCTCCACACCCGAACTTCTGCTCGCCGTTGCTAACAGGACTTTGATTAGCACGGCGGTAGGAACATCATCACTGGGTGGTCGACATATGGAGAAAGGACAATTGGACTGCTGCGTAACAGTAGACGTTGGCATTCACAAACAGCAGCGTACAACAACTAACACTCCAGGAAAACAAACGCGAGACAGAACCGAGCAGTACCAAATCCAACCTTAATGGCGAAGAGTTAATGCGTATTGCCGTTGTCAACAGTAAATATCTTGAGTGATCGGGACAAGGTTTTTTTTTTTTTTTTTTTTTTTTTTTTTTTTTTTTTTTTTTTGTTACAAGACACACAGCGTATATAGTCGACATTTGTGCTATTGCGCAGATATTTTCAGTGCAATATAGAAACAAAGATAAATGGCGATAAGAAATCAAATGAAATGCAATTACTCTTCCTGTACAGCCTCCGAAATTTTGACAGTGGATTTCGGGTTCACCGTGTATGGTACTCAAAATACTAAGCAACCTGACACCGTCAGGGAGAAAGACGAAAAAGTCCTCAGGGATGAAACACTAGCTCTGATTGTTGAAGATAGAGAAGGAAATGCGCAGTGTCCTAATTAATCTCCAACTCAGCTACTTAGTGGAACCACGGAAAATCAAAATTTGGATACCTGAACAGGAATTTGAACCGATATACACTCCTGGAAATGGAAAAAAGAACACATTGACACCGGTGTGTCAGACCCACCATACTTGCTCCGGACACTGCGAGAGGGCTGTACAAGCAATGATCACACGCACGGCACAGCGGACACACCAGGAACCGCGGTGTTGGCCGTCGAATGGCGCTAGCTGCGCAGCATTTGTGCACCGCCGCCGTCAGTGTCAGCCAGTTTGCTGTGGCATACGGAGCTCCATCGCAGTCTTTAACACTGGTAGCATGCCGCGACAGCGTGGACGTGAACCGTATGTGCAATTGACGGACTTTGAGCGAGGGCGTATAGTGGGCATGCGGGAGGCCGGGTGGACGTACCGCCGAATTGCTCAACACGTGGGGCGTGAGGTCTCCACAGTACATCGATGTTGTCGCCAGTGGTCGGCGGAAGGTGCACGTGCCCGTCGACCTGGGACCGGACCGCAGCGACGCACGGATGCACGCCAAGACCGTAGGATCCTACGCAGTGCCGTAGGGGACCGCACCGCCACTTCCCAGCAAATTAGGGACACTGTTGCTCCTGGGGTATCGGCGAGGACCATTCGCAACCGTCTCCATGAAGCTGGGCTACGGTCCCGCACACCGTTAGGCCGTCTTCCGCTCACGCCCCAACATCGTGCAGCCCGCCTCCAGTGGTGTCGCGACAGGCGTGAATGGAGGGACGAATGGAGACGTGTCGTCTTCAGCGATGAGAGTCGCTTCTGCCTTGGTGCCAGTGATGGTCGTATGCGTGTTTGGCGCCGTGCAGGTGAGCGCCACAATCAGGACTGCATACGACCGAGGCACACAGGGCCAACACCCGGCATCATGGTGTGGGGAGCGATCTCCTACACTGGCCGTACACCACTGGTGATCTTCGAGGGGACACTGAATAGTGCACGGTACATCCAAACCGTCATCGAACCCATCGTTCTACCATTCCTAGACCGGCAAGGGAACTTGCTGTTCCAACAGGACAATGCACGTCCGCATGTATCCCGTGCCACCCAACGTGCTCTAGAAGGTGTAAGTCAACTACCCTGGCCAGCAAGATCTCCGGATCTGTCCCCCATTGAGCATGTTTGGGACTGGATGAAGCGTCGTCTCACGCGGTCTGCACGTCCAGCACGAACGCTGGTCCAACTGAGGCGCCAGGTGGAAATGGCATGGCAAGCCGTTCCACAGGACTACATCCAGCATCTCTACGATCGTCTCCATGGGAGAATAGCAGCCTGCATTGCTGCGAAAGGTGGATATACACTGTACTAGTGCCGACATTGTGCATGCTCTGTTGCCTGTGTCTATGTGCCTGTGGTTCTGTCAGTGTGATCATGTGATGTATCTGACCCCAGGAATGTGTCAATAAAGTTTCCTCTTCCTGGGACAATGAATTCACGGTGTTCTTATTTCAATTTCCAGGAGTGTATTTCCGAATACAAGTCCACTGTATCACGTCGATCTTTCTTTCTCTTCTCTCTCTCTCTCTCTCTCTCCTCTCTCTCAGGAGCACCCCGCCCGCAACATCATGTAAACGTTTAGCCTATCCTGCATATAAACATGTATTGTAGGTGCCATGAGCAATAAGCGCAGAACCTCAAATGAATTCTGAAAAAATCTTTTCTGACAAGACATTTACCTATCCTTGAGATAAAAAGTGCGGCTACATCTATATGGATACTCTGCAAATCACATTTCAGTGGCTGGCAGAGATTTCATCGAACAACCTTCACAATTCTCTATTATTCCAATCTCGTACAGCGCGCGGAAAGAACAAACACCTATATCTTTCCGTACGAGCTCTGATTTCCCTTATTTTATCGTGGTGATCGTTTCTCCATATGTAGGTCGGTGTCAACAAAATATTTTCGCATTCGGATGAGAAAGTTGGTGGTTGGAATTTCGTGAGAAGGTTCCGTTGCAACGAAAAACGCCTTTCTTTTAATGATGTCCAGCCCAAATCCTGTCTCATTTCAGTGACGCTCTCTCCCATATTTCGCCGTAATACGAAACGTGCTGCCATTCTTGGAAATTTTTCGATGTCCTCAGTCAGTCCCGTCTGGTAAGAACCCCACACCGCGCAGACGTATTCTAAAAGAAGACGGACAAGCGTAGTTTAGGCAGTCTCCCCTAGTAGATCTGTTACATTTTCTAAGTGTCCTGCCAATAAAACGCAGTCTTTGGTTATCTTCCCCACGACATTTTCCATGTGTTCGCTCCAATTTAAGTTGTTCGTAATTGTAATTCCTAGGTATTTAGTTGAATTTACGGCCTTCAGATTTGACTGATTTATCAAATAACCGAAATTTAACGAATTCCGTTTAGCACTCATGTGGATGACCTCACACTTTTCGTTATTTAGTGTCAAATGCCAATATTCGCACCATTCAGATATCTTTTCTAAATCGTTTTTCAATTTGTTTTGATCTTCTGATGACTTTATTAGTCGATAAATGACAGCGTCATCTGCAAACAACCTAAGACGGCTGCCCAGATTGTCTCCCAAATCGCTTATATAGATAAGAAACAGCAAAGGGTCTATAACAACACCACCTTGGGGAACGCCAGAAATCACTTCTGTTCTACTCGATGACTTTCCGTCAGTTACTACGAACTGTGACCTCTCTGACAGGAAATCACAAATGCAGTCACATAACTGAGACGAGATTCCATAAGCACGCAATTTCACTACAAGCCGTTTCTGGGGTACAGTGTCAAAAGCCTTCTGGAAATCCAGAAATGCGGAATCGATCTGAAATTCCTTGTCAATAGCACTCAACACTTCATGCGAATAAAGATAAAGTGTTTCACAAGAACGATGTTTTCTAAACCCATGTTGTCTGTGTGTCAATAGACCGTTTTCTTCGAGGTAATTCATAATGTTCGAACGCAATATATGTTCCAAAATCCTGCTGCATATTGAATACCTTCGAGTCTTTTCAGTACGGTATATGTAGCATTATTATGATTAAGTAACGTAACCAGTCCCAACATGTGAATCATTGGTAAGAATTCCCTCACGACTTTCCAGTCTTAACTACCTTGAATTTTTACTGCCAACTAGAAGAAGATTTCCATTCCCGAAACGTAGCTGACTACCCGATTGTGAACAATTATTTCCTAATCTGTAGTACGTCACCAAATTACCTCATTAATACAATTAGATAATAAATTCTGTCCCACAGTCACCTGCTGTATTTTCTTATTACCAGTTTGCAATTTTTAAACGTTAAATCGAAAGAGGACACGAAATGACAACGTTAAGAAAACAATAAAAGACGTTTCAGTGAAAGTATGTTCCCATTAATGAAAGCGCTGTCAAAAGCAATTGGGTTAAAATTCAAATCTAGCCAGATCTCAAATAAATGCTTCATACATTCTTAAGAGCTGCAAAAAAATGTGCGTTGTACTGATGTGTTAACATCCACCGAAGTAGCTAATGTTGCGTGTTCAGTGCAGTGACAGCCATCGAACACCAATAAAAAACGAAGAGCCTGTTTGACAAGTATACTGATTTAATCGCGACTGTTACGCTCGTCTAAGAACGGTATTCTTCATCGCCACAGCCTTATCAATGTTTCGTGTGATGACTCTTCACGAAATAAATGAGGTAAAACGTCTTTCTGCGTAGAAACACGGATTGGAAACAGATATGGAAACACCGCGAAAAATGCATGCTTGAACATAAACGCCAATGCTGGCCAAGCCTGCAGGTTCCGCTGTTGTCACAAACGGCACCTGTGCCAAGTGTCCGCCGTGTTTAGAAGTGTGTTCCCTCTAGCTGTGAGCGGCGTATGTCGGCACTAAGTGAATCCGAACGTGGGTAAATTATTGGTGGTGCCGGCCGCGGTGGTCTCGCGGTTAAGGCGCTCAGTCCGGAACCGCGCGACTGCTCCGGTCGCAGGTTCGAATCCTGCCTCGGGCATGGATGTGTGTGATGTCCTTAGATTAGTTAGGTTTAAGTAGTTCTACGTTCTAGGGGACTGATGACCACAGATGTTAAGTCCCATAGTGCTCAGAGCCATTTGAACCATTTATTGGTGGTCGAATGATGGGTGCTACCGTAATCAAGGTAGCCGAAGTGTTTGAAGTTTCAACAGGTACCGTATCGAAGATTTATGCGGCTTACAGGGAAAATTAAAAAAAAGCATCATCCACTGAGTCACAACGCAGACGAAGGTTTGTGTTGAGTGATAGCGACAGACAGTCATTGAAGAGGATTCTGACAAAAAATTAAAGGACGACAGCAGCAAATATCACTGCAGAACTGAATGTCTCATTCGCGGGTCTTGTCAGCACCAAAACAACACGAAGGGAGCTCCAGAAACTGGCAATTGCTGGGCGATCTGGAATTCAAAAACCACTCATCAGTGAGGCAAATGACCTTACCAGGAAAACGTGATACCGAAGCCATAAAATCTGAACTATGGAGCAATAGAAGAAATTCACTTGGTTGGATGGGTCTTGTTTCACATTGTTCCCTACTGAAACTTCCTGGCAGATTAAAACTGTGTGCCCGACCGAGACTCTAACTCGGGACCTTTCCCTTTCGCGGGCAAGTGCTCTACCATCTGAGCGACCGCAGCACGACTCACGCCCGGTACTCACAGCTTTACTTCTGCCAGTACCTCGTCTCCTACCTTCCAAACTTTACAGAAGCTCTCCTGCGAACCTTGCAGAATTAGCACTCCAGAAAGACAGGTAGTACCGGGCGTGAGTCGTGCATCGGTAGCTCAGATGGTAGAGCACTTGCCCGCGAAAGGCAAAGGTCCCGAGTTCGAGTCTCGGTCGGGCACACAGTTTTAATCTGCCAGGAAGTTTCATATAAGCGCACACTCCGCTGCAGAGTGAAAATCTCATTCTGGAAACATCCCCCAGGCTGTGGCTAAGCCATGTCTCCGCAATATCCTTTCTTTCGGGAGTGCTAGTTCTGCAAGGTTCGCAGGAGAGCTTCTGTAAAGTTTGGAAGGTAGGAGACGAGGTACTGGCAGAAGTAAAGCTGTGAGTAGCGGGCGTGAGTCGTGCATCGGTAGCTCAGATGGTAGAGCACTTCCCCGCGAAAGGCAAAGGTCCCGAGTTCGAGTCTCGGTCGGGCACACAGTTTTAATCTGCCAGGAAGTTTCATAGCAGCGCACACTCCGCTGCAGAGTGAAAATCTCATTCTTGTTCCCTACTGATGGCCTAGTTTACGTCCCAAGAGTGAAAGATGGTGGGGATTCGGTGATGGTTTGGGCAGCCATGTCACTCAATGGAGCATCTCACGTGAGTGTGCTAGGTATTCCTACTAAACCCTCCTCTCTTTGGTTCCGAATTGTAACTACAGCATCACGGAACTATCGCATCGAGATCGTCAACAACTTCCCTTCTCGTTTCACTCTCTGACGTATCAACTTCTATATCAACAGCAGGTACATTTGTACTTGGATACACCGGCTCCGTATCCAACGAAACCGGGTCTCTGTCAACTGTCATGTCCTCGTTACCCTAATTCACCTCCATATTCGTCCGGTTATTAAGCCTAAGAAACCTCTCTCGTCTCGTCTGACAATGAGTTCGCATTCAAAACAGCTTGAGTTCCCTACACACAAATAAACCTGTTCGCTTCCAATTCCAACAAACTCAGACACACAAAATAAACCTCTCCAAAATTTCAACTCAAAAAAACGCTAATCGACGAATGGGACAACACATAGAAAACACACCAAAGTTGAAAGAAACAAATGTAATTAAGTAATGCATAACAACCAAAATTAAATACCTCCCCGCCTTTACGAATTTTGCCTTGTACTTTCCCTTACCCTGCATACAGCCGGCCGGTGTGGCTACGGCTCGACTTTCCTGCCAGCTAACTACATACAGACTATATGTCTGTTCTTTAGGGTATGTCCCCGGGAATCTCAAAGTAGCGAGCATGGAGGACATGGACGGGGACTACAGATACGTGGTGCAGGGTGGGAATGTGGATCGGAGGAGAGGGGTGCCCAGATAGTCCGCGCAGTTCCAATAAACACTGTGTCCGGATGGCGCTGTGGTTAATGCAACTGCCTAGTAAGCAGGAGGTCCCGGTTCGGCTCACATTTTCAATTGTCGCCGCTGATTCCGCACAAAGTCAGGATGCAGCTGACATCAATAGTACTTCCTTTTCCCTTCTTTTCCCTCGCCTCCCCCCTCACCCCCCACCCCCCTCTACCATCGATTTACGTAATACAAAGGGTTCAAAGGGCTCTGAGCACTATGGGACTTAACTTCTAAGGTCATCAGTCGCCTAGAACTTAGAACTACTTAAACCTAACTAACCTAAGGACATCACACACATCCATGCCCGAGGCAGGATTCGAACCTGCGTCCGTAGCGGTCGCGCGGTTCCAGACTGTAGCGCCTAGAACCGCTCGTCCACTCTGGCCGGCTACGTAATACATACAGATTCGCTACCGAAAGATACATTAAAAAATAGCAATGGGTAACCTCAGCAACCATCATTGCTGCCCCATAAGAAACAAGCCTCACATTGCACAGACAGCATTACACCATCAAATAGAAAATCTGCATACCACATTACCGAATTAATATATGTACTTAACAAGAACGAAAGGTCAGTCGGAAACATTTCGCCCTCAATATGGAAATGAATATACGGAGATGACTATTGTTGCTGCTATTGTTAATTCGAGTTTCCTCTCGATCTGCTGTGTTTACGAAACGTCAAAACAAAATAGATGTGATTAAAATGTATATCTTTAGACGCTCAAGTAGACTCAATACTCAGTCTTTGGCGTAAACAAATGCACAAACCATTAAAACTCCTATCTAACAATTGAGGTAAACATCTACATCTACATGATTACTTTGCTACTCAAAATTAAGTGCCTGACAGAAGGTTCATCAAAAAAATGTTTCAAATGGCTCTGAGCACTATGGGACTTAACATCTGAGGTCATCAGTCCCCTAGAATTTAGAACTACTTAAACCTAACTAACCTAAGGACATCACACACATCCATTCCCGAGGCAGGATTCGAACCTGCGGCCGTAGCAGTCGCGCGGTTCCAGACTATAGCGCCTAGCACCGCTCGGGCACTCGGTAGGCGAAGGTTCGTCGAACCACCTTTAAGTTACTTCTCTACCGTTCCACTCTTGAACAGCGCGCAGGGAAACCGAAATCCTACGGTGAGAGCTCTGATTTCTCTTATTTTATTATGATGATCATTTCTCCCTATATAGGCGGGCGCCAACAAAGTATTTTCACACACTGAGGAGGAAGTTGGTGATTGAAACTTCATCAGAAGATCCTGCCACAGGGAAGAACGCCTTTGTTTCAATGACTGCCACCTCAATTCGTGTATCACATCCGTTGCACTCTCTTTCTTATTTTGCGTTAATACAGAACGAGTTGCCCTTCTTTAAACTCTTTCGATGCCCTCTGTCAATCCTATCTGATGCGGACCCCACATCGCGCAGCAGTATTCCAGAAGAGGGCAGACAAGCGTAGTGTAAGCAGTCCCTTTTGTAGGCCTCTTACATTTTCTAAGTGTTCTGCCAGCAAATTGCAGTCTTTGGTTTGCTCTCCCCATATCATTATCTATGCCACCATTCCAATTTAAGTTATTTGTAATTGTAATACCTAGGCATTTAGTTGAGTTTGCACCCTTCAGATTTGTGTAATTTGTCGTGTAATTGAAATTTAGAGGATTCCTTTTAGTGTTCATGTGGATGACTTCACACTTGTCATTATTTAGAGTCATTTGCCACTTACCATACGCGTAGAAGGGCACATCCTATCGCATCATAATTAGCATCCATAATGGATATATGCCCTTCATTTTTCTTCTTTATTTCTCGTTTCGCCTAGGAAAGCAATAGAATTGTTTCACAATATCGTGAATCATTCAAAGGTTTCTGGCTCAAAACTTCTTAATACAAGATTTTATGATTCCAACAATATTTTGTATAGTTAAATGACTACATTCTGGTATTAGTATTTAATTAAATAAAATATCTTACTGTTCCACTGTATCTCATATCACGAACGTCAGTAGTCGTCTGTGACGGAGCAGGATATCGGGGACAGGGTTTCGAATTTTCTTTGTGATACTTTCAAGAAGTTGGCGTAAGCAGGTGATAAAATATGGCAAGAGGGCAAAGATGGAGTGAGATACGACTGATTTGCTACAGGAGATTCAGTTAAAAGCTCTGCCACACAATACAGCTCAATGTATGGATGGGAGAGTGGTGAGGCTGCTGCTATGCTCTTGGAAGGGCCCGCCTTGGAATACACTCCTGGAAATTGAAATAAGAACACCGTGAATTCATTGTCCCAGGAAGGGGAAACTTTATTGACACATTCCTGGGGTCAGATACATCACATGATCACACTGACAGAACCACAGGCACATAGACACAGGCAACAGAGCATGCACAATGTCGGCACTAGTACAGTGTATATCCACCTTTCGCAGCAATGCAGGCTGCTATTCTGCCATGGAGACGATCGTAGAGATGCTGGATGTAGTCCTGTGGAACGGCTTGCCATGCCATTTCCACCTGGCGCCTCAGTTGGACCAGCGTTCGTGCTGGACGTGCAGACCGCGTGAGACGACGCTTCATCCAGTCCCAAACATGCTCAATGGGGGACAGATCCGGAGATCTTGCTGGCCAGGGTAGTTGACTTACACCTTCTAGAGCACGTTGGGTGGCACGGGATACATGCGGACGTGCATTGTCCTGTTGGAACAGCAAGTTCCCTTGCCGGTCTAGGAATGGTATAACGATGGGTTCGATGACGGTTTGGATGTACCGTGCACTATTCAGTGTCCCCTCGACGATCACCAGTGGTGTACGGCCAGTGTAGGAGATCGCTCCCCACACCATGATGCCGGGTGTTGGCCCTGTGTGCCTCGGTCGTATGCAGTCCTGATTGTGGCGCTCACCTGCACGGCGCCAAACACGCATACGACCATCATTGGCACCAAGGCAGAAGCGACTCTCATCGCTGAAGACGACACGTCTCCATTCGTCCCTCCATTCACGCCTGTCGCGACACCACTGGAGGCGGGCTGCACGATGTTGGGGCGTGAGCGGAAGACGGCCTAACGGTGTGCGGGACCGTAGCCCAGCTTCATGGAGACGGTTGCGAATGGTCCTCGCCGATACCCCAGGAGCAACAGTGTCCCTAATTTGCTGGGAAGTGGCGGTGCGGTCCCCTACGGCACTGCGTAGGATCCTACGGTCTTGGCGTGCATCCGTGCGTCGCTGCGGTCCGGTCCCAGGTCGACGGGCACGTGCACCTTCCGCCGACCACTGGCGACAACATCGATGTACTGTGGAGACCTCACGCCCCACGTATTGAGCAATTCGGCGGTACGTCCACCCGGCCTCCCGCATGCCCACTATACGCTCTCGCTCAAAGTCCGTCAACTGCACATACGGTTCACGTCCACGCTGTCGTGGCATGCTACCAGTGTTAAAGACTGCGGTGGAGCTCCGTATGCCACGGCAAACTGGCGGTGCACAAATGCTGCGCAGCTAGCGCCATTCGACGGCCAACACCGCGGTTCCTGGTGTGTCCGCTGGGCCGTGCGTGTGATCATTGCTTGTACAGCCCTCTCGCAGTGTCCGGAGCAAGTATGGTGGGTCTGACACACCGGTGTCAATGTGTTCTTTTTTCCATTTCCAGGAGTGTAGTTTCCTCCTTACAGGTGTGGCGACAGGAAGGAATCCCTCTAGCACTAATATTGCCGAAAAGCGATTAACATGTCGACCTCGTGAAGACACGGGATAAAGCCAGGAAAAAGAAGAAGAAAGTTTTCACTTTTAATATTTCCAGTAGTGTTGTAATACGAATAGTACTTGTGGCCGTTGCTAATATTTTTCTCATAATACGTCTGCTGGCATATTGTTGTTTTAATTTGTACGTCGTCTAAAACTCTCAAAACAGTGATCAAAAATTTTGTTTCTTTGCTTCAGTTACATCGTGATCGCCTAGAGAACAACGTCAACAAACGTTAGTCACAGGGCGCTGTGCTTTCCGAGTGACATCACTGGCAACCATCTGTTTCGGCTGTGCAACAGTACGTATCACTCATTTGATTATTAGCATAATCGTTTGTATGTGCTCCATTGCTGTCAATAATTTTATTCTGAGTAGCCATAGCTTCAAACGCCTTTTATATTCATTAACAACGTTGGAGCTCTAAAAACGATTTGCTAAGTGAGAATATCGAATACCCGGTGCCTCAGTAGTTACTGGACAGAGTTCAGTCAATTACATTAATCCTCTTGATTCGAATGCGCCTGTCTTATTTTACAGAGGAAATTCTTCAGAGTTTGATATGTGCAGGCGAATCGCTCTCTCAAATGTCTTGTTCTTTAAATATTTCACATGGTGCAGAATTAGCTCAATATTTGCCATATTTTAGAATTTTGCATGTCAGTAAAATTTGAACCAGAGAATTTGAATTAACTGTAAGTCGATTTATAATCTTAATATTTGAAGGAATTTAGAGTTCTGTACAATATTACTACCGCATTTCTACGTAGTAAGCTTTTTATGAACAATTAAATGAGGCAGCATTGTTGTCAACACAGTTATCCATCTGTCAGCATCCTGCATAAAGAATAATCGTCATTGCTGAGAGTGGAAAAGGGGAGGGACATATACGTTCAGTATCATTTTAACAACATTCTCGTATTGGTATTCTACAGTTATAATCCACCTTAAAATCAAAATGATAAAAATAAACAACCGAAGATTTTTTGTGAAATTAAGTTAATGACTTTCGATTTAAAATTTAATCATGCCAATAACCTTGAAGAATAGCGCATCTCCTGCAAATGTGCTTCACTTTAACAGCGACGGCATTCAAACCCAAAGAAAATAACGAACAATAACAATGTTAATGATCAAATAGCGCTACACTACTTCTTTAATGACACACTAATTCCTTTCATTCATTCACATTGCACTTGGGGATCGCAAAATAAAAATGTTGAAAGCAATGAGCTCGCTGACACAGATTGGAAACCGCTCACTTTGACACAATGAACAAAGCATTTTAGCAATGACAAAACAGTCATTCACAGACCTGTTACAGTCTCCACTGCATAGTACTTCGCGCTCGGACATTGGGCGGTTGCAGTGGAGGAGAGCGAGTGACAAACAACAGGTGTGCGCGAAAGCTTAAAATCAATACTTTCAGAAGGTCATAACTGCATACTTTCAGATTAATGACCCAAACTTTCGCGCAGGATCGATTTCTGAGGCTGATATCCTGCATTTGGGCTTTCTTTTTCTTAAAATATGAGATTATGTTGGTGATGTTTCCTCTTAAGACTTTGTACGTGGACAGCTAAAAGTTTTTCTATTTTGACAACGTTATGGAAAAACATTGTGCTTCTTATAAACGAAATAAAATTCTTCTTTCTTGCAAAATAAAATATTTTGCATTCTCCCAACTTAAATTCTTAATTCTTGAAAATAAAGTTCTTCATACTTAACCAACTAAAAAAATGCTCGTTCTTCAGGATTAAAATTTTCATCCTGGTATAGTAAAGGACACTCGCTCTTCAGCACCGTGGTCGATTCTGGTCATATCCCAAACTACATTCCCAGTTAATTCCAACCAAGAGAGATGATTAAACACTTTCAGAACAATTAAATGTATTTTCTATAACTCATTTGTTACATGATCCAGTGTTGCTACTCCAGATTAGTTTGAAAGTCCAATGCCTGGAGAGTGGCCGCAATAAGCAAGATGGGCCACTCCTGGAAATGTGCCATTCCGGCTGGAACTTCACTCCTGTTGCAACCTTCTCACAGATTTCATCCAGCCAACAGGGTTTGACACCTCATAGGAGGAATATTTGATAAATGCTTCGCAACATTTTGCTCCAGTTTGTCAATTAGCAACACTTGTAAAGTGGATGTGCCGGTCGATGCTGAAATTCTTGTTGATATAAAAAATATATGAAATGATGACGGTAGTCCTCTATCACGTGACGTGTAGTAATGAAATATGACTGCACATACCACGGTGGGGGTATTATATTGTATGTATCGTATGTTAACCGGGGACCTAGAAACGACGGACAGGCTCCGTCCCCGCCGCAGCCGCAGTGGCCCACAACCCCCCTCCGCCGCCCCAGGTTGGTTCAAATGGCTCTGAACACTATGGGACTTAACATCTGTGGTCATCAGTCCCCTAGAACTTAGAACTACTTAACCCTAACTAACCTAAGGACAGCACAAACATCCATGCCCGAGGCAGGATTCGAACCTGCGACCGTAGCAGTCGCGCGGTTCCGGACTGCGCGCCTAGAGCCGCCCCAGGGTTATACGGTGGGGGTTCGGAGGCTTCGTTTCAGAGATCAATATTGACGGAGTCGTATAGACCAGATTTTGAACAAAGTTTTAGTTAATTAGTTTTTAATAGCTGATATGAAACTGTGAACACCACACTACACTTGAATAGTGTTGAAACGCACTAGAGAATTTTGCAGAGGCAACAAGCTTTCGCTTTGGGTACGGCTGTCGTTAGGGAAAGTAACTTGAAAATGTTAGACGACGAGATTCTCAAGACGCGGCCACAAGAATTTGTTTTCGTGGGCGGAGCGGGATGGAGTAAATTGATGAGACGTGGGCGAACTATGGTAAGGCATAGATGTTAACGGGGTGGGTCATTTGGAATATGGAACATACCTGCAGGTATGACTGAAATGTATTTCCCCATTTGAATGAGCACTGTCACTACAGATTCAAAGTGACCGAGGTGTGTTTCGTTCACTGCCCACTGCCCTTTCAATAGACAGAGTTGTAATGCAATGTCATCCCCAACGCCTCCCAACGCTCTGTCCCTTTCGTCCAATGGTAACACGTTAAAATGACGGGAAACCCCTCCTCCGCCTCCTTTTACTGCTAGTTCAACTGTGTAGGCCCCTTCATTCGATTTTTGTGCATCATAGGATGAGGATCAGATTTGTTGCCCACAAATTATTATCATCAATTTTTTTCTACATATTTCAGTTGTACTGTACAGTGATATAACAAATTTACTTATGGCTTATTAAAAACAAATGTTTTTGCACTACAGTACCATTTTTTACAATAAATTCAGACCGTCAATAATTATTTTACAATCATTTTGTTGAATTTATTTGTTTATTTAAAAGACTATTTTTACATTTTTTCTGATGACTTATACACATTACTAACATTTGGTTTATTTACAGTGAAGTGCAAACATATTTTAACACTTTTTACTGATGACTTATATACATTACAAGTAAGTGCTTAATATACAATAAATTGTAAAGCTATTTTGTACTATAAATTTTTCTCATGACTTCATACGTTCCTAATACATACTATCAGGTATATATATACAAACAGTGTGCAGTCACATGCAAAATATCCACGACGCACACATAGTGTGCAATCAGGGATGTGTACTCACACACACATCTATGACAAACGGTTCATCCTACCAATCAGCACACAAATCCACTCTTTACAAATGAATAACAATATACATATTCAATCACTCTCAAGTAAATAATGTGAGTACGAGATGAAACATTTGTAATCATGACGCGACGTCCGACTTTCAGCCGTAGTACTGTATGTAGTTCATGGTCTCGTGATAAAAGGATAATTAGTGCACCAACCATACGCGGGGTGACGCCCTCGAGCAGGCACTTCCCGTAATCCTCTATTGTGTGGGCCTTTGGGGCCACACGAAGCACAAGCTTAGCCAGCCTCTAGGTGTCACCTGTATCTATACAGTATGCATACATTTTCGATCTTCGCCTTGTCTTTCGTCAGGCTTACAACATTCTTGTTTCCTGGCGTTATTTATAAGGATTATCGGCCGCATATTCAGGTGTATTCGGTGCTTCGAGATTAACATAATTACTTCATATGGATCGTTGCGTTCCACCCAGTAGACGAAACTGTCTGCATCCGTATAAAATAATTTGGAATCGGCGAAGTTTGGCTTTGCATACTCATATTGGAATCGGTACACGTGGAGTTTGCAGAGGTCCAAAACACACATACCGATATAGACAGGCTTCGGCAACTCCACTGAAATCTTAGCCATTTCCACATTGACTAGTCCTTCACTGAAGATAGTAGTCCGCTTAAAATTTGACCTGGCGGTGTAATCTCTTGAGGCCATAACACCCCTACCAACGGTAAACGATTTGAATTTCGTGGTATTCTCTAACATTTTCGGTGGTTTTCCCGAAAACTGAATTATTCATTAATTTATAAAAATCATTTTCGAAGTCACAGATCACGAGAACTCTCTGTTCGGTGTTTACATCAATTAATTCTTCAATCATCAACTCTGCTTGAAAGAGACGTCGTAGGTGAGACATTGTTGAAGGTAGAATATATCTCTACTTATTCCACAGACTTGTCATCAGCTTGAAGATGGAACCATTGCGCTGAACTAGGGGCTCTGGACACGGCAGCAATTAGCCTCCCGCATCATGCAAATGGGTGGGATATGTCAGTTCTGCCTCCAAGACATATCCTTCTCGCCCTCAGAGAATAGAAATAAATCTAAGTGTTTGGGACGTAGACTGGGTAATTTTGACATGCAAAGGGTTCCAACTACTTCACGCTTTACTTCTTTCTGCTCATTGTGTTCTTTACCATCTTCTTCTCATTCAGGTCACATACACGAATTGAGTTATCCAGATTTTGCCTCTCGAATTTTTGTTGGTCCTGGAGTTTAACGGGGAATGAAATGCCTTTGAAATTATAACTTCCGCAGACATCAGATGCTTGATAGGTTTTCTTATATGCTGTCTATTTTGGGTAACTTCTATCGCAATCTAGAAGCGACCATTTAAAACACAATTCACCCCCTTAGCAGTATTCTAGATATTCATAATATTTCTTTAGCGGCAATTTCTTTTGGAAGATGGATAAAACTTGCCCCTCTCCGTTAAGTGCATCAAAAACATGAGAGTAGACATCGAAGCGGAGTACACAGATGGGCACCTTAGCAGGCCGCCTTTCTAGCACTTTCGAAATATGGCCTAGTACGACGCTCTTACTAAAATTTCTGAACCACTCTGCAATTCATTCGCCGTGCAGTATCACACGATTTCCACCCCAGACAGTATCACACGATTTCCACCCCGGATTTCAACGATGCTCTTTTATCCACCAGCATCACTACTTTCTTTCGGGGTATGGGGGGGAAGTGTTGAGTTCACAGAATAGAACTGCATTGCACTTAACAGCGGGATATTTCGGGTCATTCACGACTCCAGGGCAATCCCTTCTCAAAATGGCTTGACAGGCATTAAGGAAAGTAGCAGGATCTCAACAGTTGCCAGTTTGAGCTTGTAAGATCCTGTCTCCAAAACAGCCAGCAACTACAGAGTATTGAATACAACTGCAGGATTTACCTGGTGACCCATAACAGAGTGATTAAGGGAGTTTCTGCTACTAATACCAGGACGATGTCGAGGCGATGGGCGATGCAAATGAGGTCCATGACAGTTTCTAGATGGTCAAGGGTGTGGAGATCATAGCCCAGACCACATCAAACGAGAAGGAATTGCAAGTGTTTGCCATGATGATGATGGACCTGGCTGCGGTGTTTGCGGGCATGGTGAATGCATCATCGACGGATCTGGTTGAGGCAACGTACTCATCAGCGTCGGGTCAAGTGGTACACGTCAGCACTCATTCATCACATCCGAAAGGAAAGAAAAACCGATAGTGATAAGTATCATTTGCATATGTAAAAAATATATATATCAAGACGTCTATAATAATGTTCTAGTTCTTTTACTACGCTCCAAATTATCGACGTCCAAATAAGTCCACGGGACACTCATCACATCGTTATTTACCATTATGTCTTGCACTGTTTTAAGTTCATTCTGCGGATCAACATCCACCTGCTTCTTGCGATATTATATTATAAGTAATCCATACAAGTGTGTGGGTAATACAATTTTTACCGAAGTTATCTACTACTACTCCTTTATTTCTCCAACGATGATTGGTGTCATCCCCCATGAGTTAATATTGGAGAATGTGGTCATCGCGAGGGTTGACGTGTTCAGTATTATCTCAGCAGCTGATGTGTCAACACTTTCAAATCTATTATTGTCATAACTGAGTGTGCCTAGAAACAAAACAAACAAAATCTCACGTAACTAATACTTGCAAGACTGTGGGTAACAAAAATAATATTGGTGAACAGATAGAAAGAAAAGTGAAGTACTTACACATGTGTCCTTCGACAAATGGAGCCATTCCTCAGGAGCTAATACTGGAGAACGGAGCCAGCGGTTGGATTAACTCGTTCAACTGTATATCCATCCACACCAGCTACATCAATCAATTTAACCCTACTATTGCCATCACGTAGGAACGAAATGACAGTTGCTATACTTTCAGATGCCTAGTTTCAAATACATTTCAAGATCACCCTCTCCCCGTCCCCATCCAAAAAACATATAGGAGACTTGTCAAGATTTTTGTCAGGTTAGCAAATAAAAAAATATTTATTAATTGCTGCAGATACATTTACACACAGAAAACAATTCTTTCTATATTTTTGTGTGGTTGTGCTTTAATAGCGTGTGGCTTAACATCTGCCTCATAATTTAACTCTACATTGGACTCAGATAATTATTTTTCCACCCAGTAATTCTGCAAGTACAATGAAGGTATGCTCTCAAATTCCAATACATATCTGACTATCTAATTTTTTTCTTTTATGGCTCTAACAATTAGATCTGTTCCTCGTTCCAAATATTCTATCTGAGAGCATGCAGAATTTTAATTTTGCTTCTTATGCCTATAACACTGTTGTTAAAATACTGCACATCTTCCTGGGTTAGCGCTATCAGGTCTTCTGCAGTACATTCTTGCAGAATTTCCATATAGAACCTGAAGTTTACAAACGAATTGGAGTTAAACGTTTGTATTCCACTGTTTGTAAACCCTGAAAATGGTTTTTCTGTTCTAGGTGTACAACATCCAGTCCACCACATTTAGATACAATGTAGCCATCCTTTTTAAGTAGATCCAGGTGTGAACGGAGCTTTAGGAACAGATATTTTGTGTGTTCTTTAATGTAGTAAACATGCTCCAATCCATAATTTTCAGCAAGGACTCCAACATATGGTCACTTACCAGTGCTGTTAGCAGTAAATGCTGATATCTTACACTCTCAATTGTATTTTTCCATAGACTGTGTTTAATTTGTAAGTCTTACCTGCACATATGCAATGGTTTCTTCTTTTTTTCTTAATAGCAGTTTATTTTCCTTCTTTGCGGGAATTGTCTTCGCCATACACTCCAGGTTTCTGTTTTTGAAATCGTGTTCTTGCATTTCCAGTTTTCTTTTTTATGCGCATAATGCATTGACTGCAATTTAAGCATAAATTTCTTTACTAAGAAATGGTTTAAGTCTATGCAATACATTTTCTTTTTTCCAAGCATTTACGGAATAATTTGGCAATATCTCTATCAGATGATATTGTGGAGAACAGTGAGCTGGACAGAGAGAAATAGTTTTCTATTGACTTGATACAGCACTTCTGCATGATACTTATATCGTATTTGGTGGCGTTAGTGCTAAGAATCTGCACGTAGTTTACACGTAAAAAGTTAAAATTATAGGCAGACAGGGGATAGTTTACACGTTTTTCTCTCTTGATTGTTTAATTGTCTAGAAAGCTTACTTGTACACCAGTCAATTTTCGGGTATTCTTACTGTCCCAGTAAACAAACTGCAGAACACCGTTAAACACCTCATAGCAACTATCCTGTAAGTTATTCGTTATCTGACGCCACATGGAAGGTACTGAACCAGAGTACAGCGGAGCACATGATAAATACTCTTTGTTAGTGTTTAATACACTAACACACTCTTACACAGGGTCAAACGCACGATCCGTTCTGGAGGCATGCTGAAAAGAACGAGAACATGCTGAAAAGTGATTCTTACAAATTTTTTACTCTGTTCTCAATATCTGTCGAGGTATTTAATGTCATGCATCTTACTCGGTCGACTTTCCCACTTTACTGGCGCAAGTTGCAACTTTCTGCTGCTAGAGGGCTCTGAATTGTATTGTGTGACGTGACAGTGTGTAACATAAGCATGTTCGTGCGTGAGAGACTCCCAGAAAACTGAAAGCACGAATTCGAAGAGTTCGTCCAAACATGGAGCACCCTCTCCTTCAGCACGACACTGCCAGACCACACACGAGCGCTGCCACATCTGCAACAATCCGTCGCCATGGTTTCACTCTCATGAATCGCCCTCCATACAATCCCGAATTGGCCTCATCCGACTTTCATCTATTTCTGAAACTTAAAGAACAACTTTTAGGACTTCACTTTGATGGTGATGAAGCAGTGTAAGTAGAGGTGAGAGTATGGCTGTCCGGTCCCTTGTTGGGAGAAGTGTGTTCATCACGAGTGTCTATGTTGAGGAATAAATATGTAAACACGAAGAATAAAGCTGTAGAGTGCTAAAGTTTATTTTATTTAAAAAGCTTTAAGAGTTTCACAGAAGAAATCCTGAGTTCGTTTTTTCAGCACGCATTCGTATAATGTAGCCTTCAGCCTGGTAATACCACGTTCTTTAGCCAAGAGAATGTACAAGTTTCTCACAGGTTCATGGTAGGACACAATAAAATCGATAAGGTGGTAACCGATAACTTTGTTCACTCCAAGGCTTGTGATTTGACATATAAATTTGTTTTGTATCTTTACAATTGGAGCTCATCCACTTTAAAGCGTAAATCCCTACTATTTTGCCGTTGTTTACAGTCACATTACCGTTTATCTAGCAGTCTCTGTCCATGCAGAAGTTGTGGTTTGATATTAGATAGTCAAACATCTCCATTTTTTTTTTAAATTCCGGCACAGCTTGCGTTATGTCCGAACCCAAAAAGCAGTTGTCGTCTACGCGAACCTGCTGCAATATTCCAAGCAGCTCTTGCATTACAACATCCATTTTAACCTTGGCTAATTTCACTTTTCTTCGAAGTGGTTTCCAGCGCTCTCTTGGCGTTTTCTTCGCCAATGCTATTCTTAATGCCACATTGTTGTTCGTGTATAGGAGAAATGGTAGTTTCGCCTTGACACCACTTGCAGTGACAAACTTGGAGAATATATCATGTGGATAGCTGTTAAACGTACCACACATTTCTTTCTTTAACGTTACGGACTGTCCCTTCTCTATTTTCTCTACTGCTACTGATAAGTCTTCTGTGGTAGTGTAAAGTGTCAGCATGGCTTCCTCTAATATGCTAAACATCCCTCAGCTATTAGGGAGGAGGGCGTCACCAACTGACGAACGGTTGGGTTAGTGGTTATTACTGGAGAACCTGGACAATCTTTCTGCTCACATTGACAACATAAATTACACCGAAAATGGTATGCCCCTTATCAAGAATGATTTAAATGTCCTTACGCCTGTTATAGATCTAAGAATGATTTAAAGGTGCTTACGTCAATTGCGGAACTCTTTTTCGATAACATCATGGTATCTGCGATAAAGTGGACTGCCAAGAACAGTTAGAAAAGGTACAGTCTGTAATGTTAAAGAAAGAAATGTATGATACACTTAACAGTTACCTACATGATAAATTCTCCAAGTTCAACATTGCAAGTCGTGGTATCAAGGTGAAGCTACCATTTTTCCTACACAGGAAAATCTATGTGGCAGCAAGAGGAATATTGCCAAAAATTGGCAGGGAAGCACTAGAAATCATTTCGAAGAAATATAAAAATCCTGTGGCTACACCGTATAAAGTGTAATTAGCTAAAGTTAAAATGGATGTCCTAATGGAAAAGATGCTGGAATATTGCAAGAGCTTTATGTGGGCGACTATTACCTTTTGGTTTTGGAAATAACACAAGATTTTGCTGGGATTTTCAACACAATGGAGATATTTGACTACCTAGTATCAAACCTCGACTTCTGCATGAACAGAGGCTGCCAGAGAAATGATAATGTGATTGTAAGCATGGATAGGACAGTTGGGATTGATTGTTTAAGTTTGGATGAGCTCCAACTATAGAGTAAAGATACAAAACAAATTTGCATGTCAAATCGGAATCCCAGGAGTGGACAAAGTTATCGATAAAAACCTTATCGGATTTATAAAGTATGCAGACATGCATCTATAAGAAACTCCTACGTCGTTCTTTGCTAAGGAACACGATATTACCAGGCTGGAGCTACAATATAAGACTGCAGGGTGGATCGCGTGTTTGACCCTGGGTAAAACTGTATAAGCGTTTTAAGCGCTAACAAACAGTACTTAAAATGTTCTTGAATTTGCTCTGTGTCAACTGTTTCTATCTGATGTAGGTTTTCAAATAACTTACAAAATAGCTTCTGTGTGGTCTTTAACAGTGTTCTGCAGTTTTTTATTACTGAGGCAAAAAGAATACCTGAAAACTGACTAGTGAGCAGGTAAGACTTACAGACAATCGAGATCATGAAAAACTTGTAAAATGTGCTCTGTCTGCCAATAGTTCTAACTTTTTACCCATAAACTACATGGAGATTCTTAACAGTGACTCCACTACAAACGATACAGGTATTATACAAAATGCTATATTAAGTTAGGAGAAACATATTTCTCTCTATCCAGGACATTGTTCTCCACAATACCTTCTGATAGTGATATTAATACATTATTCCATAAATCTTAAGAAAAACGGAAAATGTATTGTACAGACTTAAACCATTTCTAGTAAAGAAATTACTCCCTCAAATTCAGTTAGTAAGTTATGGTGCACGAAAAATAAAACTGGAACTGGAAGGGATCGAAGTCAACAAACGAGAACTGGAGTGTATGGGAAGACAATTGCCAGAAAGAAGGAAAATAAACTGCTATTCGAGCAA
This sequence comes from Schistocerca americana, assembly GCF_021461395.2. Lineage (NCBI taxonomy): Eukaryota > Metazoa > Arthropoda > Insecta > Orthoptera > Acrididae > Schistocerca > Schistocerca americana. The sequence goes on along the minus strand of NC_060130.1, from coordinate 428,842,186 downwards.
GAAAAATCCATTGCAGACGTCCAAGTAAAACTTGAAAATTAGTTTACACACAGTGCATGGAAGAATCAATACACAAATTGAGAATATAAAATATCACCATTTACTGTTGCCAGCAATAGTAAATGGCCATATGTTGGAGTATTGGCCGAAAATTGTGGACTAGAGGACGTCTACTACACTAAAGGATGTATGAAAAATCTGTTAAGCTCCATTCTCGCATGGAACTGCTTAAAAAGGATGGTTACATTCTATCTAAATGTGGTGGGCTGGATGTTGTACATTTAGAACAAAACAACTATTTTCAGAGTTTAAAACCAATGGAATAACAACACTTAAATGTAATTTGTTTGAAACAATTGTAATTTTAAAGTTCTATACCCGCAATAATGTGCAGCAAAAGATTTGGTAGCGTTCATCCAGGAAGATGTGCAGTGTTTTAACAGTGGAATTATAAACGAAATAAAAAGCAAAATTAAACTTCTTGAACGCTATCAGTTAGAAGATTTGGAAGGAGGAACAGAGATAATTGTTGAAGCCATAGAAGGGTTAGTTAGACGAGAAAGTTAGATAGTTAGAGAGGTGTTGGAATTTGAGAACATACTTTCTTTGTACTTGTTAAATTAATGGTTGGAAAGAGAATTATCTGATACCAATATAGATTTAAATTCTAAATTAAAAATCAAGCTGTATATTATTAAAACCACGCCAAACAAAAATAAAGAAAAAGCCGTTTTCTGTGTGCAAATGTATGTCCAATAATTAATAAACGTTTTTATACGAGATTTTTTTAAATTTGATAACCTGCCAAAAATCCTAAAACGTCTCCTATATGTATCTTTTGGATGGGGAGGAGGTGAACTTGAAAAGTAGCTGTAATGAGGTACCTGAAAGTATAGCAATCTTCGTTTTGTTCCTGTATGAAGTAATTAGATAAATCGCAAAGCATTCGACACTTCTTGATGTGTGTCTGATAAACCTTGTGGAGTAACACCACAAAACAAGAAGGTCATCTGCCTGGCGAAAGGCGAGGTGAATCATTTAATGGTTGTGAAGTTTCTGGGGCTCAGATCGAAAATGTATGCTTATCGCATGGATGCAGGTGCCACTCATAGGTGGGGTTAGGGTGTGCATTGCGAAGCCTCAAAGGCTTTCACGATAGAGGATTACTAGTGCTGCCTGCTTTAGGGCATCTGCGCCACTTCGCATATGGTGCACCAAGTAGTCTTTTTATTTCGAGACCGTGAGGTACTTCTGCACTGCAGCTGAAAGTCGGCCTGCCACATCATGATGACAATGGGTTGATCTGCGGGTACCGGATCAGGACCCTCCTCTACTTATACTATTCACCTGAGGAAGATTGAGTATGCAGATGGTTATTTATTTGTAAATAGTGGATGTGTATGCAGAATAGTTGGATGAACCAGTCGTCGTAGGTGTGTGTACAAGTATGCATACCTAATAGCAAACTACGTTTGTATGGAAATTTTGTACATGATTGCACACTATGTGTGCATATATGTATATACTGTATATATTTGTGTGTGTGTATTTATATGTGTGTGTGGTACTCCTTCCCCTGCTGCTAGTAGTCCCCATTTCCCACATATTGTACAAAGAAAAATGATCAGAAAGAAATAAGTAAAAATGTAAATATTGTATAAACTGTACACAGAACGAAAAAAATTCCGAAGTACAAATAAAGCTGGAAAGTTAGTATTTAGGCTTTTCTCTCTACTAGTTTTTAGTGATCTAATGTACCTGATAGTACCAGTAAGGTATATAAGTCATCAGAAAAATTTACTGTAAAAAACTGTTTCGCAGTTTATCGTAAACAGAAAAAGTATCATTCATATCAAAATATTTATTGAACATTGCATTTGTAAATAAAGCCATAGCTATTATTAATAAATGACAAAACGTTATTGCAAAACAACTGTATTACAAAAAAATTCTTGTTAACAAATCGTAATTACTTTGTTTTATCGTTGTTATTATTACCTCACCCTTTCATTACAGGGTATAACTGAACTATAGAGAAAACATTATTATCAATAACAATTTGATATGATTAATCTGATCCTCTCCCTATGCTGCACAGACCTTAAATAAAGAGGCCTATGCAGTTGTTCTACTTATAAATTTCGAGTAGGTTGGGGGGGATTTAAAATCTTATTGTCCTAAGGTGATGACCTGTATTTCCCGCCATTTTTATATCACATGCGTGCCTGCCGACCATGTGAATGGTATTGGGTTACATTATGACCTTGAATGTTCCACATACAATTGGAATAGGTTCGTGGGTAGGTTGGGGAATCCCCAGGGTTACCTTGAATATTGCTCCTCCAATTGCCTTAGGTGTAGCCTGACACCCCTGACCTTAACGTAAGAAACAGGTTTTAACTGGTTTGGCCGCTACTGTCTCCCTACTTATCTATTCACGCAGTTTGTGGTGAGATGGTAAGTAATAGTGCGTTCCTCCTCTGCAAGGCCGGTTTAAGGCCCAAGCGACACAAGCCACCACTTGGGACACCAAGCTGAGAAGGGCGCCAAAGGCGCCACAGCTATAAGATTTCTCTATTCGTCTTATCACAATTAAGATAGCCCACTTGGTGCTCCAATCTGGGAGGGGCGCCGCGGGCGTTCGAGTGCAACATTTGTACACAGTGTGTATCACAATTAGTAGGGAAAACTGATGTGGGTGCAAGTGTAAGAGAGAAATGGGGTAATGGAGGGCGCCAAATGATAAGTCGCATGTGTGAAAAAATGTTCTTAAACCAGCGCTGATCGTCGGTCACAAAGGGTTACTGATTTTTTCCGGTTTGTCGTGCACTTCTAATAGTTCCCATATGTTGCTGTCATATGTGTGAATATCACATACCCTCATGATGCTCGGATATCTACAGAACGAGATACGAGTATTGGTACCTCGTCTTATACATGCACAAGTGATACTTGGTGTCATTCACGCGATACTCCTGAAAATGACGTGATTAGAACATCGAAACAGGTTGCGTAACAAAACGATATCAAATTAACGGGTGTTGGTACAGTATTATTACGTAGGAACCAGAGAAGGTTGTGATCTCTGTCTCTGGGGTCTGGGACAAAGTCGAGTTCTAACGGATCCCAAAGAGGTCCCAGTGGGTTTAGGTCAGGACTCTAGGCAAGCCAGTTCATTTCATGAACGTTATTGTCCACCATTGCCTAACACATGCTTCTGTCTCCTCAGACACGATACATGACGACAGGTAACATTCTACACGCATTCGACAAACTTATTCCTTTCCATCGGATTACCACAGGGTATAGCGTGACTCATTGCAACAAATCACTCCTTTCCAATCATCCACTGTCCAATAGCGTCGCTCCTTACACCATCTCAAGCGTCACTTAGCTTTGACTACAGAAATGTGTGGCTTACAAGGAGCTGCCCGGATCATTATACCCCATTCTTTTTAACTCCATACGCATAGTCATTGTGCTACTAACACTGCTGGTAGCGTCTTGAAACTCAATAGTGATTCCTTCCGCAGAATCGTGCGAATTTTACAACTACCACTCGCAATGCTCGACGGTCCTTGCCGGTCATGGTTTAACTGCGGTTGTTCCTTCGGGTTTCCACATCAGAATCACATCACCAACAATCTACCTGGGCTACTTAAGAGCATTTGAACTGTCTCTTATGAATTTGTTACTCGGGTGAAATCCAATGACTACTCCACATTGTAAGTGGCTGAGCTCTCCTAACCGGCCTGTGCTGCTGTTACTCTTTCGCTGCAGACAACACATCACTCCCGCCTCCGCCCCCTCCCCCCTAAAAAAATGGTTCAAATGGCTCTGAGCACAATGGGACTTAACTGCTGAGGTCATCAGTCCCCTAGAACTTAGAACTACTTGAACCTAACTAACCTAAGGACATCACACAGCCGGCCGGGGTGGCCGAGCGGTTCTAGGCGCTATAGTCTGGAACCGAGAAGTTAAGTCCCATAGTGCTCAGAGCCATTTGAACCATTTGACATCACACACATCCATGCCCGAGGCAGGATTCGAACCTGCGACCGTAGCGGTCGCGCGGTTCCAGGCTGTAGCGCCTAGAACCGCTCGGCCACTCTGGCAGCGCCCCCCCCCCCCTCCCCTCTCCACCGTGTTTTATACTGGCAGTTCCGTTTATCATTATGTCCAGTGGTCAGTTCCAATACAGCATTACATATTCAGCATTACAGAGGGTTGTCCAGATCCTTTTGATCAGACTGTGTACCTTTCATTCCCAAAATATGAGGGTTCTGTCTTCAAATGTACGTGTGAATGTTGTGGGCTTTCAAAATAAAATGAGGGAATGAAATGATGGTGGTGTGATGGCCCTCAATTACGCACCCTCCGACTCAACGTTGAAATATTAAAAAGTTTTGGCTGGTTTCGTTGTCTAGGGGCTGGGATACGTAGTTGCCGCATTACAAGCCAAATACTGCTGAGTCTACAGTATACGATAAGAATACACACATGAATTGAATGGTCGAAGGTTTCTATCACTCGGCAATTGCGAATTATGAAAGAAACATATAAATTTATAAATCAAAGATTGCTATTAAATAAAATCTGCAGGTACTATCTTGACGACTTTAAATGATGAGTATGATAGTAGAAGTACTTTTGAGAATGCGGTATGTATCTGCAAAACACTTATTGGTGTCGATGGTCGACCAATTAAATAAATTAGAAGTTGAATAACAGTGAAACAATAGATTCCTACAGCACGTAATTAGTTGTGAACAACAACACACTTCTAAACGCACACTACGTCTTCTCTGTAGAAACCACGGAGAGCTCACAAGTGCACAAGTCGGCACTCCAAAGTATTTCTCTCTCTCGCGACCACGCGCAAACCGCTCCACACTCCAAGTGGCTCTCGCGACCGTGCGTCTGTCGCTCGCACCGTCACGGCACTTCCCGTGTCCTGTGCCCTCCTGCCCACTTCCATACAGTCTCACCATTAATGAGCTCTGTGATTGGCTAAAGCGCTCCCGCAATGTCTTACAGCCAATGCACACACACATACATAAAACACATACGAAATACTGAATTTACATTTAAATACTTGAAATTAAATAAATATTCCTACGGCTGGACCATAAACACGCTCTAACACACATTATCAAATACATAAACAATTAAATAAACACATGTCAAAAGAAAAGAAGCAAAATATAGGCCAGGAGCCTAATGTCTCTGTGTTTTCTAAAACACAGTAAATATTTAACCAGTTTCTTCATCAATAGCATATATCGGATATTAACAAAGAAACAGATGAATCAATATATTTATAAGCATGCTGCTACCGTTTTTTCGTGTAACTGTGGAGTACTTATGGCCTGACGCGATCGATAAGTTGGTTGGTTGGTTGATTTGGGGAAGGAGACCAGACAGCGTGGTCATCGGTCTCATCGGATTATGGAAGGATGGGGAAGGAAGTCGGCCGTGCCCTCTCAGAGGAACCATCCCGGCATTTGCCTGGAGTGATTTAGGGAAATCACGGAAAACCTAAATCAGGATGGCCGGACGCGGGATTGAACCGCCGTCCTCCCGAATGCGAGTCCAGTGTCTAACCACTGCGCCACCTCGCTCGGTGCGATCGATAATAATCGGTCACTTTGATCTCCAATAACTCATATACTATTTAAGTTACATGCCTGCAATTCATACCAATTTAGGTTTACAGTAATAGCATTCTAAAGACACAGCGATCGACAAAATCGGATGAAGCGTTTAGATTTTGGAAACTCGTTGCTGGGTGTTATTTGTATAATTTACCATCAGATACTAAACTTTAAAGTAATAAAGATATTGAAAATCTGATTACACCAACACAATCGTCGTGCAATTAATGGTAATGTACATGTTTCTTTTTGAGGTATCGTGATTCATCATGCTACTATTAATTTCTATACGGACTATGAAATGCCTGCCATTAAGGTTTCACAAAGTCCGCCAACTTTGGCATTCCCTGTGTGTCTCCTTGATTGTCACAAAGCACCGTCCTCGTCACAGCGGAATTCCCAGCTACGCGGCTGGACCATGCGCTGGGGCTACCCCTCTCGTCCGGGTAACGTTTGCCACCACGTGTTTGCTGACGGGCCCCGGCTTTGACGGGCGTCCAGTGCGGCCACGCCAACTTAAAATATACAACATTTCCAGGGCCCCAAAACTCGCTCTTCACCTCACAGTGTGTAGCTAAAATTCTGTTGCTCAAGCCCGTGATCGGCTACTGGACTGACTGAAGGCGGCCTACAGCCCTGCTTCGCTGCTGCACAGGAAGGTGGCATAGCTGACTGTGACGAATTTGTGTAAAGTTTAGTATCGTGTTTGTGTTATTGACGCCAATAAGAGAGAAGTGAGAGGGTGAAATCCGGTGCCTGCAAAGAGCCGTCCGCTGTCGAATGCCCCCGGTCAATGGACGTATTACGGTCAACAACGTCACTTGCTCTCACTCAGTGAACCACTACGGAAAGGTTTAGAATTTAACAGAGGGCTCTGGCATAAAGTCTGGTTACCAAGAGGCGTACGCCAAAATATTGGAGATAAAAATGTTTTACAGCCGGGATCCGACCCGGCCACAAGCGTGCGTTAGCCACCTTGGTTACGGAAACTTGTGATCCGTGAGATAAGGCCTTAATAACTTTTTCTATGAACGGCCGTGCCGCCGTGCGTACGCCGTTTACCGTCAGATAACCGGCAATAAGCACCGTCGCGCAATGGATGACGTCCTCGTACGCCGTGTGCTGTTAACAATTTTCCCTTTACCTTTACGGCAGAGGGGTAGGAGGGGTGTTGGCGTAAAGTCCTCGATCGCTAGTCCTTACACCAACGTCATGGATTAAATACCAAACCTCTCCGGAGTGTCTAGTGAAATGAGGACATGGGATACTATTAATGGTGATCCATCCGTCTAATGGGGACGTCAAACACGGCGGTCCGTTTGGTGTAAGAGAAGAGTAAGCTATATGTCGGCACCGGCTTTCGCACTCTCCCTTCTCTCATCATCACCCAACACGCACATGGCACCACCCTACGCACACACACTCATTATAGGAGTAGTTACCTACACTTTACAGTTACACTGAACCAACACACACCCTTCGTGAAGGTAGGTGCCTATGGGCGCGAAGAAAAGAAAATACACTATTGGCCATTAAAATTGCTACACCAAGAAGATGACGTGCTACAGACGCGAAATTTAACCGACAGGAAGAAGATGCTCTGATATGCAAATGATTAGCTTTTCAGAGCACTCACACAAGGTTGGAACCGGTGGCGACACCTACAACGTGCTGACATGAGGAAAGTTCCCAAACGATTTCTCATACACAAACAGCAGTTGACCGGCGTTGCCTGGTGGAACGTTATTGTGACGCCTCGTGTAAGGAGGAGAAATGCGTACCATCACGTTTCCGACTTTGAGAAAGGTCGGATTGTAGCCTATCGCGATTGCGGTTTATCGTATCGGGGTTGGTTGGTTTGTGGGATTAAAGGTACCAGACTGCTACGGTCATCGGTCCCTATCGTATCGCGACATTGCTGCTCGCGTTGGTCGAGATCCAATGACTGATAGCAGAATATGGAATCGGTGGGTTCAGGAGGGCAATACGGAACGCCGTGCTGCATCCCAACGGCCTCGTATCACTAGCAGTCCAGATGACAGGCATCTTATCTGTGGTGTCACCGCCAGACACCACACTTGCTAGGTGGTAGCTTTTAAATCGGCCGCGGTCCATTAGTATACGACGGACCCGCGTGTCGCCACTATCAGTAGTTGCAGACCGAGCGCCGCCACATGGCAGGTCTAGAGAGACGTACTGGCACTCGCCCCAGTTGTACGGACGACTTAGCTAGCGATGCAACACTGACGAAGCCTCGCTTATTTGCAGAGAAGATACTTAGAATAGCCTTCAGCTAAGTCAATGGCTACGACCTAGCAAGGCGCCATTAACAGTTATATTCTTTATAAGTACCGTCACGAACGATGTATACAAATGATGGATTAAAGTTAAGTATTCCAGCAGCTACGTATTTTTCTTTATAGCATTCATTCCGTATCCTGTTTCAGACCTCACGCCAGCCTGCGTGAGTTTAACGCGTGCATTTCGGCCTCCTCTCTCAGTTAGTGTGCGTAGTGTTGGCTAACTGCCAACACTACATTATCCGCATGGCTGTAACGGATCGTGCAGCCACGTCTAGATCCCTGAGTCAACAGATGGGGACATTTGCAAGACAACAACCATCTGCACGAACAGTTCGACGACGTTTGCAGCAGCATGGACATCAGCTCGGAGACCAAGGCTGCGGTTACCCTTGACGCTGCATCACAGATAGGAGCGCCTGCGATGCTGTGCTCAACGACGAACCTGGGTGCACGAATGGCAAAACGTCATTTTTTCGGAAGAATCCAGGTTCTGTTTACAGCATCATGATGGTCGCATCCGTGTTTGGCGACATCGCGGTGAACGCACATTGGAAGCGTGTATTCGTCATCGCCATACTGGCGTATCACCCAGCGTGATGGTATGAGGTGCCATTGGTTACACGTCTCGGTCACCTCTTGCTTGCATTGACGGCACTTTGAACAGTGGACGTTACATTTCAGATGTGTTACGACCCGTGGCTTTACTCTTCATTCGATCACTGCGAAACCCTACATTTCAGCAGGATAATGCACGACCACATGTTGCAGGTCCTGTATGGGCCTTTCTGGATACAGAAAACGTTCGACTGCTGCCCTGGCCAGCACATTCTCCAGATTTCTCACCAACTGAAAACGTCTGGTCAATGGTGGCCGAGCAACTGGCTCGTCACAATGCGCCAATCACTACTCTCGATGAACAGTGGTATCGTGTTGAAGCTGCATTGGCAGCTGTACCTGTACACGCCATCCAAGCTCTGTTGATTCAATGCCCAGGAGTATCAAGGCCGTTATTACGATCAGAGGTGGTTGTTCTGGGTACTGATTTCTCAAGATCTATGCACCCAAATTGCGTGAAAATGTAGTCACATATCAGTTCTAGTATAATATATTTGTCCAATGAATACCCGTTTATCAACTGCATTTCTTCTTGGTGTAGCAATTTTAATGGCCAGTAGTGTACCTTTCCAATTTAGACTGCTGAACCTGCCCTTCGGGCTCTTCCAGCCACTCATATTGCACAACAAGTATTTCTCTGTAAGAGCATTAGCCGCTAAAGGGGAGGGTCTAGGTTGGAGTTTCGGACCGGCAATATTTGTAACTTATCAGGAAGTTTCACCTCCAGAGTTAAACTGACAGCTGAGCCAAGTATCTGTCAGCTGTGACGTGACGGTGTGAGCGTGGGGGATTTGGTAGGGCAGCGTCTATTGGCTGCGCCGGCGGCCAGCTGGGTGAGTGGGAGGGGACGCAGCACGTCCGCCGCCTCGTCGCTCATTGCCGCTCGTTGCGCTGCGGGCTGCGGACTGCGGACTGCGCCGGACACTCGACTGCCAGCTGCAGCCACGGGAGCTCCGGTGAGTCTGACACTCGCTAGTCATCGGCTTTCGTCAGTTTTAGTGATAACAGGTACACCTCCTATTTTGTGAAAGGGAAATATTTTCACTACCTTTTATGACTACCTGTTCTCACACGTTTGCGCTTAGTGTATCCTAACCTTCTAGCCACACCGACGTTTTCTGTTTATTCCTAGTTGCACTGTTAAGGCCAACAGAGTTGTATTTGATACTGAACAATTTCCCTTTATTTAAGTCTCAGCTTTTTTGAATGGAATAACCGACAAAGTACCACGATTTTTGTCGATTTTACCAGTTCTTAAAATCTGCAACACTTGAAAAAACAACTAGATTATCAGCACTTCTTCACAGAACTTCATCTTCGTGATATGCATTGCATCTTTTAACACTTAATTTTTTGGGTTAAGTGATTCCTTGTACACCTAAATTTAGCAAATTCTTCGCTTTCACTCTTAACATGGTCAAAGCGTACTTCAATTTAGCGTTTGTTACTGAGACAATCAATAGTAAAAATCGTGTCGTTGTATTGAAGCATCATATTGCTCTTTGTTTTATGTCGGGACCTCGCAAGCTGCAGTTCGAAGAGAGTAAAAGGGTTATTATAAGGAAAGATTTGAGGTCATATTTGACGATGTAAGACTCACTTTGCTAAATGGTGGGACGCGTCGATGAAAAAGGATGCTACTGTTTTCTCAGCTTTGTTCTTCGTCTCTAATGGACCTTTGGACCCTAACGAAGTAACCTAACTATATTAGACGATGTCGTTGGTTTTTTTATTCAGAGAAAATTGAGCTCAACCATCACGTCGAAATCTGCAAGTACAGATACTGGAAAGAAGAAGGAACGACCTTCATCAATACAAAATTATTTAAAGCGCCTGTTTTATTTCAACTTCTCGCTGAGTTGATGAGGCAACTTGTCGTATTCTCGTACGCCCATTTGTTGTTTAATTTCTGGCAGTTTTAAACACAGCAAAGAAGCGGGTAGGTAATTGGCTGCTGACGAATAATCGCTATTCCAAAGACTGCACTTCCAACAAAACTATCTTTTGGTTAAAAAGAATCGATTTTTTAAAACTGCATTTTTGGATCCTAAAAGTGTTTAGAATCCACCCCTGGAACGGTGTTTCCGAATACGGAACGGAAATGTTTGTTATTCGCAGTTTAACAAATAAAAAGTGCACCTGCCTGAAATCGGCCTTTTTCACGCACCAGATTTTTTTCTTTCGGAGGACGAGTTATTGTACCGGTGCTTGGGAAGAAACACACAAAATTCAAATGAAAGTCTGAACGCGCGTGTTTGGAAGTTAGCCCCCAAGCATTTGCATTCGGGTGCGAAGACTGTGGAGATTGCAACTTTCCTGGCAGTGAGCAGCTTCAACGAAGGGTATTCAGCAATTCGGAAGACCATGACAACGATGGACGTCACCCTGCGACTCTATTCAACGCAGTTCGCCACCGGATTCAAGCGGCCGAAAACCGCTTGTCAGCGGCCGTACGAGCGGCTCTGGAGCAGCGCAGTATGGTCCAGATCGAGCAGAACGCCCTCTGTGAGGAAAAGGAAGGACTAGTTTATGGACCTGGAATAGCAGATAGAACGTAACTCGCATGATATTGCATTTATTTGCAGTCAAAACGTCAAACGCGTTTTTCTCGAAATAACATTTTTTATATCGCGCGGTATGGTAACTTCAAATCTCTGAACAAATTGGCATCACTCTTTGTTTCCGACGAAGCTAACTAAATTGTCTAGGAGTTGGACCACTTTTATTCCGATCCATCAACTATAAATATTTTTACTTGGCCGACGAAGTCGAAAAATCGATGAAAAAAACCCTAATTTTTTTCAAATGGCCGCCATTATGTTTCCTATGGTCCAAATAACTTAAGTGAGGTACAGCTCCTAAAGATTCTTACATACTTCGCTAACGTCAACTCAATTTTGATTTCAGACGAGCCGGCTGACCTGTGACATACCGCGCGTGGAGGTCTACATCGAAATTTTGTTTCGTTCCGACGGGACTTCCGCCTTTGTTCCTAGACATTTCCGGTCGAAAAAATTCCAGTTTGTAGAGGAAATATCAATAAACATTTTGACTAAATTTGACATTGATATCTATAACACATCCCGAGAAAAAAATTCTCAAGGAACATGCTCTTATTGGGCCAAACCTCCCCTTAATTTGGTTTAATAAGTAGGATGCAGAATAAGTGAAAACTATAAAGTGCCCTTCGCGAACGTATTACACTTATATAGGGTATTTCACAATATTTTTACGATTTGAAATTTGAATAACGCGAACTAAAATTAAAATACAGCGACAGTGGCGCCGTCTATCTGTAGTGAGGAGTGTCAAGTTTTATGCCATAGAAGGTCAGCAATCGTCTCGTACTGGTCGAAGCAACATCGTGCGTTCGCGGTGTTGTGCTATTTTCGCTGTGGCGAATATGTCATACGCACGCAACGAGCCTTTCGTAAACATTTCAATATTGAGCTGCGATATCAAATTCCTGTTCGTGGAGCAATATGGAATTGGGTAAGAAACTTTCGTGCAACTGCCACTGCATCGAACCGAAATTCAACCGGCACTCGGAAAACCGTCCGAACCCACAAGAATATCGAACGTGTGCGTGACAGTTTACAGGCAAGCCCTCGTCGTTCGTTACGAAAACATGCCCAAATGCTGAATATGCCACACGCCCAACAAGACCATGCAAGGTCTCCGTGAAGCGTTTGGTAACCGCGCAATTTCCACACGCGCTTCTGTGGAATGACCACCTCTCTCGCCTCATCTAACTGTACCAGACTTTTTAGGTACGGGATTATTTGAAGGCGAGAGTGTACACTGGCCAGAGGAGAAGCTTGCAACAGTTAAAAGAACGAATTCACGATGAAATTACCAGACTTCGTCCAGCAGATATGAAAGAAGTGTTCAAAAACTGAGTGAAACGCCTCGAGTATTGTGTAGCCGCGAATGGTTGTCATTGCTCGTTGTAGTATTTCGTAAGTAAACTTGAACAAATGTTGTACCTTGTGTAAAATGTTCAACTTTGTTTCACGATCAATTTGTGTGATATTCAAATTTGAAATCATCAAAACATTGTCGAACACCCTGCAGTTCAAAACTAACGATTACCTGAAGGAAAGTTTTGTACGCGATAGACTAAAATTTCCGTGAAAATAAATCAAAGAACTTAAAGAGCAAGCTCAGTTTGTAACGTCCCATCGGCGGCAATGCCATTACAGCCTCAGCAACAGCTGGGATAACACAATCAAGCGAGGTGGCGCAGTGCTAAGGCACTGGACTTGCATTCGGGAAGACGTCATTTGGCAACTCTAGGAACTACGGTCACTTCGAGTGCAAGAGGCCGGGCACAGTGTGTTGGAGAACGGTCCTACGAAATGTTGGTAGGAGCTTTAGAAACACAACACTATCTGTAGTGAAATTTATTCGCCAGGATGAGTATACAGAGTAATAAAGCTGCTTCAGTGCGTGGTACAGCGGCCGAGCCTGAGTGCGCGCCGTGAAGCACTGACAGCTCGTCGGCGAGTCACCGCAGGCAGTGTGCCGTAGCCGGTACGTTTTCGTGCAGGCGGCAGCGTAGAGATAGGCGAGTGCGGCCCGCGCCAGAGGCTCTGCAGTACAGTGCGGCCTTACTCTTCCGTACTCCCACAGACAGCCCGTCACATGCACAGGGAAGGAAAGCCGACTGTGTGGTGCAGGACGTCGGTTGTCGTGAAGGCTAGGCCCTGGTCCCCACCATCTGCAGATGTTCACGAGCCGACCAGTGGGCTGCTCGAAAGTCCTACACCTGGGCAGTGTGGGGATGTCAACTTGCAGACCATACGTGAGCAACCCTCAGTGGGAGGGCGTGAGCACTCCTGTCTGCTCCTCATCCAAGATGTCCCAGTTGGCAGCTCGGCAGACCACAGCTGTGGCTTGCATCAGGTTGGCTGCGTCTCGGCGTCAAATTTAGCAGGCGGGTAGCAAGTGGACCGTCATCGACCGTCTTCTTCTGGTTTCACTGAACCTCAACAGACCGGCATTTTCTCTGGTTCTGTCGACACGGGCAGAATGGCGACATGACTCCTACACTACTGAATGTGTCCTCGAGGACCAAACGCCCCGTTATTTAAAGTGCCAAGCACACATCTATGGCCGGCCGGAGTGGCCGAGCGGTTCTAGGCGCTACAGTCTGGAACCGGGCGACCGCTACGGTCGCGGGTTCGAATCATACCTCGGGCATGGATGTGTGTGATGTCCTTAGGTTAGTTAGGTTTAAGTAGTTCTAAGTTCTAGGGGACTGATGACCACTGCAGTTAAGCCTATAGTGCTCAGAGCCATTTGAACCACACGTCTATGCCACAATGGCTCTGGGTGCATGAGCGAATATGCCTTCGTTTATTAGTCTTGTCAGAACTCCTTGCCTTACTGTGGCGGCTCAACAATGGGTCTGGGTTGCCGAGCTCGCGTCTTTCTGCAGTGTTTGACTACTGCAGTGGTGTTCCAGCGCTTCGAGGTACTGAGTGTTACTTCATACTGTCTTGTCATGTTGTACTGCAGCGTTTACTATTTTGCTTCCCTCGCTGGGAGATTGTATGGCAATATTTGCCTGGTGCCCTGCCTTCTGCTACACCTTATTGGCATTCCGATTGGCACCCTGGCTCCGAGCTGGCCTCCTCGGATGTGAGTTCGCTTGATAAATTTTAGGCTTGCACACCAAATTTATACTGGGACACAGTAGCTAATTCAAATCCCCATTAAGCCATCCGTGTTAAGGATTTTCTACTTTCCCTAGATCGCTTAAAGCAAATGCTAAGACGGGTCGTTTAAACTAATGCGACTGTAACAGGAGCGTGTACTTCATCTGTAATGCCCGCATCATCCACGTAACTTTGAACACTACTTCTTTTTACTTTGGTTGAGATAATAATGAGGAAGGAAGCCAAATGTCCTTTTAAATAAAAATCTCGACATTCATCTTCACTGATTTAGGGAAACGTAAATGTATACGACCTTAGCTGTATGACCTTCAGGCCAAAATCAAATTCGGGAGGGCGACGGTTCAATCCCGCGTCCGGCCATCCTGATTTAGGTTTTCCGTGATTTCCGTAAATCGCTCCAGGCAAATGCCCGGATGGTTCCTTTCAAAGGGCACGGCCGACTTCCTTCCCCATCCGTCCCTAATCCGATGAGACCAATGACCTCGCTGTCTGGTCTCCTCCCCCAAAACCACCACCACCACCAAAATCAAATTAAGAAAGAAAAAAAGTTGTATGGATATTTCAACGCTGAATGCGAATCCAGTTATTTACCTCTCTCAGCACACATTTAATGAACCACGACACCACACCGCAGCATCACTTACATTTCTGCGTCTCTAAATCAGATCGTAATTCGCGTTCCGAAAGCGGCACTCCTCTGGTTTTAACTGCGACTCGTACTACATACAGTTTACTTATTCACTAAGTTTCGCTGTCAATCGGTAAGGCCTTTACATTCTCAAATTTTGCACCTATCTTGAGCTTATACTCTTACGCAATGCTCAATGTAAACCGCATTTTGCAGTGATACAATAAAACAGTAAGTCAGTAAATTGTGTTCGAATGTGATGAACTGACTAACATTATTGTTAGGCCAAGTGTAGAAGACATTACACGACATAAATAAAACCTAGAAACAGAGTTCCAGGCCAATAATCTATCGTTTATGAATGATTTTCACAAACAAGTCATTATTTGGATTTTTAAATGTATTTTATTTGCATTTCCAAGTTTCAGATATTTTCTGTAATTTAGGTATTTGATTTTTCATTTGATCTGAACAAGAAGATAAAAATAGCAGTGGCCCCATCCCACAATTTCCCGCAACGAATCAGGCTCTGTTGTGCTGTTGCGCTGCGTCTAATCCCAGCAAAGCCAATCAGTGCCCTTGAAGAGTAGTGAGGGGCCCTTTATTTGTTGTTTATTAGACTCAGTTTCCTCAGGATTTTATGATCCAAATATTCTGTGTCTTTTGATCTCGAAAGCTTTGCACTAGAAGATTAGTGTGATGTTGTTTCACCATCCTCACCACATACATTAAACCTACGTTGTCCTTTCTCTGTACCCATCATGTGTAGGTGTTTCTTAAAGTTCCCATGGCCTGTTATTAGTACTCCCGTGGCTTTAGTCTGTCTCTTGTTCAAGACCAGTGTTGCAGAACTTCTCTTGCCACGTTTTTGCTTTTGGATCATACTCCAATAAGCTAGCCTTAGTGATGGTTAGGATTGGTTCCGCCCCAATAAATGGTGCTGTCGCACCTGTCCTAGATAGCCCATCAGCTTGTTCATTGCCACTGATTCCTAAGTGAGCAGTGACCCACAGCAGCTGTAACCTGTTGCTTTTCCCCAGCGTTTTTTAGAAATTTGTGGTAATGTCTTATGGGACCAAACTGCTGAGGTCATCGGTCCCTAAGCTTACACATTATTTAATCTAACTTAAACTAACTTACGCTAAGGACGACACACACACCTATGCCCGAGGGAGGACTCGAACCTCCGACTGGGGGGAGCCGCGCGGACCGTGACAATACGCCTTATACCGCGCGGCTACACCGCGCGGCTTCTCCCCTAGTGTCATAAGGGCTTTGGGGCATTCTGCAACGATCTTTGATCTCGTTGCAGGGGCTGATAGAGATTTCAGAACTGCTTGGCGGTCTGAATAAACGTAGATGCTACGACCTTTGTAGTACCTACGCGGACTCAAATCCGCCAGCACAATGACAGCACATATTTCCTCCCGGAATAACGTAGCCAGCTTCTACATCTACATCTACCTCCATACTCCGCAAGCCACCTGACGGTGTGTGGCGGAGGGTACTTTGAGTACCTCTATCGGTTCTCCCTCCAACTCCAGTCTCGTATTGTTCGTGGAAATAAAGACTGTCGGTATGCCTCTGTGTGGGCTCAAAATCTCTCTGATTTTATCCTCATGGTCTCTTCGTGAGATATTCGTAGGACGGAGCAATATACTGCTTGACTCCTCGGTGGAGGTATGTTCTCGGAACTTCAACAAAAGCCCGTACCGAGCTACTGAGTGTCTCTCCTGCAGAGTCTTCCACTGGAGTTTATCTATCATCTCCATAACGCTTTCGCGATTACTAAATGATCCTGTAACAAAGCGCGCTGCTCTCCGTTGGATCTTCTCTATCTCTTCCATCAATCGTATCCGGTACGGACCCCACACCGGTGAGCAGTACTCAAGCACTGTGCGAACAAATGTACTGTAACCTACTTCCTTTGATTTCTGATTGCATTTCCTTAGGATTCTTCCAATTAATCTCAGTCTGGCATCTGCTTTACCGGCGATTAATTTTATATGGTCATTCCATTTTAAATCACTCCTAATGCGAACTCCCAGATAATTTATGGAATTAACTGCTTCCAGTTGCTGACCTGCTATATTGTAGCTAAATGATAAAGGATCTTTCTTTCTATGTATTCGCAACACATTACACTTGTCTACATTGAGATTCAATTGCCATTCCCTGCACCATGAATCAATTCGTTGCAGATCATCCTGCATGTCAGTACAATTTTCCATTGTTACAACCTTTCGATATACTACAGCATCATCCGCAAAAAGCCTCATTGAAATTCCGGTGTTTTCCACAAGGTCATTTGCATATATTGTGAATAGCAACGGTCCTCCGACACTCCCGTGCGGCACACCTGAAATCACTCTTACTTCGCAAGACTTCTCTCCATTGAGAATGACATGCTGCGTTCTGTTATCTAGGAACTCTTCAGTCCAATCACACAATTGGTCTGATAGTCCATATGCTCTTACTTTGTTCATTAAACTACTGTGAAGAACTGTATCAAACGCCTTGTGGAAATCAAGAAACATGGCATCTACCTCGGAACCCGTGTCTATGGCCCTCTGAGTCTCGTGGACGAATAGCGCGAGCTGGGTTTCACACGATCGCCTTTTTCGAAACCTATGCTGATTCCTACAGAGTAGATTTCTAGTCTCCAGAAAAGTCATTACACTCGAACATAATACGTGTTCCAAAATTCTACAACTGATCGACGTTAGAGATATAGGTCTATAGTTCTGCACATCTGTTAGACGTCCCTTTTTGAAAACGGGGATGACCTGCGCCCTTTTCCAATCCTTCCCTAGAGAGATTGCGCTCTCTGGATTAGGTTGTACCTCACATACCCAGGCCCCAGTATCTTTGTCTGTTTTCGACCCCGTCAATAAATCAGACTATGTCTCTGCACGCTGTACGGTGCGGTGGTTCATTTATGAAAGGTTTATGGAAGCAGCTGTAGGTTATTGTATATACAGCCGGCATTTACCCGACCATTCCTATGTTTGCAACATTCCCTATTTTGGTGTGGGATTCTGGATATCCTAAAATCATCCAGTTGTTTCTAGTTTTTAGTCTGTATGCCTCTGCTGCTGCCTCAATTTTATCTATAGGTTTAATGTGGGCATGTCCAGCAGGTTCTCCATTCCAGCAGTGAGTATGCAGCTAATTTTGCCTATAATAGCTAAACAAGCCAGCCTCTGCAACTTGCCAAGCTCCTTAGCAGCCATGCAGCTTGCTTAACTTCTTAGTAGCCACCTCCTGTTCTATTTTGTTCCACCATACTGCAGACCATTACTATCATAGGTATTATTACATCAGTGTACAACCAGTACGTACTCTTGGTATTTAGACCTCAGTTCTTTCCATACGATCTTCTTGTGCTCTTAAGAGTACCTTTCACGTTGGGACATACATTCCTTATGTGAAGGGTCCATCCGTGTTTTGCGTCCAGGGTTACTCCTAGATACTTCACTGCCTCCTCTGAAAGTAGCTTTTCATCGAGAAACTTAAGATTCCAGTACGTGTGCTGGATATGCTTCCTCGTAATGGTGCTACAACAGTTTTCTTGGGGCTGATCCGTAGATCCTGTTTCCTGCAACACTTTTACAGAATGCTCAGTGCACATTGTACCATTGTTCTGACAGTACTAGCTAATTTGCTAAGTACTGTATGACTAAGTCGTCCACGTATCCTTGGCAAAAGTAGACTCTAGCATTTAGCTCTTCCATGAGTTCACTCACAACAAGCTTTCTCAGTAGTTGGGATAAAACCCTATCTTGTGGATACCCTCTGGTGGTGTTGACCACTAATTTATCATTCAACATGGTTGCTTCTACCTTATTTCTGCTCAACGTAGTCTTAATCCACCTACATCTGGTGGTCTCAGTGTCATGCTCTTCTACAGCTGTAACCATGGAATCGAACGTCGTATTTCTAAAAGCCCCTCTCGCTAACCAGGAAGATGCAAAGAGCAATTCCCTGAAACTGTAGTGCTTTTACGACCTTCCCAACAATTTGGTGAAGTGCTGTTTCACACGATTTGCTTGGTTGATATGCGTGTTGGATGAGTTGTAGAGGAATGTCAGTTAACCTCTTTTCCCTAAGACACACATCAACCAGTTTTCCTAATGTCTAAGAAGGAAGGAGGACAGACTGATCAGTCTCCTATCCTTGGCCTTGGTATGATAAATTTTCCCTGGCTTCGGAATGAAAACAACCCTCACCGTCCTCTAAGCATTACGAATGATTTCTGCTACTGGGCTAACCTTAAACAGCCTATATAGTTATCTAATTAAACTCTCTCCCGCAGTAGAGCTGGAAAGATTCTATGTGGGCTTGGTGACTTGAACGGTTGAAATTTTACCACCGGCCACAGGATTTTTTTTTTTTTAATCAACTCATTCTCTAGCATATTTATTTCAGTTTCCTATATTCAAAATACACTCATGTTTAAAAAATAACAAATAAACAGAACACTTTGAACGACTACAGATAGGACGTTCATATTCACAGGACATGTATATTCGTATGTTGTGCAGAAATGATTAGCATTTGAACCATGTTGGCCCGCGGGTTCAAGGTCAACATCGATATCGCGGCGCAACACCACCTACCGGTAAAATGTACTTGCGGCCCTAGTCGTCGCCATAAACCAAGGTGGATCAGCGTGACTTGAGCAGACGTGCAGGATGCCTCGCAGACGTATGCGCGAACCGTACCGTCAACTCAGTGCGTCTGAAAGAGGGTGTATTATTGGCATGAGAGGATGTGATGCATACATCCTGGAAACTACTGCTCGTGTGGGACGAAGTGTTTCAGCAATGCAACGGGTGTGCCCAGAATAGTTCACGGAAGGCCATAGGACACGACGAGATGAGTCATGTCGCACCACCCACACCATCCCCCGCGACGGTCGACACCTCATCCGAATGGCATTTCCAGGACAGATCTTCGTCATCCTCGGCTCTGGCGCAACAGCGGAACAGTGTAACACATCGTACGCTATCAGGGGTGACGGTTCATCGCCGTTTATTACGGTATGGGTTACGTTCACTTTTCTGACTACCTTTGATGAAAGTGCAGAATCATGCTAGACGGGAATGGTGCATAGAACGACATCTCTTGGAACAGGAATGGCATCAGATGGTGTTTTCAGACGAAATCAGTTTCTGAGCTTGTTTGAAAATGATGAGCGCATTTTGGTTCGCCGCAGACAGGGGGAGCGGCATCAAGGTGACTGCATTCGCACAAGACATACAGCGCCAACTAAACGCCTTATGGTGTGGGACGCTATTAGGTACAACCATAAATCACCGTTGGTGCATTTCCAGGGCACTGTGACCAGTGTGACCTACGTGAATTACATCCTGTGACTTGTAGTCATATTCTTTTTCCACAACACCCCAGGCGCATTTTTCAGCAAGATAATGCATGACCACATGTTGCTGCACGAACACATGCCTTCTTTTTGTCACAGGATGTCAGCCTTTTGCCCTATCCTGCCAGATCACCAGACTTGTCAATCAGAAAAGTTTGGGATATGGTGTAACGACAGGTGCAGCTCTGTGATCTCATACCAACCACCAAAGATGAAGTTTGGAACCATGGGTGTCAAAGGCCGAGACCCGGTCCAAAGAAAAATTGTAGTAAATGACCAGAAAATACAGAGTATGACTGAATTCAACGTCTTGGGAAATACCATATCCTTCACAAACAAAAAGGATATACCGAAAAAAATTAAAGATTCATTTATATTAATAGGGTCACTACAGAACAATAAATAAAAAGATGATCAAAGAAACCTTAAAGAAGTTCTGAAATACAATGGCAATACCATCTGTAAGTTGTGGCAGTGAGGCCTGAACAATAACAGCTGGAACGAATGAGTAATACAAGCTGCGGAAATGAGGTTTTTAATAAGAAGAAGAACTCGCTATAGACTGTATGATATCGTTATGTTATGTTATGTTAACCGGGGACCGTCCCCGCCGCAGCCGCAGAGGTCCGCAACCCCACGACGACTACCGCAGTCCACTTCACCCCTCCGCCGCCCCACACCGAACCCAGGGTTATTGTGCGGTGGACCCCCAGAGAACGTCTCACACCAGACGAGTGTAACCCTTATGTTTGCGTGGTAGAGTAATGGTGGTGTACGCGTACGTGGAGAAAGTGTTTGCGCAGCAATCGCCGACATAGTGTAGCTGAGGCGGAATAAGGGGAACCAGCCCGCATTCGCCGAGGCAGATGGAAAACCGCCTAAAAACCATCCACAGACTGGCCGGTTCACCAGACCTCGACACAAATCGGCCGGGCGGATTCGTGCCGAGGACCGGCGCTCCTTCCCGCCCGGAAAGCCGTGCGTTTGACCGCACGGCCGACCGGGCGGGCATGATATCGTTAGGTGTACAACAATCAGACAAGAGAAAATACTTAAAAGCATAAATGAACAAATCAAAGATTGCAGAAATTGAGAGATCACATCACAAGACTAAATGAAAATAGAATGCCTAAAATAGTAATGAATTGTTGACCACTAGGGTAAAGATGAATAGGTAGACAAAGAAAGAGGTGGAGAGATCAAATAGCAACTAATCGCAGATAGCAAAGGAACTGAAAATGGGAAATAGGAAAATGCGTAACACCGGAAGAAAGAAGAAGAAGAGGGGAGGATTGAAAACAAAAGCTGACCGGAGTGGCCGAGCGGTTCTAGGCGCTGCAGTCTGGAACCGCGCGACCGCTACGGTCGCAGGTTCGAATCTTGCCTCGGGCATGGATGTTGTGGTGTCCTTAGGTTGGTTAGGTTTAAGTAGTTCTAAGTTCTAGGGGACTGATGACCTTAGAAGTTAAGTCCCATAGTGCTCAGAGCCATTTGAACATGTTTTGAAAACAAAATGGGACAATTACCAATGACTTCATAGAATTTCTTGGCGAGGAAAAATGGCGTGGAGTAATAACAATAATAATTCCGTATGGCTCAGTGGCTACATGCAAGTGTTTCAATAGGATGCGGGTGTCCCTAATTTACCTCCGTTATCTAACCGGGGAAAGGGGACCAACACTTTAAAGTGGAGTCCGGACAATGTGTCGTTCCTAGAGTCTCCTTACATCGTTGAAATGTGAAGGCTAGATTGAAGGCAAGCTGAAAATTTTCGTGGTCCGACTAGGGTTCGATCTCGTAACCTCTCGGTTTCAACGGTATGGCGTGCAGTGCTTTTGGTTCTCTACATAGAGAAACGCTTGTAGCCCTGAGAATGGGAGGTACTTGCACCAAGGACAATAAAGGACCGAGACAACGATATAATGGAAATCAGAGAAATGACAGAAATTGTGTAGGCACGACATGTATCCGCGTAGCTAAAGAGTGTAATGCGAGGAGAAGTTTGAAGGCAACCTTCGTATGTCAGTAGATGTTAAATGGTGGATAATGATGAAGAACTTGTTAATAAACTGTATAGACTACAAGTAAACCACCACATACACAATCGTCCTACAAAACGCATGTGAATTCTTCTGACTTAAGAAAAATCTCTGCAGTGTAACATTAACCGTATAACTTATTCGCTCTTTCTAAATTACACAAGGAGTTGTGTGTTCAGTCTTATGAACAAAGCGAGGATCAATGCTTTCTAAGAAATATGACTGCACTCGGTAGGGGCCAATCAAAATGTGCGAGTGTCAAAATCATTGAACATGTTGTCATACTCTCTGAAAGGTGATCAAAACCAGCTAATCAGAAGGATGTGCTATTAAACACAGTAATTTCCATTTTCTTTTCATGTGTAAGTACCATTTTTAGACTGCAGCCAATAGAAATTAGAAAAACATCGCCGTTTGCCATAATTAGATTCGCGTATGGGGCAAATGTATTTAAAGACAGAGCTGATAGCCTCTCCTTCAGGTACAATGTTATGTTCGTTGAGAAGCTGAAAATCGAGTTTCGTTGAGTGGAAAGGAGTGGCTCCAGCCAGATGGCATTCTTGCGCGAACTGAAGGCTGACCTCACGTGGTTTCACAACACTCGCTTCTGCCCGAGTACAGCTTTTGGGCGATGCAAACAGCACACTAATTTAGCAAAACTGAATCTGATTTCATCACACCTGTTTCGGGTCGAGTGATATGTCACTGTTTCCTCAACACTCGGTAAATGCAACGGAACAATTGCGAAAGCTAGCTACATTTCTGCTTAATATTTTCTTCTACTCTATAAATGAATATCTAATGAAACCTTGGTAACATGCGTGGTATAATAGACAAGATGTTTTACTTTGTTGTTAAACTTGCGTTTCACATGTAACATGAGTACTGACAAAGAATAAGATACTCATTTTTACCAAATTAAGCCACTGTGATATTTAGTAATCTGTAAATTAATAGCACGCAGCCATGTTCACAAATAATTGATGTGTATCCAGTAAACTAAACCGCTCCTCATCAATTTATAAAACTTGTGCAAATGCACACAGTCGGCTACAACACATATCAGCTGCAGTCGACGATAATCTTAATCAGAACCAGGCAATCCTTCACCAAAACGAAGCATCCGTGGAGCACCTATTGGATTTGGAGACCTAAACGTTAAGTATACGGTGTAGGGACCTGCTACAAGTTTATAAAACAAAGCTATGAATCTGGCGCGAAAGCCACCTAGGACTTTTTCGTTGGAGAAGCAAGCGTCATACACGTTCCTGTATAAATGACAACGCGGAAATGTTGCATACTGCAGAGCGTCAGTGGCCTGGCTTGAGTCACATCACTGGCGCGTGGGCCTCCGTTAGATAGCAACGCTTTCTGTCGAGGCGGCCCTGAGTTGGAATCAGATTCCGCAGGATGGTGACGTGTTTGGAGGTGGTTCACAGAGTCTGTCCAGTGTAACGTCACTCACACGCATTAAATTACCTTCAGGATGATTTATATTCTCCAGTGTCCATCTGCGACCAGCCACAGCCATCGGTTGTCGGATTTCGGAGTAATCGTACCTTGTAGCTGAGTGTGTGTCACTTAAGAAACAAAAAAACAAAACAAAAATTTTAAAAAAGAAACACCATACTTACTGTAAGCTCTCTTAACGCGTCACTGGAGGATGGATACAATGAAATATGACCTGCAGCCGTCTAGAACGAAATTAGAATTATATTAATACCTCCAGCTGCTGACGGGCGTTGATATATATCAACGGGGTTCAAAATGGCTCTGAGCACTATGGGACTTAACATCTGAGGTCATCAGTCCCCTAGAACTTAGAACTACTTAAACCTGTCCCTGCTGATATATATCAACACCCGTCAGCAGCTGAAGTTATTAATATAATTCTAATTTCACTCTAATAAAACGTCTAAGCTGTGGAACTACTCTATAACCACCTTCCATGTACTCTGGGATTTTTCTTCAATCATTTTTCCTAGTTACAAGATCGGAAGAGCAGCTATATATTGTGGAATCTGTTTATCTACTGGGACACGAAAACGTATCGATCTTTTCATGCAGACAGAGCAAGGATTCATGACTGGCTACAAAACTTTCTGGGAGATTCATGCCCATCTTGAAGCAAAAACCACAAAGTCACATCCTGCGAACCCGCGATTTCTAAGAGCTGCATGTTAGTCTGGGACCACTTGAAAATAACATAAGTGAAAGGGTTTGCGCAGCTATGTTTCCGTTTCCGAAGAATATTAGGTCAAAGGTCACCATGAAGAATCAGTTATAGTCAACTTTCAAGCCCGAAGTGGCGCAGTGGTTAGCACACAGAACTCGCAAACAGGAGGACGATGGCTCAGAATCAGATCCGCGTCCGGCCGTCTAGTTATATATTTTTCTAGATATCCGTAAATCGCTTAAGGCAAGTACCCCGCTGGTTCCTTTGAAAGGCCACAGCCGGATTCCTTCCCAATCGTTCCACAATCTAAGCTTTTGGGGAGTCTCTAATGATCTCGTTGTCGACTGGGCCTTAAACCCTTAATTTTTTTCTTCTTCACGCACATGGGTTCATGGCGCACTTCCTGCAACATGGTATACTCTTTCGCAAATAAACCAAAACTGTCGCGTAAGTTAGTTCGTATTTTAAGTAAAATCGATTTTACTGCGAAAAAGTATAAAACGGTCATCGTACCTGTCTCCGAACTCGTACATAATCAGCTGTTCGTAATCAGCTACACATAACCACTTCTCAGCACCAATATTTCACACGATGTTACTGTACGCGCGGTATTAGTAGAAACTAACAGCCAAGGGAAAAACAAAGTTTTCTTTACACCGCATATGAGGGCGAGAAATATACGCATGCAGGAAAATGGATTTCATTCAGCGTGTTTGGGGCAGACGGATTCTCTATTTCTACAGCTTCTAGGATGGGTACCAGCCGACGCATTGTGAAACGTTACCACAATAAAAATAAAATAAGCGATGCTAGAATAAACAGAAACAGAGAGATATAGAAAAAGAGCCGTCCTGTCGATACTGCGAATGGAAGTGCAGGGTTAGTAAGACGTGCAGCAGCAACTGTTTCGAATGCGTCCAGACGGTGGGACACTCCATCTCTGAGATCCTGTAAGCACGCGTCACCGTGTCAATGTTGTGCTGCAGCCAGGATAGTGCCGCGCGCAACACGTCGATGACAAGGGTCCCCGTTAACTGTGGCAGCAGAAACACTATCCCAGAGCACACTGTACACGATTGCGAGAAACGGCAGGCTACAGTATGTCTTATTCAAATTTGGTCATCATTGGCCTCTACATTCGTGCTGAAATAAATGTAATATCCAAGGTCCGTCCGCATGACATGCAAAGTTGGGTATGAAGTTTCCTCTCATTAACCTACTTTAAACATACAGTACTGCAGTGCCTGTGTTATTCCGAATTACGGTACAATATTTCTTCTGACATGTAAGCGTCTCCGAAGGAACAGGCGCTGCAGCGACTACAGCCGTTATGAAACACACGAAATGTATTCGCGGTTGCGAATATTGGCAACCATCAGCTGTATAATGGAATGACAACAATGGAAATTTGTGCCGGACCGGGATTCGAACCCAGATTTCTCGCTTACCATTGGGCTATCCGAGCACGACTCACGGGCAGACCCAAACTTCCATATGTCGCCAACCAGTTGTGTACAACCTATACTCTTACAGCCACTATGTATATTCCAGTACAGGAGAGAAATTTTACTTGAAAGTCGCTCGCCCGGTATCGGCGGATAAATACGGTATTGCATGCATGTCCGAAGGAGTATTGCATCTAATTCGGAATAACACAGCCATTGCAATATCGTATTTATCCGCCAACACCGGGGAAGCGACTTTGAAGTAAAATGTCTCCCCGGTAAGGCAATATGCATAATAGATGTACGAGTACAGCTTCTAGACGCATCGTTGACGACATACGGAAGTTTGGGTCTCGCCGTGAATCGTGCTCGGATAGCCAAATCGCAAGGCAACCGCTCGCGATAATCGGGGAATCCGGGTTCGACTCCCGGTACGACACAAACTTTCATTGTCGTCATTCCATTATACATCTGATGGTTCCCATATTCGCAACTGCGAATACGTTCCGTGTATACTTTAAACATGGTCAACAATAAATTTTGTGCGTCACTTTTAGGTACAGAGAGAAATAAATTGATGTGATGGCATTCATATCCCTACAGCCCTTTCTTCACACATAAGCTTCAAAGCTGGGTATATGGACTTTTGATGGCCAAATTACACTGCCTGACGAAAAAGTAAAGCACCCAGAAGGGAACAAGGAAACGAATTGAAACTTCACACATTAAGAAGGTATCTGATGCTATTATAGTGACTACAGAAACAAGCATAATTTACAAAGAACTTACTAGTAAGAGGCCACATATCAGTATGACGTTGCACTCCCTCTGCCCTCAATGTATACACTGATTCGGTTAGGAAGGATGTCATAAAGCCGTTGTATCATCGCTTGAGTAAAGCTGTCCCACAACTGTTGTAATTGGTCCTTGATATCGTGAGTACTAGTACTGGGACGGAATTGACGGCCGAGCTGGTCCCACACACGTCCTATTTAAGGACATATCTGGGGATCTTGTTGGCCATGTGAATGCTACAGTATCGGGCAGACAGTGCACACACGTGGCATGTGTGCAATGTGTGGACGAGCATTTTCCTGTTGAAAAATGGCACCACAATACAGTCACATTAGTTATAACTCACGACAACGTAGGATATATGTGGCGTACCATTGTGCCTTCAGATCTCCCTCAGTCACTATCAGCCGTGACCTGAAGTTGGTTGGTTGGTTGGTTGGTTTTGGGGTGGGGACCAAACAGCGAGGTCATCGGTCCCCTCGGAATAGTGAAGGAAGTCGGCCGTGCCCTTTCATAGAAACTATCCCAGCATTTGCCTGAAACGATTTGGGAAAATCACGGAAAACCTAAATCAGGATGGCCGGACGCGGGTTTGAACTGTCGTCCCCCCCCCCCCCCCCCCCTCGAAGGCGAGTCCACTGTGTTAACCACAGCACCACCTCGCTCGGTGACCTGAAGTCATACCCGATGTATCCCCACACAATGACGCCAGGAGTAACACTTCCGTGGCTCTCCAAAACATTTAAAGAATTGAACCTCAGCCCAGGTCGCCACCATAGTCACCGATGACGATCATCCAGTGTACTGAAGAATAGCAATTCTTCGCTGAACACAGTACAACGCCATTCATCAGCAGTCCATGCAACATGGTCATAGTACCACTCAAAGCACGGCTATTTGTGTTGATCTTAACAGCAGCCTATGCATGGGACGATAATTCCCTAGTCAGACTGGCGCTAGTCTCCGACCAATGGTTTGAGATGGCACAGAAGATTGCAGGGAGTTCACTTCTGGCAAGCAGCTACAGGTATGAAGGGGTTAGGATGTGCTTGGTGCAAAATACGGCGATCCCCCTTGTGGTGGTCAGACATGGTCGACCGGAACCTGTACGATGGATGTGCCTGTCCTCCCGTTAACGTACAGCATAGGATCACTGTCACATACGAATGCCCCACAAATCTGGATATTGCACAATTCGACCAGCCTGCCAGCACAAACTCTACCAGGTGCTGATAACGCTGTCTCCTACGAGTACGCGGCATTCCGTGATCTTCACGGTGATCACTCAACATCTGACGGTTTTCACACCCCTAATGCATCCCGCCAGTCGTGCCAACAAACCTAAACGCGAACGACACTCTGGTGGATTTTCTAACTGTCACAGAGAATTAACTCTAATCATTCACACACCCGCCGATACTATGTATGTGTTCGAAGTTACACTGACATCTATGTCTTCTGGGTTCTTTACTTTTTCTGTCAGGCGGTGTAATTCAGAACAAGTGTAAACCTACACTGAGAGTTCCAGCATTCCGAGTGAGTTAAAATGGTTTGCCAAATTTTAATACAAGCGTATAAGGGTACGGAAGAAGAACATGCGGATACGAATGTGGTTGTGGATCGGGCACTTGCATATGTCGATGGCAGAAAAGAAGATTAAGATTTAACACCCCGTTGACAGCGGGGTCATTGGAGACGGAGCACAAGTTCCAATTGAGGAATGCTGCTTATTAACTGAAGGGTTATTCACATACATGTAGAATAGATGTGGGTTCAAAATTGGAGGAGGAGGAGGAGATTAGTGTTTAACGTCCCGTCGACAACGAGGTCATTAGAGATGGAGCGCAAGCTCGGGTGAGGGAAGGATGGGGAATGAAATCGGCCGTGCCCTTTCAAAGGAACCATCCCGGCATTTGCCTGAAGCGATTTAGGGAAATCACGGAAAACCTAAATCAGCATGGCCGGAGACGGGATTGAACCGTCGTCCTCCCGAATGCGATCAAAATTGGACTCTGTGGCTCTCTACATGACTGCAGACGTGATATCTGCAGAAAATCAGTGACCAATTTTTAACCCCTTGTTTATCCAAATGAACTTGTAATCTACATCAAACATGTCAACATGTACAGGACCTTAAGTTCAACTATTACTTGTTTTCGAAATCCCAGTTTCAATCTGCCACTGGTTCCAAGTGTAGAAAATCTCAACTTCTGGTTTTGCTATGTTAGAGAGTTAATACTACAAAAAGATTGCGAATGTGAGGATTGTCGTTTCTACATCTGTATCTATACTCCATCTTTTGTGCGTGGTACTTTTGGAACCATTATGAGATCTAATTTCTACGATTTTCTCATCGTAGTTATTTTATGAATGACAATTGCATGTTGCCCGACTCTTCTTGGAACGTATGCTCTCAGACTTAAAACAGTAAACCTCTCTGTGATACATAACGCCTCTCTTTCAGTGTATGCCACTAGGCTTTGCTGAGCACCTCCGTAACGCTCTCGTGTTTACTAGACGATACTGTGATGAAGCAGATCTCTTTGTTGAACCTTCTCTGTTACTTGCAATAATCGGACTTATTATAGAAATTTATCCTTGAAAGTCGACTTAATTGTAATAAGTATAGATGTACTATTTAAATCGACATATGAAAACTTGAGCCGGACCTGGACTGGAACCCGGATTTCTCGCTTATCGCGAGGGGTCGCTGAAGCACTTAGGCTATCCGAGCACGCTCCCAGGATCGACCCAATCTTTTGTATGTCATAGACTATTTATTTACCGAGCGAGGTGGCGCAGTGGCTAGCACACTGGACTCGCATTCGGGAGGACGACGATTCAATCCGGCGTCCTGCCATCCTGGTTTAGGTTTTCCGTGATTTCCCTAAATCACTACATGCAAATGCCGGGATGGTTCCTTTGAAAGGGCACGGCCGACTTCCTTCCCTGTCCTTCTCTAATCCGATGAGACCGATGACCTCGCCGTCTGGTCACTTTCCCGAAACAACCCAACCCCCCCCCCCTATTTATTTCTTCTCATAGATTATTAATCCATTTACCGACACTCGCGCATCTCGAGATTCCTTTCAGGTTGGAGAATCAAGACAACGAGAAGTCACATAGACTATCTTTGTCATTTTAGTCGCAGGCCCGTCTTCACCTGATATACTAGTACACTACTGGCCATTAAAATTGCTACACCAAGGAGAAATGCAGATAATAAACGGGTAGTCATTGGACAGATATATTATACTAGAACTGACATGTGATTACATTTTCACGCAATTTGGGTGCATAGACCCTGAGAAATCAGTACCCAGAACAACCACCTCTGGCCGTAATAACGGCCTTGATACGCCTGGGCATTGAGTCAAACAGAGCTTGGATGGCGTGTACAGGTACAGCTGCCCATTCAGGTTCAACACGATACTACAGTTCATCAAGAGTAGTGACTGGCGTATTGTGACGAGCCAGTTGCTTGGCCACCATTGACCAGACCTTTTCAATTGGTGAGAGATCTGGAGAATGTGCTGGCCAGGGCAAAAATCGAACATTTTCTGTATCCAGAAAGGCCCGTACAGGACCTGCAATATGCGGTCGTGCATTATCCTGCTGAAATGTAGGGTTTCGCAGGGTTCGAATGAAGGGTAGAGCCACGGGTCGTAACACATCTGAAATGTAACGTCCACTGTTCAAAGCGCCGTCAATGTGAACAAGAGGTGACCGAGGCGTGTAACCAATGGCACCCCACACCCTCACCCCGGGTGATACGCCAGTATGGCGATGACGAATACACGCTTCCAATTTTCGTTCACCGCGATGTCGCTAAACACAGATGCGACCATCATGATGGTGTAAACAGAACCTGGATTCATCCGAAAAAATGACGTTTTGCCATTCGTGCACCCAGGTTCGTCGTTGAGTACGCCATCGCAGGCGCTCCTGTCTGCGATGCAGCATCAAGGGTAACCGCAGCCATGATAGTCTATGTTGCTGCAAACGTCGTCGAACTGTTCGTGCAGGTGGTTGTTGTCTTGCAAACGTTCCCATCTGTTGACTCAGGGATCGAGACGTGGCTGCACGATCCGTTACAGCCATGCGGATAAATGCCTGTCATCTCGACTGCTAGTGATACGAGGCCGTTGGGATCCAGCACGGCCTTCCGTATTACCCTCCTGAACCCACCGATTCCATATTCTGCTAACAGTCGTTGGATCTCGAACAACGCGAGCAGCAATGTCGCGATACGATAAACCGCAACCGCGGTAGGCTACAATACGACCTTTATCAAAGTCGGAAACGTGATGGTACGCATATCTCCTCCTCACACGAGGCATCACAACAACGTTTCACCAGGCAACGCCGGTCAACTGCTGTTTGTGTATGAGAAATCGGTTGGAAACTTTCCTCATGTCAGCACGTTGTAGGTGTCGCCACCGGCGCCAACCTTGTGTGAATGCTCTGAAAAACTAATCATTTGCATATCAGAGCATGTTCTTCCTGTCGGTTAAATTTCACGTCTGTAGCTCGTCATCTTCGTGGTGTAGCAATTGTAATGGCCAGTAGTGTATATTTATATTTGATGACGAACTGCAGTTTCAGATATTGTAATTTTTTCTTGAAATTCAATTAAACTCTAATAGATACAGATGTACCACTTAAACTGACATATGAAAATTGTGAGTGACTGCGAGTGTGTTGTGGCGTGACCGAGCGTCTGACTGCAGCATACCCGCTGCTAGCGTCGCCGCGTTGGCCGTTTCCGTCCTCAATTATTGGTCTGTGGGGTAAAATAAAGGAAGTGAAACGTTATATGCAACTTGTGCAGAAACCAGACGGTTAAAAGAGTCGAAGGCAAGAAAGGGAAGCAGTGATTGAGAAAAGTGTGAAACAAGAGTTGCAGCCTATACCCGATGTTACTTTATGTGTATATTGAACATGCAATAAAGGAAACCAAATAAGTATTTGGAGAAGGAATTATAGTTCAAGGTCAAGACTTAAAAACTCTGAGGTTTTCTACCTCTCTGGCAGTAGAAAAGCGCCTTCTGGTCTCCCTGGTCAGCAAATATTTAAAGGACACATCGCACCACCTCCAGCAGATTCAGAAAAGGAACACGTCTGATGCTGAAACGGCTCTAAATGGGAAGTCGGAAAAACAGATTTTTTTTTCGCCATCGTCAGAGTTACAACAATTTAAAGATGTAAATTTTCGTACCGAGCCACGCAGGAGTACTCTGGGCACTCTTCACTATTCTATGCAGCAATGCGCTAATTTCCCTTGCAGTTTCAGCTTTAGAACTGACCCTCGTTGGTGCTGCACACTCCAGGCCATCGAAAAACCTTATAAAGTACAACCGTACATCGTACGTCCAAAAAATTCGAGACTGATTTTATTCCTGGCGTGTAGCGGCAGCCGCTGAGTCGACAGGACGGGCAGCAGAGGAGCAGCAGTACTTGTATCATAACTTGTAAATTAATTCAGTCTTTGTTTTTTGTTCACGCCCTGCAAAGAATTGAACTGTAGATGTGTGTTTTACTGTGTAGACAAGTGGTTAGAAAATTAATAATTGTTTTTGTTTTTTGCGTAAGTCTTGTGAATATCCTTGTACAGGGCGGCTTCCTAGTGTTAATTTTCCGTGTAGAGAAATTTATTTCTGTTTAATAGTTTGCGGCCTCAGAGTTCAGTGAGAAATCTGCACACCAACTTTTAGTGTTACTTTATTCTCCTTCGGTATATTTTCGAACTCAGAAGCGCCATTTGATACCTTATATCTATTTTATACACAGTACGATATGGTTAGGGACTGTGCTTGTTCTGAGCGGACACAAGGAGAGTTGGCTGCTGTCCGTAAACAGCTGGAAGTTGCGTTGGCTGCTGTCGACAAGCTTCTAGCTAATGCTCCAAGTTGCGGTGACGTCGGGGCGCCAGTGACGAGACCTGCGACACATTTGGTGTCACTAGAATCCCCTGGTGGCCCGGACGTCACTGCGGCTTCCGATACGCAACATCCAACTGGCCCGTCCTCACTCTAGAATGGGTGGCAGACAGTGGTGGGCTCGCGTGTCACTGATCGGAAGGCGAAAGAGGGAGCAGGCCGTGAGGCTGGCCCCCTACGTCTTAGAAACAGGTACGATGTGCCTCCCAGTGTTGATGATAACTCTGAGCCAGCATGGAACGCTTCTCCTGTTGGGCCAGCGGTCGAGCTCCAATGTTGGGCGGGTGATGAAGCACGTCAGGGAGACAGCAGACAAGGCGAGAAAGAATTCCAGTGTGCATTCGGTATGTTTGGCGAGAGGTCTCATCCGTGATGTGGAGGAGGCCATGTCGGCGGCTATCGAACGCACTGGGTGCAACCGGCTGCACGTAGTGGCACATCTCGGCACGAATGATGCCTGCCGCTTGGGTTCTCAGGCCACCCTCGACTCCTTTCGGAGGCTGATTTTGTGAAGGCAAGTAGCAACGCACGCGGGGTCCAGGCGAAGCTGTCTATTTGTAGCATCGTACCCAGGGTTGATCGCGGTCCTCTGGTTTGGAGCAGAGTGGAAGTCTAAACCAGAGGCTCAAACGGCTCAGCGACGGTATCGGATGCGAATTTCTCGACCTCCGCTGTCAGGTGCAGAGTTGTAGGGTCCCCCTTAATAGGTGAGGCGTGCCCTACACGCAGGAAGCGGCTACTAGGGTAGCGGAGTACGTGTGGCGTGCACATGGGGCTTTTTTAGGTTAGAGGACCCCTCTCTACGGAGCAAACACGATTTGCCTGTTAAATCAGCCACAGCGACCTCAGAGAGTCTAGGTCCTCACAGATCAGAAATAGAAAAGATCAGTATGATTTTAGTAAACTGCAAGAGCATCCAAGGGAAGGTCTCAGAATTAGTATCGTTTACTGAAGGGCATAATGCACAGATAGTATTGGGAACAGAAAGCTGGTTGAAGCCCGACGTCAATGACAACGAAATCCTAAGTTCAGACTGGAATATTTATCGTAAGGATAGGTTACTCACCAATGGTGGCGGTGTGTTTATTGCAGTAAAAAAATTCGATAAAATCTAGCGAGGTTATCATGGATTCCGAATGTGAATTAATCTGGGAGAAACTGAGTATCAAAGAACGGTCAAAAATGGTGATCGGATGCTTTTATTGACCACCTGGGTTAAGATCTGTAATTGTAGAGCGCTTCAGACAGAGCTAGCAGAATATCATTAGTAATTTTCCCGATCATGCCGTTGTAATAGGGGGTGACTTCAACTTGCCAGGTATAGATTGGGAGTGTTATGCCATCAAAACTGGTTCCAGAGACAGGGAATCGTGTGGAATTGTTCTGAATAGCTCCAATTTGCTCTGCACAGTTTACTTCAACCACGGCGGCACGAAAACAGTTAACCAACGTAGCCGTTTCGGAAATGCTTGTACCCTCGGCACGAAAGCCATGAACATGGCCTTTTGAACTTCAGATAAATCGCTCAGTTTCCACATAACGACACAGAGTGCACTGCTGGCCGCGTCTCTCCGACACGCTATATATATGCCCTCTTCTGCTAGTGTTGCCATCTGCTGTCTATGAGTGGTTATTACATGTTGACACTGAACTTAGACGGTGATCGCATTAATGTGAATGGGTCATGTATAAGCAGTACACTTCGAGCGAAGAAAGGCCGACTTATCGACCGACCAACTGTTGACGATAGTGACTCGGGGACTTCTTCACCGTACAGGAATCCGAATTTAACAGTGGATTCCCTAGCTTCTGTTTGCGTGTTGACATTGCCGTTACAGTTTGTGTAGTGAAGAAGAAAGAGCCGCACTGAACTCCGGCTGTGCTTTGTTTACGCCGACACGGCCCGATAGAGTCACATGTCTGATCCCGACTGTCCACTGATCCACTTCGTCCCGTTTATCATACAACGTGTTCTCTGTGGACCATTTTCTAAACATAAAACTCGTCCGTGAGGTTTCGTGCGTAGAACTCAATATGGACAGAATTCGTTTGGAAACTGTCAACGCCAGCAGGAATTGCCAGCAGGTAAGAAAAAATGCTAAGGACAAAGAAAACTAGTAAGTAGGAGTCAGTACTTCGAACTTCGTCGAATACGCTTTGTTCGATATCAAAGACGTATGTTTCGCAACAGCCCTACAACAAAGCACATGTTTTAATCCCTTTCGACAGTCATCAGTTCGGCACAGGAATCACTGACTATATTACGCAACTACCCTTCATTTTTCCTATTACTCCAGGAGAGTAGGCCTATATTTTCAGATGATTATATTTCCAATTAGTGACATTAGAATTAATGTTACATAATTCATACTGATAACGGAAATGCCGCGCGGCGTTAGCCGAGCGGTCTCAGGCGCTGTAGTCATGGACTGTGCGGCTGGTCCCGGCTGAGGTTCGAGTCCTCCCTCGGGCATAGGTGTATGTGTTTGTTCTTAGGATAATTTAGGTTAAGTAGTGTGTAAGCTTAGGGACTGATGGCCTTAGCAGTTAAGTCCCATAAGATTTAAGACACCTTTTTTTTTTAACGAAAATATTAAAAATGCCGCATAAAATATCAGCAGCAACAGAAACTTATTTTGGCTCTCTTTTAAACATATTTCTATTATTATTATTTTTGCTAGCTCGGTAATCTCCTGTAGTAATTTAGGGCTACAAAAATACCCCTAAATCAAAATAGTTCGGCTTACATCGAAATCACCTTCCTTTTGAGTTATTTTCCAAGTTCATGTCACTATGCAGACCCCATAGTTCGAATCTCAATGAACGAGTCCAATGGCTGAACTGTACCACTGCTATACGCATAACGGCACGCAAATAAATGGTTAAGGAAATTGCTAAACGTTTGACAGCATCTATCTACAAATATCTCCTTACTTCTTAACTGAAATTAGCTAACGAAATGCATTCACCGTTGAGAGAAAAAGTATTTGTCAATTTATGTGGGCTCGCAATTTCATAACACTGTCGAACTCTTTGATAGATAGTAGCTCTTCAAAGTAGTGTAATTGAGCTTAAGAAACGAAACTAGCAGATTATTTGAAGAACATAATGGTATTTCTGATTTACATTCTAGCAGTGAGACAAGGACTGAACTCCAGTTCTCTCTCAAGTGAATGCTACGCGGTTTGTAACGCTCGCTAAATATAAAGCAAGTGCAAATGAGTTTTGCAGACTTCAGAGAGTTACGTTTGCATTATCACGCATTATTAGCATATCGAGAGCGTCTTCTGTCAACGCTGAACATCGCGTTGACCTATGAAACTTCTCACACCTGGAAGCGACGGAATTGCTAAGAGTTATTCACAGTTCTTAATACCTTATTAGCGTCGGTGTTCGTGATAATCATTACAGATTTACTTCGGCAGTGCATAGGTTGCTTTTGTTTCCCATGACCCAGATCGCAATTTTTCTTTTAGTTTATTAATGAAACACGATTCGGCATAGTTTTTTCACCATTTGTGGAATTCTATTTAGCGAAATGTGAAATTTACAATGGACATATGGCTGCTTTATTCGCCTTTTATCACTTATTTTGCATTAAAATGAAAATTTTAAATGGTTTACATTGTACTGATTCCATATGACGCGTGTAATATTTAAAGAAGGGGTGATTTCAATCGTCTGGACCCAGACGAAACAGTACTGCAGTAAGTCAAAAAAATTGTCGCTGATGTTGTTGTATTGATCAAGTCTTGCAAATGGTCTTTGATGGAAACATTCATCTATTCTGCAGATTACGTAAAAGCATGTAACTGATTGTTTGATAGTTACGCAGTTAACTATTTCATATTTTAGAATGTGAAAGTACACTATAAGGTCTAAGTTTTCTCCGAAACGTAGGTGAGTATGCAGTAAAAGCATTTGAGTTTCGCTTTAGGTGGTCATACAAAACACGTATCAGGCTCTTTTGTGTACAAAGAATGGGAAATATATGTAAATCAGTCATTAGACGCGCACTTCTGAATAACGGTCTTCTCGCTACTTCCCCATGATTTACGTTGTTCAGCTAAACGAATCCATCTTCCCCTTTCATGTTTTCTGACATCATCTGCCCATCTGCCACAAGGTGCCGTCTAGGTTTTTTCATCTCTCTTGAAAACGAGCAAAGAATGTTCTTGGTCCATTTCTCGCCTCTCTTAGATATTTTCTATGCATATCTTTCCATTCCTCGCTGAGAAACCCTCGGGATTTAAATGATTTTCGCATTAAAAGTGCATGCCTCATAACCATAAGTCGAAACTAACAGTACACTCTGACTGTAAACTTTCCATTTCGGATACATCGGAAGTTTATTTCTGAAATTTCTATTCAGTTTATCGAATTCACTCGAGGCCAGTTATCGCACGTGGTGGAGCACGGGTGAAGCACTGGACTCCTATACTGGAGGACGGAGGTTCAAATCGAGATTGGGGTTTACTGTGATTTCTCAGTGTCGCTTGAGGCAAATGCCACGATGGTTACTTTGAGTACGACACGGAAAATTTCGTTGCCTGTCCTTCCACAACCAGAACTCCTGCTCCGTCGCTAATGACCTCCTCTCTGCTTGTTTCTTTTGCTATCCATCAAGCCATTGTCTTCAGTTGCACTAAATGCAAAATAAAGAATTAGTTTACCTTCTCCCAACATGCATTTTCTAAGGTTCTCTCATCGCCTAGGCTCCGTCTACATCCTCCAAAAAATAGTTAAGATATACCTACTACAAATGTAGCTCATTTACATGCGTCAACGATTCATTAATAACGATATGACAAGGCCCTTTACTGACAGATACGCTATTCGCGATAAGCACCCTAATCTCTCTACGGATACTTTTAGTATATCCGCCTGCGATATGAGGAGAGCGCCGCGAGATTAATGCGTGTATTCCCGCGTGATGACTCGCACTACGCTGCCGCCACAGATAACTGTAGTGCCAGTAGTAATCCTTTCCAGTTTAATGAGACAGATGTTGTCTTCTGTTCTGCTTCTCGCATGCAATCCTGCTGTTATCCATCTTCGGCTGTAATGACACTGGCGAGTTACATTACGGACTCAAAAAAAAAAAAAAGACGCACCACGAATGATTATCCGAATGGGACGGAAATCGGTACATGCGATGTACATGTACAATCAAAAATTATTACAGTTTCTGAAAATAGTATGATTTATTTAAAAAGAAGGGAGCCTTACGATGAAGGACAACAAAATAGGGCGTAGATATCATCGACGTACCGCCGTGCTGTAAGTGTGCCGCAGATGACAAGCAAACAGATCCTACTATGAAACGAAACGGCCCATAGGTATCCCACCGCTGTCCCGGGCGTCTCCAGACACGTCTTCGCTGGTCATTGGGGTTCAGTTCGAAGCGGGACTCATCACCGAATACAGTTCTATTCCAGTCAATGAGATTCCAGGCCGAGGACGTATCTTGAGACGCCGCAGACAGCGATGGGATACCAACCCGATTGTCGTCCACCATACAGCCCGATAGCCAGGAGTGATGGTCCGGGATGCCATTGCATTTCGTACCAGGACGCCTTTGGTTGTCATCCGCGGCACCCTTACGTCGACGATATTCTACGCCCCGCTTTGTTGCCCTTCGTGGCATGCCACCCTGGGATTACATTTCAGTGAGATAATTCCCGCCTGCACCCAGCGAGAGTTTCTACCGCTTGGCCAGCAATGTCGCCGGATCTCTCCCCAATTACGAACGTTTGGAGCCTTATGGCCAGGGCCTTTGAACCATCTGGGGATTTTAACGATCTAATGTGCCAGTCTGACAGAATTTGGCACGGTATCCCTCAGGAGGACATCCAACAATCAATGTCAAGCAGAATAACTGCTTGTATAAGGGCCGCACGGGATTAGCCGAGCGGTCTCAGGCGCTGCACTCATGGACTGTACGGCTGGTCCCGGCGGAGGTTCGAGTCCTCCCTCGGGCATGGGTGTGTGTGCTTGTCCTTAGGATAATTTAGGTTAAGTAGTGTGTAAGCTAAGCTTAGGGACTGATGACCATAGAAGTTAAGTCCCGTAAGATTTCACACACATTTGAACTTTTTTTTTTTTTTTTTTTTTTTTTTTTTTTTTTTTTTTTTTGCTTCTATAAGGGCTAGAGGTGGACCAAAGCGTTATTGAATTGCTCAGTTTGCGAATCTCTTTGCCTAGAATAAATTATTCATTTTTTCTGAAATTGTAATCATTTGTTTCCTGTACTACATGTTCATCACATCTACCGATTTCCGTCTCTTTCGGATAATTCCTTCTTGGTGAGTTTTTTTTATTTTAGCTTTTTTGTTTTTAAAGTGTTGTGTATTATGAACTTGTCTTCCATGTAAAGCACTCCCGTTTTCTATAGAACAACTGTCGTGTCTGCGTTATCTGCTTATTCAGCTTCCAGTAATACGTGGATCTTTCAGTTTCTGTTGAAATAATCAACATGACGTATTTGGCACGTAGCGTTTAAGAATGAAGTGTATTCAGAAAGCTATCTATACTTCAAATGGTTCAAATGGCTCTAAGCACTATGGGACTTAACATCTGTCATCAGTCCCCTAGACTTAGAACTACTTAAACCTAACTAACCCAAGGACATCACACACAGCCATGCCCGAGGCAGAATTCGAACCTGCGACCGTAGCAGCAGCGTGGTTCCGGACTAAAGCGCCTAGAGCCGCTCGGCCACAGCAGCCGGTTCCACGCACTTAATAGCTAAATTGGAGTAACGAGAAGATATTTAGTTTCACGAAGATAGCTCATCTGTGCTGCCAGTGAATACATGTTCAGTAAAAAAAGTCGTAATCGATATCAGCGCAACCTTTGATACTGTAAGTAGGCTGTTTAGGTTTTTATGTTGGTAACATCACGTAGCGCTCTGTATGAAAATCACTGGCTGTGCTGTGTGCAGTCTGTGGCTGGTTGGCATTGGTGGACTGTTCGCTATTGTAGTGTTGGGCGGTTGGATGTGAACAGCGCGTACCGTTGCGCAGTTGGAGGTGAACCGCCAGCAGTGGTGGATGTGGGAAGAGAGATAGCAGAGTTTTGAAAGCGGATGATCTGGACGTGTGTCCACCAGAAAGAGTAAATTTGTAAGACTGGATGTCATGAACATACATATACAGGGTGAGTCACCTAACGTTACCGCTGGATATATTTCGTAAACCACATCAAATACTGACGAACCGATTCCACAGACCGAACGTGAGGAGAGGGGCTAGTGAAATTGTTTAATACAAGCCATACAAAAATGCACGGAAGTATGTTTTTTAACACAAACCTACGTTTTTTAAATGGAACCCCGTTAGTTTTGTTAGCACATCTGAACATATAAACAAATACGTAATCAGTGCCGTTTGTTGCATTGTAAAATGTTAATTACATCCGGAGATATTGTAACCTAAAGCTGACGCATGAAACCTCCGACGTTCAGTTGCGTGTTGTAACAAACAGCTGCAACATACATCGCGTTTCTACAGAATAATCTGCCAACGTTGCTCGAAAATGTCCCACTGGAAACGCGTCGACGTATGTGGTATCAGCATGATGGTGCACCTGCACATTCCGCAATTAACACTAGGCTGAAACTTGACAGGATGTTCGACGGGCGTTTTATAGGACGTGTAGGACGCATAAATTGGCCAGCCCGTTGTCCTGATCTTACACCTCTGGACTTCTTTCTGTGGGGTACGTTAAAGGAGAATGTGTACCGTGATGTGCTTACAACCCCAGAGGATATGAAACAACGTATTGTGGCAGCCTGCGGCGACATTACACCAGATGTACTGCGGCGTGTACGACATTCATTACGCCAGAGATTGCAATTGTGTGCAGCAAATGATGGCCACCACATTGAACATCTATTGGCCTGACATGTCGGGACACACTCTATTCCACTCCGTAATTGAAAACGGAAACCACGTCTGTACGTGTACCTCACCCCTCATGGTAATGTACATGTGCGTCAGTGAAAAAGACCAATAAAAAGGTGTTAGCATGTGGACGTAATGTGCTGTTCCAGTCTCTTCTGTACCCAAGGTCCATCACCGTTCCCTTTGGATCCCTACGTAATTCGGTGCTCTCCGATACACACGATCGAACAGCGGAGGAGTGGTACTCAAGCGTCAACTTTAGGTTACAATATCTCCGGATGTAATTAACATTTTACAATGCAACAAACGGCACTGATTACGTATTTGTTTATATGTTCAGATGTGCTAACAAAACTAACGTGGTTCCATTTAAAAAAACGTAGGTTTGTGTTAAAAAACATACTTCCGTGCATTTTTTATGGTTTGTATTAACCAATTACACTAGCCCCTCTCCTCACGTTCGGCCTGTGGAATCGATTCGTCAGTATTTGATGTGGTTTACGAAATATATCCAGCGGTAATGTTGGGTGACTCACCCTGTATATATTATAACTTTTGAACACTATTAAGATGGCAGTATTGGCGCTCGCTGTATTGCAGTAGTTCGAGTAACGAAGATTTTTGTGAGGTAAGTGATTCATGAAAGGTATAGGTTATTGTTAGTCAGGGCCATTATTTTGTAGGGATTATTGAAAGTCAGAGTGCGTTGCGCTAAAAATATTGTGTGTCAGTTTAGTGATGATCAGAATAAGTAAAGAGAGAAATGTCTGAGTACGTTCAGTTCTGCTCAGTAAGAGGTTTATCAGCACAGTAATTCATAAAATTTTCTAGGGGGAGGTTTCAATACATTTACTTTGTGTGTTCTTGTTCGTGCAGAAACTGTTTGGTACGATATGATGAACAGATTCAAGTAGTTGTACTTCGTTGCGTTCAGTCATAACAAGAGTATGAATATCTTTGCAAGTTGAGAAAGTAAATTAGCTATTTTAAGACGGAAAATGTAAAAACTATTATTCAGGTAGTGTGTTCTGGCTGAAACAATAAAAGTTTGTGAAGCTAGACTTCGTTAGGGTTCGAATTTATTCCACTTTAGCATTAAGTAACACCTGCTTTCTTAACCGAGGTTAGTAACTTTCATTGGCACAATGATGTAAGATGCGAAGTCTTTACTTTTCTGATTTAACCAATTATCATAGCCAGAAATTTGCAATCAAGAGGAAGAGAGATGGCAAAATCCAATTCTTCTTTACCTTCTGATGCAATAGTCTCAAAAAACAAACAGAAAATATGATCAAGACTGAACTTTAGTCAAAATATAACAATTAATTGATCACTGCTTTCCAAAAATGTTTACCAAACTTGTAGAAAATATGGAAATTATTTAATGTCTCGAATAGTGCTTAAACCTCCACTGTATTCTAGGACAGTGTCTATACAAAAACACATTAACTGAGATAAACGGTTGCTGATTCTTAGTACCTAACGTAACACGATTTTGATACCAGCTTGTCAGATTAAGTAGTGCTAAATGGAGGCGTAGCAGCTGTACGAGTGATATAAGTCATCCTCCGACGCAGAGAACTGAAAATTATCGTCATTACACATCTCTATATTATTCCATCACTACAACTTGTTGAGAAGGAGGGAAGAACGCTTAGAGTTAACGTCCTGTCGAGGTCGAAGTTTCTAGGGACGGGGCACAAACTCACATCTGGAGAGGATGAGGAAGGAAATCGGTCGAGCCCATTCTGCCTTAAACGATTTTAGGGAAATAAAGGAAAACTTAAATGTCGATGGCCGATCAGGAACTTGAAAAACCATCTTCTTTCCGAATGCGAATCTACTGTACTAAACAGTGCAACACTTCACTCGGTTTGTTTGGGAAGGATGTCCAGCTACCAAACGGACAAGGGTACGAATTTCGCCGTAGACAATTTAAGATACAGCCCTTTCGACCATAAGACATCACATGTTGTCTTCTAGAGCCCAGTGTATGAGACCTTAACCATAACTACAGCCCCGCTGTTGTACCAGTCATCAGTGTGGTCTACAAGGTAATGAACTATTGGCGGTCAACGGTTTGACGCTGTGAGGACTCAGCTCGTCACCATTCAGCGTCTAAACACGGTATTACTGCCTCAACACAAAAGAAGCAAGTCCACTCCAGTAACCGAGGACCTATTACTCGTGGCGTATTGATACGTAACTGTTTACGCCCTCGAGCTGTGTCCTTAAGCTGTGGAAAGTTTCACCCTAATCGAACAGATTTGTTCTTTCATATCACCGGGAGGCAAAAACGGTGAAGTTTCTCACGGTGAAGGACATGCAGCAATATCCTTAGCGGTTGAAGCGACAAATTCAGATGTATGCAGACAAAAATAGGTCTCATTTTGAAACCATTTATTTCTACTGGAAATTACTTGTTAAGGCAACAAATATACATCATTAATGTCGTTTCTTTTGTGACTGACTTCATAAACGACTTTTTCAGACAGAGCACAAGAACGGAACATGTTTGTGATAAAATCCTTGTCCACGACCACTGTGTTGCTCGATTTTGATGAAATTCGTCAAAGCGTTAGGACAGAATTCAAGGGTCGAAAACCACTTTTACGTACTTCCTTCGTTAGGCGGGCAGTTTCATTTCTGTTGTATACACAAGTTTCACAGACGAACAAAACAGCAGTTTACGGCAGTTTACAGTATTGTAGAACCCTCGCGAAT
Source organism: Schistocerca americana (assembly GCF_021461395.2). Taxonomy (NCBI): domain Eukaryota; kingdom Metazoa; phylum Arthropoda; class Insecta; order Orthoptera; family Acrididae; genus Schistocerca; species Schistocerca americana. Next base: position 428,798,900 of record NC_060130.1, on the reverse strand, counting down.
TTTCAGTTCTCTATATTGTCCCTTTTCGGCTCATCACGCGTTCGGAAAATTCTGTGGGCATTTGAATACGTGAAAGAGGTAAATGGTCATCTATTCTGCGCTGTAGTATGTTACTGGACACGCATAGACTGCAATTTTAAATTCATTTCACTCTGCTAGTGACAATAAATTTTTAAACGCTAGCAAACACACTGCACAACAAAATTAAAAGGACACTTTTAAAACTCCGTAACTGTTTCCAGTTACGACACTAAAGTTTATAAATTTGGCTTAAAGGTACCTACAACCTTCCTCTGTAACGGCGCAAAAACGAGACGCTCCGAGACGTCACCCACAGGCTTTGCAACACTTCAGACAGCAAGGTACTGACCCATGCGGAAGGAGGGCCAGAGCTCAGAAGTTCATGTGAGGTGCAAGGTGGTTTAATGATGTCACACTGGTACCAAATTCACCAAAAATCTGTCTAACGACACCGTGATCGCGTCACACGATGGGAAAGCAGTCACACCCCTCTAACCCTTCCGTGGTGCGGTTGTAGCCTTTGCTGAGCTCTTTAAAAATATACCTGTACAGAGACTTCGACACCCATTGCTTCACTGCTGCTCTAGTGCCTGAGGGCGGGTAATCCCTTTGAGACCCCTTAGATTCCATATGCGCACCAGCATGTGCTATAGCAGCACTGGAGTGCCGCTCAGCTGAATGCATGTTGAAGCCTCTGTACAGACACATTTTTAAATTTTTCAACAAAGGTGTGCGGACAGTACTGAGGATGTTGCCGAATTGGGAGGGGGAGGGTATTCTTAGAGGGTCCTATGCCGTTTTTCTCATGCGCGTGTCAATGTTTTACCCCCCTCCCCTCCCCATGATCAGGCCACAGGAGGGCGCGAAACAGGAGGAGGGTTGAGAAAGCATAATCATCCTTCGCTGCTTCAGATCAAGATCACTTTCGTTGAATGGTTTTGAACAGTCCCTAGTCGTTCCACCCTGTGCACCAGAGCAAAAACTGTGGTCGCGCTACAGTCCAAAGGAGCTACACTCCAAAGGAGTCACATCACGTTCAGTAGGGTTGCAGACCCACGACGTCGTTAGAGAATGTCGAATCGTCCATGGGGTGTAACCTGCTTGTTTCAAATGCTGAACATCTACTTCCATCATATAACATATCTTCTTATATAGAAAAATGAACAACATAGAACACATCCCACTTTCGATTATCATCAGAAACCAATACAATATATCATTTTCTCGGCTTAGAATATCTGGTGATTGGATCATTCTATGTTTTATCTATCTTTGTTGTCAGCTCGCCGTTTGTAATTATAATTCGCTAATAATCTCGTCGTTGAGCGCCCGTCGACCACCCACACACATGTAACTGTAACTACTAAGTTCCTAAAAGTCAAACAGTGCGTATTTTGCAATTCAGAAGCAACCCTTAGTGAAAACATATCTACATAGGCGGAATTATTGCAACAACTAAAAATAATTAATATGGAGTAATGAAATTTCGGGAATACATTTGTCTAGGTAACATATTTAAGTGATTTAAATGATCAACATTCCGAGATCACAGGTTAATATAAGCGCGAGATACGCCATTGTCAATATGAAGTAACCGTTGTAACAGCAGGAATATTGAGTGTAAGCATGGAAACTTGCATGCATTGTGTTTTAAAGGTGATGGATGTCAGTTTGTGGGATGGACTTCCACGCCTGTTGTACTTGGTCGGTCAATACAGGGACCGTTTACGCTGTTTGTGGATGACGCTGGAGTTGTCGTCCGATGAAGTCCCATGTTCGCTCGATTGGAGATAGACCTAGTGATCGAGTAGGCCAAGGCAACATGTCGACACTCTGTAGAGCACATTGGGTTACAAGAGTGGTATGTGGGCGAGCTTTATCCTGTTGAACAGCACCTCCTGGTTCAAAAATGGTTCAAATGGCTCCGATCACTATGGGACTTAACATCAGACGTCACCAGTCCTCTAGAACTTAGAACTACCTAAACTTAACTAACCTAAGGACATCACATACATCCGTGCCCGAGGCAGGATTGGAACCTGCGACCGTAGCGGTTGCGCGGTTCCACACGGAAGCGCCTAGAACCGCTCGGCCACACCAGCCGGCAACACCTCCTGGAGTACTGTTCATGAATGGCAGTACAACAGCTCGAATCGTCAGGCTGGCGCAAATTTTGCTGTCACGGTGAGTAGGATAACCACGAGAGTGTTCCTGCTGTCGTATGAAATCGCACCCTAGACCATAACGCCAGATGTGACTGGCGCGAGATTTGAACAGACATCACCTTTTAGATGTAGAAACACTCCTACAAACCTTAGTTCATGTCACACAGCTCTTTCATGGTGGTGCGATTTCTTTCTTTCTTTTTTTGCCGTTATTGTATATTAGTATTTGAATCTTTTTCTGTAACCTGAAAAATAAACTTTAGTTAGCTACAACATTACGGTTTCTCTTTGGAAGATCTGAGAAATATTCTATTTACTATCGGTACTCATCAATATAGTCTAGAAGGGACGTAGCTAATAAAAATATAGAATCTGTGGTCCCATCGTAGCTTCTGTGTCCACTTCGATGCCTGCTTTTGTCAATCAGTTTTTCATTTGGTCCTACGGGGATGCATCGACCCAATTTCCATCCCAAATTCAAGATGATCACCGGACATAGATCGTTAGACTTCCGTATCAGCGACATTAACCTCTAGCCTATGGAGGCCATCACATGCTGTTGTTGTGAGCTTCAATCCGAAAACTGATTTGGTACAGCTCTCCACGCTAGTCCGTATTGTGCAAGCCTTTTCATTTCTACATAACTGTCGCAACATACGGGCATTTGAAACTGTTTATGCAGTCAAGTCTTAATCTTCCTCTAAAATTTTTGTCCCAAACACTTCCCTCCGTACCTACACTGAATGTTTCAGGATGTGTCCTGTCATCCGTTCCCTTCTATTAGCCAAATTGTGCCATAAACTATTTTCTCCCCCATTCGATTCTGTACCTACTAATTAGTTATCTGACTTACTCATCTGATCTTCAACATTCTTCTGCAGAACCACAATTCAGAAGATTATATTCTCTACTTGTCTGTTATGTTTATAGTCCATGTTTTACTTTCGTCTAAGGCCACACTCCAGACTTTCGCGAAAAAGACTTCCTAACACTTAAATTTGCATTGCATCTTAACAAATTTCTCTTCTTCAGAAATTGTTTGCTTCCCATTGCCATTCTGCCTTTTATATCTCTCCTACTTTTGTCATCGTCAGTTACTTTACTCCCAAAATTGAAACACTTTTCCACGACTTTCAGTGTGTGTCCTCCATACCCAATTCTCTCAACATTACCTGATTTAATTTGACCACATTCCAATACCCTTGTTTACTTTTGTTTGTATTTATTTTCTAACATCTGTTCACGATGCCATCCATTCCGTTCAGCTGATCTTGCAAGTGCTTTGCTGTAGCTGACAGAATTACACTGTTAGCGACAAACGTAAAAGGTTTTGATTTCTTCTTCTTCAGTTAAAATTTCCTATCCAAAATTTCTCTTTGGCTTCATCTGCTACTTGCTCGGTGTACAGACGGAATATCATCGGCTAAAACCTTGTCTCACTTCCTTCTCAGTAACAAAAAAAAAAATGGTTCAAATGGCTCTGAGCACTATGGGACTCAACTGCTGTGGTCATAAGTCCCCTAGAACTTAGAACTACTTAAACCTAACTAACCTAAGGACATCACACACATCCATGCCGGAGGCAGGATTCGAACCTGCGACCGTAGTGGTCTGGCGGTTCCAGACTGTAGCGCCTTTAACCGCTCGGCCACTCCGGCCCGCCTTCTCAGTAACAGTTTTCCAGTCATGTCCAGCGTGGTTACTGTACAACTTGTAGAATACCTTTCTTATCTAAGTCCGCAGCTCGTGGTCTGGTGGCGAGCGTTACTGCATAGGGATTACAAGGTCCTGGGTTCGATTCACGGTCGGCTGCTGTGGCCGAACTGCTGCTACGGTCGCAGGTTCGAATCCTGCCTCAGGCATGGATGTGTGTCCTGTCCTTAGGTTAGTTAGCTTTAGGTAGTTCTAAGTCTAGGGGACTGATGACCTCGGATGTTAAGTCCCATAGTGCTTAGAGCCATTTTTTCGATTCCCGGCGCTGTCGGGGATTTTCTCCGCCCGGGGACTGGGTGTTTGTGTTGTCCTTATCATTTCATCATCATTCGAGAAAGTGCCGAGACTGTTCAGTGAAAAGGTTGGGAATTTGTGAGGGCACTGATAATCACGCAGTTGAACGCCCCACAAACCAAATATCATCATCATCTTTCTTATCTAAATTTTATCCATGCTACCTTCATAGTTTCAAAATACGAGGGACGTTCAATAAGTATTGCGACACTTTTTTCGGCCAATTTTGGTTGAAAAAGTGCGGAATTTGTTGTGGGTCAGTGTGGAATATTCCCGCTTCGGCTGCTATAGTTCCGATATGTGGCGACGCTACACATAGCCTTCAAATTGGCGTCTGTAACGGAGGTGCATCCCAAGCTGAGAGCTGTTATTACGTTTCTTTTGGCGGAAAACCAGAGCATCGCTGATATTCATAAGTGCTTGCAGAATGTCTACGGAGACCTGGCAGTGAACAAAAGCTCGGTGAGTAGTTGGGTGAGGACTTTGTCATCATCGCAACGACGTCGCGCAAACATATCCGATCTCCCGCGTGCCAGCCTGCTGCAGACAGTCGCGACTGTTACAATGTTGGAACGTGTGGACACTCTCGTTCGAGGTGACCGACGAATCACAATCATACACCTCGCTGCACAACTGGACGTCTCTAATGGTAGTGCTGACATACTCGTCCACCAGTTGGGGTACTTAAAGGTGTGTGTCCTCTCGATTAGTCGCCACCTAACAGAAGACCGTGGAGAACAACGAAGGACCATATGAGGCTGATTGCTCCCCCGAAGAAAAAACTTAAAGCCGCACCATCAGCCAGTAAAATCTTGGTGACCGTCTTCTCGGACTCTGAAGGGTTTATTCCGGTTTATTCCGCTTGATGTCCTACCTCACGGCGCAACCATCAGCTCTAAAGTGTATTGTGCTACACTCACGAAATTGAAGAAACGACTTCAGCGTGTTCGACGCCACAAAAGTGCAAACTAACTTCTTTTTCTCCATGACAACGCAAGGCTTCCCACAAGTCTGTGCACCAGAGAGCTGCTCACAAAACTTCACTGGACTCTTCTTCCTCATCCACCCTACAGCCCGGATCTCGCAGCTCTCGACTTCCGTCTGTTTGTTCCTATAAATGATGCGCTCCGAGGGAAGCAGTATGTGGATGGTGCGGAGGTTATTGATGCAGCAAGACTTTGGTTCCGACGTCAACCAGTAGGGCGGTACAATGCGGGCATACAGGCTCTCCTAGTAACGTGGCGTAAGGTGTCGCACTGAACGGAGATTATGTTGAAAAATACTGCTATGTATCCAAAAGAATCAGGAATAATACAGTGTACTGGACTCCTGAATAAAACCAACCTGCTTTCAGAAAGTAATGTGTTGCATAATTTATTGAACACCCCTGCCGCGCGGGATTAGCCGAGCGGCCTGAGGCGCTGCAGTTATGGCCTGTGCGGCTGGTTCCGGCTGAGGTTCGAATCCTCCCTCGGGCATGGATGTGTGTGTTTGTCCTTAGGATAATTTAGGTTAAGTAGTGTGTAAGCTTAGGGATTGATGACCTTAGCAGTTAAGTCCCCTAAGATTTTACACACATTTGCACATTTTTTGAACATCCCTCGTATACATACGAAACTGCACTGAAAAGTAATGCCCCAGAATTTTTTACGTGAAAACTCTTAAAGCTTTTATCTGAAACAAACCTATTAACATTATACATCTTTATTCTTAATAGCTACATATTTATTTCTCAACATTGTCACACTGGTAATGGACATGTGTCTCCCAACGAGAGACCTCTTTGTTGATACCGTCACTGTAGATTGTTTGACATTCTTGACGGAGCCACAACCTCAGCGCTTCGTCACTATCAAAGTGAAATCCTCGAAGGCGTTCTTTAAGTTTTGGAAATTGATGAAAATCGGATGGGGCCAAATCGGAAGCGCATGGAGGATAATCGATGCCAGTGAACCCAAGCTGTTGCAGATGTCGCAACGCTCGTCTGTGGTCTGGCATTTTCGTGGTGAATGCGAGGGTGCCCCATGTGTGGACGAACTCTAGGAATTCCACCCTCGATTACTGCAGACTGTTTCCCACTCACCAGGATAGTTACATAACACACCGCCATGCTTCACGCTACAATTCGGAGCCCTCTAGCGGCAGACGACTGTATATGCGTGTAATGAAGAATAAAGACGTAGAAGGTTGATAACTTTTGTTTTATTTAAAAAGCTTTAAGAGTCGGGAGGCATCACTTTCCAGAACGCCCTCGTATATATTCCAATCAACATTGTCAAAACTTTTCTGTAAAAGCTGACTTGTAATCCGAATATACAATTTGCGGCAGGCGAATGATGACTTTCAAAAGATGTGACCGATTTTCATGTATTGTGTGATGCTTCAGATCCGCTTGTCTGCACATGTACAGTACACTGAACTGAGAGGAGCGTTCGTGACTCAGCTTGTGGATGCAAGCAGCACGAAGTCAAAACCTGTTATCACTCTCAGTGGGTTACGTAACCGTGACATAACAAGAGTGCTAATCTTCCCTATATTTATTCATTTACACCTCATGTTCCACAATTAGATCATGAAGCAGCGCTTTCAGGGATAAGGAACGACGGCTGAGCCTGGAAAGTAGACTAATAACTACAACTAACGCTAATCTATTCATGTTGATAATTATGATAATTAGTTGTAGATTACTTTACATTTACAGAGTGAGTCATAAATGAAGGCTGGCTTGTGTGGCCGTGCGGTTCTAGGCGCTTCAGTCTGGAACCGCGTGACCACTACGGTCGCAGGTTCGAATCCTGCCTCGGGCATGGATGTGTGTGATGTCCTTAGGTTAGTTAGGTTTAAGTAGTTCTAAGTTCTAGGGGACTGATGACCACAGATGTTAAGTCCCATAGTGCTCAGAGCCATTTGAACCATTTTTTGCCATAAATGAGGAAAATATTTCGTGTATGATGTCACACACTCAGCCACAAATGTTTTTATTTTTTTTTTTTCTCATGCTCTATGTCAAGGAATGGTGCGACTGAATTTCATGAAATCGAGAAATGTGAAGGCAGTTTTGTGTGTTCCTGTGCGTCTGCATAAGCCATTATGAAAGAATGACAAGACTGTAGAACTTACACGTGTTGTAGTTGTTTATTTCCATGTCACTGTTGACAATGCATAGTTGACAAGCTCTTAATACGATTGCCAGTATTTTTACTACGAATGGTGTTTTTTCCGTATTATCCCTGTTTTGACTGTTACAAATTAGGAGATTTGTGTATCGCATAATGCCTCTATGGTAAAATAACACGTCCAGGTGCGCCAACATACCGTGTAGTAAAACACCTTGCTTCTCTGTTGAGCACACTAGCTGGCCGGTGTATATATCACGCTACGAACTGTGTGGGTCACTTACGTCGATTATACGTACTGCAGTTGAATGAACCTTGTATGCTACGGTCGCAGGTTCGAATCCTGCCTCGGGCATGGATGTGTGTGATGTCCTTAGGTTAGTTAGCTTTAAGTAGTTCTAAGTTCTAGGGGACTGATGACCACAGCTGTTAAGTCCCATAGTGCTCAGAGCCATTTGAACCATTTGAACCTGGTATTTTAATAAGTGGTCGCTCTTTTCTCTCGCACTTCTCTGTTTGATTCGTTACCGTTAACTGAAGTCGGGTTTGTCGCCTATTATGACCAATCTTTTTATGAAATATTTCAAGGAATGTGCCATTGGGTCGGCGGCATTGGAATCTGTTCGCTTGTTTAGATATATGGGCGATACTTTTTTTCGCCTCATGTAAGTGAAAATTTAAATATCTTCTTAGAACCTCTTATTTCAGTCCACGTAAATAGTTACTTCACGATTGAGATGGAAAAAGATGGCTACCTTCTCTTCCTTGATGTGCTGGTCAGCAGGAAAGTAGATGGTACACGTTGAGACATCTCGTTTATAGGAAGCCAACTCACACTGATTTGTATCTTCAGGCTGACAGTTGTCGCTATGCGGCTCAACGTAAATAAATTCTTCGTACCTTGGTTCATATGGCCCTCGTCATCTCAAACCCTGAAAGATTGAAAGCTGAGTTAGCCCACCTCGAAGTCACTTTTCACAAGAAAGGTTATAGTGAAAGACAGATCAGGCGAGCGTTGCGCTGTCGACCAACCCTGAACCGGACGAGTGATGAAAATAACAAAGTGACACCCAACTGTAGGGCCTTTTTGCCTTACGCAAGCAGTATTTGCCACGTGATAGGTCGTATTCTCCCGAAACACGGTGTGAAGTGTGTTTTTCGACCACCATATAAGATTTGGGCCCTTTTAGCTTCTGTGACGGATGATTTTGGTTTGTGTAATGCGGGCGGCTACCGTATCCCTAGCGGTTGTGGCATATCATAGATTGATTAGACGATTATGGCGACGGACCGGTGTATTGAGAATAAGCTTACAGCAGCTGAGTGAATCCGCTATTGCGGAACATTTATTGGCACCAATCATCCTATGGGATATAATAACGCAGAGATTCAGGTGTGAACATACAGTAACTACTATATTGTTATTAAGGAAGCAGTGAAGATTAAATTAGCAAGTGAGTTTATAAATGAAGAAGGAGGATTTTGCATAACGTCTGCTGGGAATCCTGCTCTGTACCAGCAAACCGACATTTTAAATTTCCTTACATAGCGCTTGCTCGTTGCATTTGTGCCTTGAAAATGGCAAGGTTTGCAACCTGTCGAAATATTGGTGATTGTCGAAGATGTCACCTGGTTGCATTCGCACAGGTTGTTAGGCCTGGTCATATAGTCGCTAAAAATATGCCAAGACTGTCACGAGTCCGTGAGGTTCGGATGATTTTATCTGTTAGTGCCTATCTGAGTATATATTCTGGATGGTTATAATCAAACTGCAACTACTCACGAAAGTCTAGTGTGGGCTGTAATTATCGTATGGCAGCCAAACGTGGTAGATTGCTAATGCGTTAATGCAGAACAGATTTACGCTGGAAAAAAAATTAATTGCAATTTTGACTACCAGCTACAAATCTGGCGCTGTACAACATCTCGTCGACGTCTCTGGTGCTCATATTGAACAAACTGTACAAGCGGCGCTTAGTAATAAAATCAATGTTACGCTTTTCTCGTTTGTTTAACCTTTTCCGCCAACTTCCCGTTCCTAATCTGTTATATATGGAAACATTTCTACACTCCTTTCTTGCACTGAGAGCGCCAGATTTGCACCTGGTGGCCAAAATTGGAACTAATTTTTTGCCAGCGTAAATCGGTTCGCATTAACGCATTAGAATATCTACCAACTTTCGCTGCTGTACGATAATTACAGCCGACACTGGACCTCTGTGAGTAGCTGCACTTTAATTGTAACCACAAGCTAACAGTTCTTCGATTGTAAAAGAGCAGGTAAGTTTCTGATTTTCTTAAGTGGTTACCTCCTGGTGTGTAGGACGACTTCTGGTAGTTTGAAAAAAAGGGAGGTATTAGTGGAAGTAAAACCAGAGGCCGAGTTGTGAGATGCCCCGATAGCTCAGTCGCTAAGAGCATTGCCGCCTAAAGGCATGGTTCTGGGTTCGAGACTCGGTCCGGCACATACTGTGGGTCAGTAGCTAACACAGAACTCGCATTCGGGAGGACGAGCGCTCAGATCTCCGTCCAGTCATCCAGATTTAGGCTTTGCGTGATTTCCCAGTCTGTACGTTCGGGCGTTGAGATCACCCGCACCGAGACCGTGAAGGTACTGTCTGGCGTACTGATGTGAAAATGTCGGCCATCTCCGGACGACGTCCAGTGTAACGGTCAGATGTCAGCGTCACTGTGACCGCAACCTTAGTCGTACCTGGATAGCTCGGTCAATAAGAGCACTGAGCACAGAGTTCAACGTTCGGCGTTTGATTTCTGGTCTGGCGTTCAATTTTACTCTGGCAGAAAGTTTCTAAATAGTTTTTCTTAGTGTCGTCTCACCACGACGCTTCATTTCTTGCTCCACCAGACTATGTAGGTGGAGTATTTTGATTGATGGGCGAGGAGGGTTTGCAAAGAAAATGATAATTTTCATTCCAGTTTGAAAAATTGTGCTAAATTTTCAGCTAAAATTTTGAAACACGCTCTGCCCTGATTGTCAGCCAATTTTCAGACTCGATTCCCTGATAAGACAGTCTGACTCAGAAATTTTAATGAAAACGTTTTTGCTTTCGCAACCACAACAGGAATTTCATTGAAAAGCTTTTGAATGGAACAGCCATATAAGTTTTAATCAGTAATACTGTGCATTATTGAATAGACATATAATGAGCCTCATCTTGTAGACGGAATTCGCGCAAGACAAATGTAAATGTCATCTGAACGATCTGAAAACAAGCACTCAGGACAATAACTTTCAAATATTAATGAACAATGACAAAATTTATGCAGAGAGATCATCTGACGAATTGCCGCTGCGAACTGAAGACGTCAGCAAATTGCATCACGTCGACTTACCTCATAGCTATACAGGGTAAATGTGTCGAAAGATAGCGGAAGTGTACTTGTCGAAAAGCAAGTGCGTTTATTATTGATGCAAACCCGTTAAAAGGAACCGGATACCACGAGGAAACCCAGTACTGGCGCAAACATATAAAGAAATTTGGTTGTATGTTCAAACAAAGGAAATGTTTTAGTGCAATGAAAAGACAATTCAAACTGTGGTGGAAAGATGTTTTAATGTTCAAAACTATTATTTACAAGATAGACAATCCTATATGGGTGATAACAGTTTGTGTCAGATACCGCACAATAATCATCAGCGGTGCAGTTATTTAACAAGATCCGAAAAGTAACAAAATGAAAGCGTTCTACCCACTTTTAGTTGAGAGAGAAAAAGATTTTGAATGCCACTGGTGTTCATGAATGTATTAATCACAGCTGGATAAAGCTATATACTTGGGCGCACGGTTCCTAACGATCACAAAGGTATGCCTATCTCATTGAAATTCTAACAAATACTCAAAGCGAGAATTTACTCTGTATAAACATGATTCCGAATCAATGCGGTCTGCAAGAGACGAAAGTGATACGTATGATCTGTAAAGATAAAGCCAAGAGCGTGCAGCGATCCACTCAGATATGATAAGCAGCATACTGAAACCGCAGATATGCATCATCCATCCGAAAAACGGCCCTAGAGTGTCGCCAGAGTGCTTCCTGTTGCGAGGACTCTGACTCGTTCCTGCAGCCCAAAGTTCTTGAGCTGTGCAAGGCGTCCCATGCGCGGCTGAACAGGGAAAATGCCGCAATTGAACCTGTCATGACTACTGTACTTTGAAAGGCAGCAGAAGACTGGCGAACGACGTGCTTGCACGCTTATGAAACAAGCCGGCGCGGATAGCCGAGGCTTTAAAAATCTGTTTCTTTAGATGGTACCAAAGGTTCCATAACTCTCTCCCTCTGTAGATAAGGATTCGTCATACGCGGGCGTGGTCATAAAATCTAACTGGCCAATGGTGATAAGCGATAATTGTGAGCAAGACTTCGTCTGTATACATAGCCTACTTGGACTGCTCGCGACTGTTGTTACGCGTAAATGTGAGCAGTTGGCACGAGTTTTTCTCCATCAGTCTCTAAGTTGCAATTTTCTCATTAAGATATGAAGTTCTGTGCTACTCAGAATTTTATTGTCTTGGTGTAACACACTGTTCCACCCCCATCAAATATGATATGTGCTCGTGAAATACTGAAAAGTATGGTTGTACCACTTGAGTAAAAGTCTCTTCTCTTGGCTTTGTCAGCCAGCATCCGTCCACGAAGTTCCGAGATCCATTTTATTAGTAGTGTATAAGCGACATCAATGCAGTAACTAAGGAAGCAGCTTAAACTAACAACTGTGAATAACAGATGTGCATGCGACCAGCCAGTTGTGAACAGGCAATATTAAGTAGTGAATGTGTGGCCGTAGTCTGCCATTGTTGTGTAACAAGTCACAATTGAGCAACATGTCTGATCAAGTCTTCAAAACATTCTCCAAAATGTTATGAAGAATAAAAAAGTTTGATCTCCCCCACACGCTGACTCCTGAACAAAAACTATGACGTATGGACGCCTGTCACGACTTTACTGAAATGAAAAATATGGACGTATCTTTTCTGAAAAAAAAAAATCAGTACAGATGACAAGATTTTGTGTTATCAGTACGAATCTACCATAAAGCGACAAAGTTCAGAAGTTCACAGGAAGGTTCAATGCTTTGACAACATGACCGACATTCAAGCGTATGTGACACTTGAGCCAATGTTGACTAATATCCCAAAGAAGGACTACTCTTACAGTTTCACATGGTTGTATGAACGTTCTACCGTTTTTACTCAAATGGGGGGAGACTACGTGGAACATCTGAAGCACTGAGACCACCATCTCAACGTTTCTCTGTTTTTATTAATCCAGTCTCGAAACTTTTCGGAGTGATGGGTTATAATTCGGAGGAGGTGTATATATTTACGAGCAACAATTCTTGAAGTTGCACTTTATTGCTGCAGGCAGATGAGAAGATGCCATTCGTTTGTTCCTAGTGTAGGACAGACGTACCCTATTCTGGACCGATGTTGTTCATGGCTGCATAACAAAAAAAATCTGCAAATTTAGAGGCTGACTCTTCCGTTGGCGAGTAATACTTTATGCTAAGGATTTTTACATCAAGTGACAACCTATTTAGATTAAATGTAGCCGCCTTGTATGTCTCATGTGTAGAAGTGACGAAAGGAACAGATCAATCAAGATGGGGGTAGGGTGGGAGTTGATCATTTCTTTATCCACTGTATTTTGGAACTCATATTCCATTGGACTATCCATAATATGAAAATAGTTTTTGATCTTTGTCGTTACTGTCTTCGTCTTGCTGTGCTTTTAAGACTGCAGTTACAGTGGCGACAATATCTGCGGTACTGCAGACGACCGACATCAGCCAAGGACCTTGATCTTTTAAAATCGGTACACAAGTACGTTCATGGTCTCAGTGCAACTGATCTCAACGCCCAACGAACAGATTTCGGACAACTGCCGGTAGAATTCAAATCAGTTTGTTTTCTTCGGTCGAACTGACCAGGTTTCCCACGCGCAAAACATAGATTGCGAGAAATTTTTATGTTTAGTTGCAAGAAAGAAATAGTTTGTGGCATCCTGAGGACGAGAAAAATAATAGCAGTGATATGTATTGGAATCTATGGTCAGAAATCACTACTTCATTGGAAACCACAATTTTGAACAACTTAAAATTTAATAATAATTAATTGAACGTTACCTTATATAACATTATGCATGCTCTATGGCTATCTAGCACTTAAAACTCAGCCGGCCGGTGTGGCCGTGCGGTTCTAGGCGCTTCAGTCTGGAACCGCGTGACCGCTACGGTCGCAGGTTCGAATCCTGCCTCGGGCATGGATGTGTGATGTCCTTAGGTTAGTTAGGTTTAAGTAGTTCTAAGTTCTAGGGGACTGATGACCACAAATGTTAAGTCCCGTAGTGCTCAGAGCCATTTTTTGAACTTAGAACTCATGTCTAAGTCATGACAGACACTGAAGGTTAATTGACGTGACTGTTTTACTTAGTTTACACACATAAAAAAGTTTTGCGTCACCCTGGTACAGAAACTTCTGAAGATAGACGTTGACTGTGGATATTGTATCACAGACACAGTCCCTTCGACTGTTCAGAGATGTCACTAAACCCGCCCAAGGATGTAAACAACCATGCATGAGAAGCGCCTATTAGACGGAGGGGGTCCGACAGCCGATTAGTTCCAGTCATACCACCAGGAAGGAGGTACGTGACTCGTTTTGTCTGTAGCTCAACCATGCCTAGACGGTTCGATCGCGTCCGCATTGTTGCTTTGTGCCAGGAAGGCTCTCAACAAGGGAAGTGTCCAGGCGCCTCGCAGTGAACCAAAGCGACGTTGTTCGAACATGGAGGAGATACAGAGAAACAGGAACTGTCGATGACATGCCTCGCTCAGGCCGCCCAAAGGCTACTACTGCAGTGGATGACCGCTGCCTACGGATTATGGCTCGGAGGAATTCTGACAGCAACGCCACCATGTTGAATAATGCTTTTCGTGCAGCCACAGGACGCCGTGTTACGACTCAAACTGTGCGCAATAGGCTGCATGATGCGCAACTTCACTCCCGAAGTCCATGGCGATGTCCATTTTTGCAACCACGACACCATGCAGCGCGATACAGATGGGCCCAACAACATGCCGAATGGTCCACTCAGGATTGGCATCACGTTCTCTTCACCGATGAGTGTCGCATATGCCTTCAATCAGACAATCGTCGGAGACATGTTTGGATGGAACCCGGTGAGGCTGAACGCCTTAGACACATTGTCCAGTGAGTGCAGCAAGGTGGAGTTTCCCTGCCATTTTGGTGTGGCATCATGTGGGGCCGACGTATGCCGCTGGTGGTCATAGAGGGCGCCGTGATGGCTGTACGATACGTGAATGCCATCCTCCGACCGATAGTACAACCATATAGCTGCATACTGGGGAGGCATTCGTCTTCATGGACGACAATTCGTGCTCCCATCGTGCACATCTCGTGAATGAATTCCTTCAGGATAACGACATTGCTCGATAGAGTGGCCAGCAGGTTCTCCAGGCATGAAACCTATCGAACATGCCTGGGATAGATTAAAAAGGTCTGTTTATTGACGACGTGACCCACCAAGCACTCTGAGGGATCTACGCTGAATCGCTGTTGAGGAGTGGGACAATCTGAACCACCAGTGCCTTGATGAACTAGTGGATAGTATGCAACGACGAATACAGGCATGCATCAGTGCAAGAGGACGTGCTACTCGGTATTAGAGGTACCGGTGTGTGCAGAAATCTGGAGCACCTTCTCTGAAGGTTGTACAACATGCAATGTGCGGTTTTCATGGAGAATAAAAAGAGCGGAAATGATGTTTATATTGATCTCTATTCCAATTTTCTGTATGAGTTCTGGAACTCTCGGAGCTGAGGTGATGCAAGACTTTTTTTGATGTGTGTATTTGAAGTTGTGTGGAATGTTTGTAATCTTGGTTCTCAATGTCACGACGAATCGGCTCGAGTATGTTACGGAACGATTCCCTCTTCATCTCATATATGTCCGTACAACTTGTCTGGTTATTCCAGTAGCTGAGGAAATAGTGTATAGCCACGTTGTTTTCGAGATAGGCATAGCTCGTTCACAAGCAGTCGGTGTCTTTTTAAGAGCAAAAGGCGGATTGCAGCACTCGCCTCCAAGCACAGAGGCGACGTGGCATCCATCCCGCCCGAGGATGTTAAAATAGATTATATCCTCCTCTCTAGAATAGATTGTGACCTAACCTAACCTCTTCCATCCTGCTAAAAACTGACGGAGGAGACTGGACGCACTGTGACCAAGCTATCGGCGATCTCGGGCCATTGCATGTAGCTATCGTTGTCGGTGTCTCTTTGAACGCAGCTTAACCCTTTGAACTCCTGTGGTTTCTGCCGAAACCACTATTTTATTAATTATTTTAAGTATCAGTGCCTTTTTCATGAAATCACCCATGCTACTGCAAGACAGAGACTTCGTGGTGCACTAGGTACTTTGAAATGAAACCACAGGAACAGACTGAAGTTGAGATAGAAAATTTATTAAATTTTAGACCCTCTTTGTTTGTTATTTAGGTCTATAATTTGTTTTAGGCGTTGTGAACTCACGAAAGTTTCGAGATGTGGAATTTTGTCAAGGGAAAATTGGAATTCCCTTTCGAATATATCACATGAAATTATGAATAATGGCTGGTTGAAAACTGGATGTCCCAGTGGTTCCAAAATGAAACCACCGCCTTAAAGCAACTGATTGTTTACCTTTTGCCGATTTCATCTCATATTCGTTGCATTCGTTGCTTACTACTCGAGGGCCAGTCCGTATTTGTGCTACCTGCGGTGATTTGTGTCAATTCAGTGACCACATAGCTGTTCTTTACAACGAACTTAAGTCAGCCCAAGAACCCCACGGGTCAGTTATAAGGACATCCTACAGTGTGGCGGCACATGCCAAACGTGTCATATGTCATTTTCTTGCTCTTCCTGTGACTACTTGTACGACAGGGACGGCTTCTGGAAGTTCGAGGCTTTCTACAGCATGGATCTAACGAGGCCGGATTTTCCTCAATTCTCCTGTAAATCTTGTGCTGTTGTCATTCTCTAAATGTACCTTCCTTCCTTTCTCGCAGATAAGATATATCTTATTTTCAGAGAATGTCTCCTGTCGCCATGACTGTGGCAGCCTGGGATTCTTATTTTACTCCAGGTGTTTCTGCGGAAGTTGCTGTACGAATATACTGGGACCGGTGGGAAAGCTACAGACATGACACAGTTGTTGCTGAGATTTATAAAAGGCCCTTTTTCTTACGGGTTGGATGTAATGGTTGCCTTGGATTTGCCACGCTCACGCATGAACTCCGTGGGATAGTCTTTGGCGCACACTCTTAAACGTAGCGGTCGGTGCCGACTAGCGAGATCTCACTGCAACGACATATGATTTCAACAGCTGTTGCAGGAACTTCTAAAATTCCTCACAGGAAGCAACACTTATCAGAAACGCTATAAGTGGGAACAGAAAATGGCCAATGAAAATTATTCAATTCTGCTCTTCATTCCTATTGTCCGAAAGGAACCACGTGGCTGCTACGGTCGCAGGTTCGAATCCTGCCCCGGGCATGGATGTGTGTGATGTCCTTAGGTTAGTTAGGTTTAAGTAGTTCTAAGTTCTAGGGAACTGATGACCACAGATGTTAGGTCCCATAGTGCTCAGAGCCATTTGAACCATTTTTGTCCGAAAGGCCTAAATGTTAAATAATCTCTAGAGGTAGTTTGGAGCTCACCAAATTGAGGGATCGCCGGCAGCACTATTGGGATGTAGAAGTCGTGTCCTTGAGATGTCTTCCTGTGGAAGGTCGTCCTTCGTGATCAATCAAATTATTTATTGCCGTGCAGAAAGCTGAGGGAATCCCGAAGAGCGTTTCCCGTGCGCTGGCGTGGATTTCAGTTCAATAATTTCCGGCTGTTCTACACGAATGTTTCCTTTTAGTAAGCGTGCAAATGCTCGAAGACAACAGGTATCTTACGTCAGGTTGTGGAGCCAAGATGATGATGATGTTTTAGTGAAAGAGACGGACTAGGTGAAGTTTTATTCGAACAAATAAATTCCATTGTCTTTCGTGGTTTTGTGAGGCTTTTTCCTTTATTAGCAGTAAGATGCAATGATTGCATTATATGGAACAGGAACTTAGATATTAACATTTACTTAGTTTTATATGTAGTTTCGTCTTTTAGCAACCTTGTTCTATACATATACTAAGGTTATATACCTGTATTTTTATACTGTGTGTGAGGCATACGAATAAGTATCAAGACTCAAATGGCCAGGCCACGGTTTTCCAGTCGTCGAGGTTCCAACCGATATGGTCACGAGCCCAGGAGAGGCGCTGCAGGCGATGTCATGCTGTTAGCAAAGGCACTCGTATCGGTCGTTTGCCGCCATGGCCCATTAACGCCAAATTTCACCGCACTGTCCTAACAAATACTTTAGTCGTACGTCCCACATCGATATCTGCGGTTATTTCACACAGTGTTGGTTGTCTGTTAGCACCGACACTCAACGCAGACGGCGCTGCTACTGGTCGTTAAGGGAAGGCCCTCGGCCACTGTGTTTTCTGTGGTGAGAGGTAATGCCTGAAATTTGATATTCTCGGCACACTCTTGACACTGTGGATCTCGGAATATTGATTTCCTAACGGTTTCCGAAATGTAAGGTCCCATTCTGTTTGCTTCAACCACCATTCCGACTTCAAAGCCTGTTAATTCCCGTCGTGCGGTCATAATCACGCCGGAAATCTTTTTACATGAATCGCCTGAGTTGAGTATAAATAACAGTTCCGCCAATGCACTGCCCTTTTATAGCTTACGTTCGCGGATAATACCACCATTCGTATATGTGCATATCGCTATCCTATGACTTTTGTCACCTCAGTATATATTTCTCCTTTAACAAATATCTGAGTAAAGCGAGTCGACTACAGTGTGGTTATAATTAAAGTGCAGTTACTCACACAGATCCAGTGTGGGCTGTAACTATCGTATGATAGTGAAACTTGGTAGATACTCTAATGCAGAACTGGTTTCCGCTGGAAAAAATTAGTTACTATTTTGGCCACCAGGCGCAAATCTGGCGCCTTCAATTCAAGAAAGATGTATAGAAATATTTCCATATGTAATGGATCAGGAACAGGATGTGGGTAGAAAAGGTCAAACAAATGAGAAAGACGCAAAGCTGATTTTATTATTAACTGCCGCTCACACAATTTGTTCAATATGAGCACTGAAGATGTCAATGAGTTGCTGCGCAGCGCCAGATTTACATCTGGTGGCCAAAAGCGAAACTAATTTTTTTCCAACGTTAATCGGTTCCGCATTAACTCGTTAGCATATCAAACAAGTTTCGCTGCCATAAGATAATTGCAGTCCACACTGGACCTCAGTGAGTAGTTGCTGTTTAATTATAACCACCCGATAGCATAAATTGTCGTCATTGTATAGCTAGCTACAATCGCAGGACGATTTCGTCATAGTGACTACCACAGTGAAGGAGCACATATAGACGTTGTGCGAGGCCGAGGCGTGTCTGATTAACCTAAGAATCCTTTTCAAATACGGCCCCCGCAGCGACGTAGGCGCCAACCTCCACTTGCGCGCTGAGTGCCTGCATCTATTGGCTGTGTATAGACGCCATTACGGAAGCATTCGTCTATCTTTATCATTGTCCGTGCTCATTTAAGATACTTTACGTAATCTAAACGGTCACCGATTGTGAATTTCGTTTCTATGTGCAAGAAATGCGAAAGTAGTCGTAGCTCATCGGAGGATTTTTTAAGTTTACGGAGAAAAGATAATGAGTGGTGTAGTATAAAGAAAATACAGTAGAACGTTTAGAGAAGACTATACTAATGTTCACGAGTTGACTCAGTAGTTATCGGTATATAGGAAAGAAATTGTCTGTTTGTCGTAGTAATTTGGGTAAGCAAGAATAAAGCAAGAGTTTAAATTATGGGCTACAATATAGTAATGAAATAAATAAATTTTTACGATGAGGTGCAAGTTGGGTGGTCATCCGCCATCACTGAAGACTTTATGTAAAATGTTGATAAAAAGCTTTAGGAAAAGACACGCTTTCAACATTATGTGAACAGTTTCCTCATGTTCCAGGAGTGTTCTTTATGAAGTTCTTAAAGAGCAGTTCAACTTGTGCTCGTTCTGGTTGGCAGATCAGGACGCAAATTTTTATGAGAATGGAAATCATAAGTCGTATGTTCGTTATGATAAGTGCCTAAATATTGGTGGAAATTATGTCGAAAAGAAGATTTAAATACAAGCTTTCACATAATAATAAAATTGTTTTAATGCACTTACGCTTGTTTAATATAAAACGATATATACTTGAAATACACGCCTCGTAGTAGGTAAAGAACGCAGCTTGTGACACTGCATGTTCTCGTTACATGTGAGAATAATAAAACACAAATTCCATTACTACAGAAACGAAAATCGAATGTCAAACTTGGAAACTGTCCCACTGTCCGTATGAATGAATGAGGAAAACACATTACGGTTCTTTAGCGCTTGGGAACTTTAGTGTGCTTCAAGCCATTTTATTCGTCATTCAGTCTCCGAGAATAACATATATTACAAAATGGGGTCTGAAGATGGCATATTACATTGCCGAAACTGTTAGCGAAAATAAAATGGAATAACTTTTCAATTTGCGCGGTTGTTTCGCGAATTTCCTTGTTAAATAAAAATCATTCGAAATCTTTTCATAACCGTTTTTTTTACTATGCTTCGGATGATGTACATAATTATGCGTAGTACCCACTCCTTAGATGTCGATTTTCCTTTACTACGTTTCACTGGAGACAGGATTTCTTGCCCCCTGTCCGACAAGGATGATCACTTTCACTTCTTAAGCACGTATCGTCATCATTGTACTCCTCATGTACATTGTCCGCAGAGTTGAGCGTACGACACCACACATTCCACTGATTCATCTTGCAGAAACGCTACTATTTCATCTGCCCCTTTTTTCTCACTCTGCGAAATTTCTTGGGTTTCTTTCTCACGAAATGTCAACTTCGGCAACTGTTGTTGTACATATAATGCAATGTTTGCTTTTTTTATCGTTGTCGTTTTTCTGCTGTGTATCAATGCCGCTATCACTGTAGCACTGTAGTGAGTCACTCGTCGACCAAGCAATTAAACTACGCTCCGTAGTCTCATGCTGTGCTCACCATTGGATACTTGACTCCCGTCGCCTGTTGCCATTACCAGCTAATTCTGTGGATGCATGGTAGACAACATGTGGGGTGTCGAACGCCGTATATATCATTGGCCTTTTGCGACCTCGCACTCAAGGGGTTCCTTATTAGAAGTATGTGGAACGCTTAGACTGTAACTTTATGACACTACGTACCTCCTGTATGTATGTTTCTGAATACTGATGTATCTATACGTATGGTTATAAAACCCAGATCTGGGTCTTGTAAACTATTCTCATATTCTGTTTAGATGGTACTTTTACGTCTGCAGAAATATTCAATTCTGTATCCGCAGCTTTTGAAACAATTCTTACAGGGCATATAAGAGAACATTTTTTTGTATATTTAGATACATTCTGGTGCTCAAGATGTATGAGACAGGCGACTTTAAGAAGAATATAACAATTCTAATCCCAAAGAAAGCATGTGTCGAAGGGTGTGAAAATTACGGAATTATCAGTTTAATAACTCTCAATTGCAAAATACTAACACGTATTCTTTACAGACGAATGGAAAAGCTGGTAGAAGCCAACCTTGGGTAAGATCAATTTGGATTCCGTAGAAATGTCAGAACACGCGAGCCAGTACTGACCCCACGACTTATCTTAGAAGATAGATTAAGGAAAGGCAAACCTACATTTCTAGCAGTTGTAGACTTACGAAAAGCTTTTAACAATGTTGACTGGAATACTCTCTTTCAAATTCTGAAGGTCGCAGGGGTAAAATACAGGGAGCGAAAGTCTATTTACAATTTGTACAGAAACCAGATGGCAGTTATAAGACTCGAGGGGCGTGAAAGGGAAGCAGTGGTTAAGAAGGGAGTGAGACAGAGTTGTAGCATCTCCCCGATGTTATTCAATCTGTATATTGAGCAAGCAGTAAAGGAAACAAAAGAAAAATTCGGAGTAGGAATTAAAATCCATGGAGAAGAAACAAGAACTTTGAGGTTTGCCGATGCTATTGTAATTCTGTCAGAGATAGCAAAGAACCTGGAAGAGCAATTGAACGGAATGGACAGTGTCTTGAAAGGATGATATAAGATAAACATCAACAAAAACAAAACGAAGATAATGGAATGTAGTCGAATTAAATCAGGTGACGCTGAGGGAATTACATTAGGAAATGAGACACTTAAAGTAATAGATGAGTTTTGCTATTTGAGGAGCAGAATAACTGATGGTGGTCGAAGTAGAGAGGATATAAAATGCAGACTGTCTATGACAAGGAAAGCGTTTATGAAGAAGAGAAATTTGTTAACAAACAGTATATATTTGTCATGAAGTCTTTTCTGAAAGTATTTATATGGAGTGTAGCCATGTATGGAAGTGAAAGATCGACAACAAATAGTTTAGACAAGAAGAGAATAGAAGCTTTCGAAATGTGGTGATATTGAAGAATGCTGAAGATTGGATGGGTAGATCATGTAACTAATGAGGAGGCACTGAAAAGAATTGGGGAGAAGAGGAATCTGTGGCACAGCCTGACTAAAAGAAGGAATCGGTTGGTAGGACACGTTCTGAGGCACCAAGAGATCACCATTAAAACGTTGGAGGGAAGCGTGGAGGGTAAAAATCGCAGAGTGATACCAAGAGATGAATACGCTAAGCAGATTCAGAAGGATGTACGTTACAGTAGTTACTCGGAGATAAAGAAGCTTGCACGGGATAGACTAGCATGGAGAGCTGCATCAAACCAGTCTCTGGACTGAAGACCACAACTACACCAGTCATTAATATGGATAGAATAGGGAATATCCCAAATGTGTACCAACGGCGATTTAACATTTCTTTTTGCATCACCAGTAGAACTTTTATAGTATGCTACCTGTGCGTATCCTATGTTACATTTCGTTTAGTTTACTCGTTTCAGTGTACTGCGAAAGTGAAATTTATTTCATCTCGAAATTTGTCCTTTGTTAAGCCTATGCAACTTCGTACCAGAGTACTACTTAAACTTATACATACTACGAACTGTCAAAACCATTTATTATGTAAGATTTCCAGTGTTGAGACTGCTATGTGAGCGTGTTTCGAAAGCCAATAAATTAAAAACAAACGTTCGCTGGCATTATTGCTGTGTTCTATTAGTGAAAAATTCTTCGAGCCGATAAAAAATTTGTGGACACTCTCTGTTTTGCACTATCTTGGTGAATATTCGACAGTATGATAAATCTCGAACGCCTTTCGAAAATTCAGGAAGATCTAACCTACTTGTGTCTACTATTTGCAAGATATCGTGTGTGAATACAATGATTTTTTGAGGATTGGTTCAAATGGCTCTGAGCACTATGGGACTCAACTGCTGAGGTCATTAGTCCCCTAGAACTTAGAACTAGTTAAACCTAACTAACCTAAGGACATCACAAACATCCATGCCCGAGGCAGGATTCGAACCTGCGACCGTAGCGGTCTTGCGGTTCCAGACTGCAGCGCCTTTAACCGCACGGCCACTTCGGCCGGCTTTGAGGATTACCCTGCTGATTATTTGAGAAAAGCCTCCTTTACCTGAGAAGCGTTGTAATGTTGTAGATTAAAATATTTTTTAGCGGCTCGAAAAAGACGGACTTTAGCGAACTTCGTACGAAGCGTTAATTTAAATAAGAAAGCGCTTTTACGAGATTAGACAGTGTTGACGGCGCAGCAGATATAAGCGCTATCAGTTTCTGGACTGAGCCGGCTTACGATACTTCCCAGCTGAGTCAATCCGCCGTCTTGGAAGAAGACAGCTGCGCACCTCCACTAGCTGGCCTGCAAGGTAACCTACACGTGTGCACGTGCCTTAAGTTTATTGAATATGAACAACGTGAACATATTACATGTTTCCTGCGAGGCTGTTTTGTATTCGAAGGAATTATTTATACCTCAGTTTAAAATAGTTCTTTCTTTACATGTGAATCGTCATTCCAACATTTGGTCTAACGATTGTCCATAGTGTACGATCGTTAGATAAATATATCTGATCGTACACTCATGTCAATGATAGTCCACTTGCAAATGACATAGTATTAGAAACGGGCCATTCTTGACACCTAAGTAATGTTGTTGAATAAATAACAGCCTTTTAGGGAAAATTGTTTCACTTAATAAACTGGTCATGGCTACGGACCCACGCACAAAAAATATTGGGCATCGGGGTATCTTATTACCATATTGTTCACAATGCGTAGTGAAAACTGCTTTTATTTATCGTTTCATAATATCATTTTTTAAGGTCGTATATCTTTCCCACCTTCAGAGTTCTTCAGAGACGGATTTAATGTAATCTGACATCATAGTGGGCCTGTTCTCTTCAGCAAGTAATGACATGCTCTTATACGATGCTTACACTTTTTTCTGAGGAAAGGAAGATTAGGGTTTGACGTCCCGTCGACGACAAGGTCATTAGAGACGAAGCGCAAGGTCGGATTTAGGAAGGAATCGGTAGGAAATAGACCCCATCCTTTCAAAGAAATCATCTCGGCATTCATCGACAGCGATTTACTGAAATTATGGGAAACCTCAATGTGTATGTCTAGACGGAGATCTGAACCTGTGTCCTCCCAATTATGCGTCCATTGTCTTCCCACTGTGTCATCTCACTTGGTTTTCTTTTTCTTTTTTTCCTAAGAGAACACATATTTAAATTTCCGCCGATCAACAGTGAATATATAGCAGCGCTTGCGCAAGAGTAAAAATTATAGTTAATTCATTACAGAGTACTAGCCTAGTTGTTAGTTACATGTTCCGTAGGAAATTTGTATGAATTCTGCTGTAACAGTTAACGAGTCGTTTCACAAGCCGTGTGTACACTATTTGATTCTGTATATAACTGGTCATTTATAGATTACTAATAGCACAGTGATTATGTTTAATTAAAATGAACACACCTTTTCTTTGTTACGACAAATGACAAAATTAAAACACAAATTTCAGAACAAAATAAAGACCACAGTGCAGGCCCTATAAGTCTATAGAACAGAAAAAGTTGCCTTTAATAAATGATTTCGGATGAGATTTAAAACCTGCTTCGCCATCTGTCATATCATTGCGTTATTGGACAACTGAGGGTGAATTTTTGTGACTGTACATTAAACTCCTTCCTGAACCTCTGACAGTTTTTGTAATTAGTTTATGCGTAGAATTTTTTCATCAAGTATTGTAGCTTGGGGACCTACTCTCGTATAGTGTAATGTGCTGTGCGCTAGTTACTGAGACGGCGTGGGGGCTGAGCCAGACTAAGATCGATTTCTCGCGACGGAATAACGACTGTGGCGCAGCATCGGCCAGACTGAGTGTGGACTTTAGGCGGTTTCCCACGCTCGTTTTAGGAAAATGCTAGGCTGGTTCACACTTTCCGCTCCAGAAAATACGATACGCAAACAGTTAAAATACGGTCGCAAACAGAACCAAGTTCACACAATTGACAGACAGCTGGTTCCCTGCCTTACGTAACTGGCGACAGTGGTGAAAGGAAGAGCATCTGGCCACAAAGTTAAACAAATGTCCATAAAATGAGGACGGTGGAGCCCATAACTAAACGGTGCAGATGCTAACGCAAAGATGAAGAAGAAGTGTTGTAGCAGTGGAGATTACTATTCCGAAATTACGATGAATTGTCTGCATCGAACTTCATTACCAAATAGATGTGTAGAGTGTACCAGAACTCCACCGACTAACATTCCGAGGTTGTTCAGGGACACCTCTTGAGTATTTTTGTCTGTGAACCCACAGTCTCCGTCGGCTCGTTACAAAGTTATTGTATTTTGTTTGGTTTCTTTCACCAGTTAGCTTTGTATCTCTGTTGCACTGAAAATAGTCCACAACAGTGCGGATGTCTTTGGTATGCGCCATGTGTCTTGTTTGCTAATAAACGTGTTCCATTTACTCGCCGGCCGCGGTGGTCTCGCGGTTCTAGGCGCGCAGTCCGGAACCGCGCGAATGCTACGGTCGCAGGTTCGAATCCTGCCTCGGGCATGGATGTGTGTGATGTCCTTAGGTTAGTTAGGTTTAAGTAATTCTAAGTTCTAGGGGACTGATGACCACAGCTGTTAAGTCCCATAGTGCTGAGAGCCATTTGAATCATCCATTTACTCACGGTACTTTGTCTTACCCGCTCTCAAGTTTGCATTCAGTGCTGCTCGGTTCTGTGTCAGGGTTATTACTCCAGCAATGATGCTTGTGCATTAACACTCAAGTACAGCTGTTCGAATACGTTTAACGATCAAGGTTTGGTGGACATGTACCTCCTGTACACTGACGTGACCAAATCCAAAAATGTTTCAAATGGCTGTGAGCACTATGGAACTTAAAATCTGAGGTCCTCAGTCCCCTAGACTTAGAACTACTTAACCTAACTAACCTAAGGACATCACACACATCCATGCCCGAGGCAGGATTCGAACCTGCGACCGTAGCAGCAGCGCGGTTCCGGACTGGAGCGCCTTGAACCGCTCGGCCACACCGGCCGGCAGTCGTGTTGAAGGCTACCTAAGGCGATTCGGCGTAGATCCCTCAGAGAGGTTGGTGGGTCACGTCATCAATAAACAGCCCTTTTCAATCTATCCCAGGCATGTTCGATAGGTTCATGTCTGGAGGACATGCTGGCCACTCTATCGAGCGATGTCGTTATCCTGAAGGAAGTCATTCACAAGATGTGCACGATGGGAGCGCGAATTGTCGTCCATACAGACGAATGCCTCGCCAGTATGCAGCTGATATGGTTGCACTATCGATCGGAGGATGGCATTCACGTGTCGTACAGCCATCACGGCGCCTTCCATGACCACCAGCGGTGTACATCGGCCCCACATAATGCCACCCCAAAACAGCAGGGAACCTCCACCTTGTTGCACTCGCTGGACAGTGTGTGTAGGCCGTTCAGCCTCACCAGGTTGCCTCCAAACACGTCTCCGACGATTGTCTGGTTGAAGGCATATGCGACACTCATCGGTGTAGAGAACGTGATGCCAATCCTGAGAGGTCCATTCGGCATGTTGTTGGGCCCATCTGTACCGCGCTGCATGGTGTCGTGGTTGCAAAGATGGACCTCGCCATAGACGTCGGAAGTGAAGTTCCGCATCATGCAGCCTATTGCGCACAGTTTGAGTCGTAAAACGACGTCCTGTGGCTGCACGAAAAGCATTATTCAACTTGGTGACGCTGCTGTCAGGGTTCCTCCGACCCATAATCCGTAGGTAACGGTCATCAACTGCAGTAGTAGCCCTGGGGCGGCCTGAGCGAGGCATGTCATCGACAGTCCCTGTCTCTCTGCATCTCCTCCATGTCCGAATAACATCACTTTGGTTCACTCCGAGACACCTGGACACTTCCCTTGTTGAGAGCCCTTCTGGCACAAAGTAACAATGTGGACGCGATTGAACCGCGGTATTGACCGTCTAGGCATGGTTGAACTACAGACAACACGAGCCTAGTACCTCCTTCCTGGTGGACTGACTGGAACTGATCGGCTGTCGCACCCCCTCCGTCTAATAGGCGCTTCTCATGCATGGTTGTTTACATCTTTGGGAGCGTTTAGTGACATCTCTGAACAGTCAGAGGGACTGTGTCAGTGATACAGTATCAACAGTCAAAGTCTATCTTCAGGAGTTCTGGGATCCGGGGTTACGCAGAACTTTTTTTGATGTGTGTATTATACCATACTATAAAATAGTATTCCTCCCTCTTCGCTCATGGATAGCAATCAATTAATAAAAATTCGGCTTATATTAGACTACGAGAAGTATTAATTGGTAGTCCTAAGTATTCTGTAGCACAGATGGTTGTGTAGTTAGCAACCCTTCACTTCATAAGTTGATGACGCAACAGGCGACGGGGCAGACCGTAATAAGTGGCAGCAAGTATAGGTTCAGAGACAAACGAAGGTTACATAGTTTCCTAGACGAGGTGGAATGTCAAGGCGCAGTACTCTTGTGTTTCCTGGCGTCTTTCGGATAAACGACTCTGCAATCAGAAGCGAAAATCAACCTGGAAAACGAATGACATAAATGATCACAGCAGCCATACTCGATGACGATGTATGGTTGGTGTTGCTGACAGCCCTGGTAAATTATTTTAGTCAGCAACAACCGTTGTTCAAATGTGTGACACCCCTCGTTTGTTGACCGCTACTGCATTGTCATCATTTCAGGAGTGGAAATGTCAAGCTTGCTAATTACCTAATCTCACATTTGTCAGGAGAATCTGAAAACAATGTATCTTTTAATGCACATGACTTATCTATAATCAGAAAATTAAGAAGGTATTCTCATACCACAAAATTATGTTGCTCACCGCATCAGCGCAAAAATAATGACACAAATTAGAAAACAAATAACCAGGAAAGTGAAAGGGTCTAAATGCAAATAAGAAATTTATCTTTTTTCCAAATATCATTAATACTGAGGCACCACGTTTTATTTGTGATAATACATGTACGGATATACGGCAGTAATGTCATAATTGATAGAACAGTAGTCAACAAAAACCATAGCTCACCCTGTTTAAACTTTTTTACAAGAGACTGACAAAATTAAATTCGAGAAAAACCTTTCAGTAGTGATATCTGTTTCTTACACCATCCCATTCTTGGGTCCACATGTTGCACAGTTTACTATGGAACACGCTGTACTGTTGAGGAACAAACAACACACGTTGATTTATCTGTTCTCTTCTCAAACTTCTTTTACTATTTTAGGAACCAAATTGTCTTCTTCCGTTACAAAAATATTTTGTTGGTACGAAAAAAGGCTTACATGCGCTCTGCTTACCACCCAAACTGCGCATCAACTAAACGGAGGGGACACCGGCGCATGGCAGTTGGAACTATAGAGGGAAACAGTACTTGGTACAAAGACCATGCCCCACATAGTAATGAATGTTTTCAAAATTTTCTCCACGATTTTGCACTTACAAAAGTCAAGGGACGTGCAAGAGAGTACCGA
Source organism: Schistocerca americana (assembly GCF_021461395.2). Taxonomy (NCBI): domain Eukaryota; kingdom Metazoa; phylum Arthropoda; class Insecta; order Orthoptera; family Acrididae; genus Schistocerca; species Schistocerca americana. The sequence goes on along the minus strand of NC_060130.1, from coordinate 428,770,446 downwards.
GAACACAGCACCATTGAAAACGCGTTTTATGAAAAAGTGGCACTTAGGACTTCGACATTTCCACTCTTTATATGTACTTAATTCAAGTATAGTGTTTGAATAGAGTATTGAGAACGTTTTCGCTTCCATAGACACTGATAGGAACGGAAGTGGGGCAACTTGAGATATGAAGTGTGAACAGACGGGGCACTAGTAAGGAATAATTAAAACCCGTCTTGATGACAGAGACAGGGCATGGACTGGGGAAGGAAATCGGCCGTCCTCTTTAAAAGAAACTACCCTTGTATTTGCCTTAATAGTTCCGCTTTAAGGAACCGTTTCAGATGACGTGATACCTCTCATTATTTTAATGCTGCATATAAGCGTAGTGTGACGTATGTTTTGTGATTTCGACCTACCACCGACATACTGAAACTAAGCTCACAGTGCCTTCATTGCCATTTGATGCATACAAAGCAAAGCAATGTAAGTGAAGTATAAGGCTGTCTACGTGCTGTTATCAAGCGAGGCAGCTTGATCATGAGTCTACCGCTGCAAACTCTGAAGGTTAAAGACTTGGCCGTATCTGAACGCTGCAGAAAACACACTCATAATTTGAAACTTAAGACATCGAAAACTCTCATCATCTGAGGCACTTAAGATCCCCAAGTCAAGAGAATTCCTGTTGAAGGTCTGACGGATTCCTTCTTCTACACGTTCTTCATCTCCGCTTCTTTTTTCATAGGGAACGCTCTAGCTTAGAATACTTCATAGTCATAGGACGGGCCAGTGAACAAGTTATAATTCCTTCCTCTTGCATTTAAAACAATTGCCACACTTGAGCGCTTGCTGATAAGAGGTCTTGACATTTGGTGATAAGATTATTCACATGAAATATTTTCTGTATTTTTGAATTTCTTTCTAGTGTTATCTTCACTAAGTTCCTCACTTTCTTCTATTACAAACATACGTTCACGTTGACTTCAGAAACATATTTCTCTTCTCTCTTACGTACAGAGATGGGTGAAATGGAAGAACGATTCCGTCGATGATGAGGTCTTTAGGTATGGAACATGGCTCTGACTGGGTAAGGAGAGGAAAGCGAATAGACTATGTCATATTCACAGAAACCGCCCAGGAATCTGACTGGGCGATTTAAGGAAACCATGTAAACCTAAATCTGGATGAGTGCAGTGAATCAAACAGTTACGCAAAAGCAGGTGTTCACATAAAAGAATTATTTCGAGGCAATGCCTGAAAGTAAGCTCCTGGTTCCCTCATTTGTACGCATAATTCTATGCTGATATACCGAACGTGAGCACCTTAAAATTTGCGCAACGTGCTAGGCAGGGGTCCAACAGTAGAAGAGCTGCAAATTGTCATGGCAGGGCTTCAGGGGGAAAAGCGAAACAGTGCCACACAATTAAACTGAATATTTTTACGGCACACAAAGGAGTTATTATTTTAGTGTTCCTTAATCGATACAACAACCAGCTAGTTGGTAAATAACAAGAAGATTTCGGCTGTGAGCGTCTACAGCTGTGCGCTCCGTCTTCAGGCCACAAGTGGCCCATCGGGGCCATCCGACCGCCGGGTCATCCTCGGCTGAGGATGCGAATAGGAGGGGCGTGTGGTCAGCACACCGCTCTCCCGGTCGTTATGATGGTTTTCTTTGACCGGAGCCGCTATTATTCGGTCGAGGAGCTCCTCAATTGGCACCACGAGGCTGAGTGCACCCCGAAAAATGGCAACAGCACATGGCGGCCCGGATGGTCACCCATCCAAGTGCCGGCCACGCCCGACAACGCTTAATTTCGGTGATCTGACGGGAACCGGTGTATCCACTGCAGCAACGCCGTTGCTGTCTACAGCTGCAATGGTTCAAAAAGACGACTACAACAGCTCGATTCGGTACAAGTAGCTTGAACCAGTTTATAAAAGACATATACCCCACAGTTGAAGATGAGCAAGACTAAACTAATTTAGAAATTGCTGAGAGAGGACAGTTATATGCCCTTGCGTCAGGGAACTGCTAACGATGAAGCGGTCAGTGGTAACGATCTGTGTCAATAGTGCCGGCCGGAGTGGCCGTGCGGTTCTAGGCGCTGCAGTCTGGAGCCGAGCGACCGCTACGGTCGCAGGTTCGAATCCGGCCTCGGGCATGGATGTGTGTGATGTCCTTAGGTTAGTTAGGTTTAATTAGTTCTAAGTTCTAGGCGACTGATGACCTCAGAAGTTAAGTCGCATAGTGCTCAGAGCCATTTGAACCATTTCTTTGTGTCAATAGTCTTCAACACTTGTTTGCTACCTGCACTACTTACGTCAGAAGGTACAAGAAGCCTTGACACTGCAGCCGCCTTGACACATTTGTAACAAAGAAGTGTACCCTCAATGGCCTGAAGCAACGTGAGAGTTGCCCCCTGGCAGCCGCGGCATCATAGCACAAGTTTTCCATCGAAAGCCAGTCGTTGCTATTATCAACAACGGCGAGATCATAGGTAGTAGCTTATGGAGTGACAAAAAGCGCGAAAAGCTTCATACATATGCCAACGTGGAAATATCTGCCCACAGCGGATGGACAGTATCATTAGGCCTGAAATGGCTAATCGTAATGTCGATAGTGCTCTATATTGATTTTTAATGAAACATATTGTTGTGTCCATAGTTGGCACGACACGGTTTGGCTAACTATGAATACTCAAAATATTTAGTAAATGAATAAAGTCTGATCAGTGTAATTTACAATATGAACAGAAAATGAAATATACATGAATTGGTATACGTGAGTCTGATCCAGTAATGTCGAGCACTGTATGCAGTAGTCTCACTGCGATTCTCCCGTGATCAGAGGGTGTAACGCGGTGATCGGCGTCTTAAGAAGACGTGAGGTCAGATGAAATGAGAGGAAAAAGGCTCCACAATCCCACAGGTGGTCTGCTGTGAATAATGGATAATTTTAAAGACGCGCTTTTGGTTATAATACATGATCCTTTGAGTTACGTCACAAACATGCGACATGCGACAACAAAGTAATGAGACTGGTTATAAAAAACAACATTTCTCACATTTTTAAACCACTTCTCTGGTATCACCTTCAAATTATCACCCTTGTGCCTGCTCACACACACTCCATCGGTGTTTCCATTGTTCGTAGCGTCTCTAGAACTCATCTTCTGGCATACCAACACAAGCCCTTGTTACAGTTGTTTGGATGTCCTGCACTGTTGCGAAATGGTATCCTTTAACAACTGACTTAACTTTTGAGAATACAAAAAGAATTACATGGAGCCGTGTTCGGTGAATAAGGGGGTTGTGGCAGCACTGCAATGGACTTTGACCTGAAAAACACCCGACAGACAGTGCAGTACGGGATGGTGTGTTATTGTGATGCAGGATCCAGTTTTTAGCAACGTGTGGACGAATACGACGGATCCGTTTTCGAACGCGACCACTGTCAGTTGATGTTTTGTTCATTCTATTATAAGAATAAGATGTGATGCAGAATTTGCTTTCTTCAAAATTTATTTGTAAGTACCGAGTTGTTTTAATTTAAGTACATAGTACAGAAATTTACAATCCTTTTCATTAGCCCAAAGTTCAGTTTCAAAGTACACTATAATTTGACTTCTATTTCGGGTAACTTGAAACGTAGGATTGCGTTTCCGAAATTTTTGGGTTGATTAGAATCAGTAATCGTCAGTGTTTATTCAGAAGAAGACCACCTCACACTGTTCTCAACCCAGGAGATGATGCTGTGATTAAAGTCCGTGAAAAAGTAAGCACTCGTTTATTTCGTATATATATATATATATATATATAATTTTATTTAGAAGAAAAATATTATCTTGATGTTCTGTTCAACAGATTTATTACTTCGTTACTACTGTCTCTACACCGAGGTGACAAAAGTCGTGAGATACCTCCTAATAACGCCAAATTAAGCGCAATGTCCTAACGGATACGTTCGTCGTACGTTCTACATTGATTTCTGCGGTTATTTCGCGCAGCGTTGCTTATCTATTAGCACTGACAACTCTACGCAAGCGCCTCTGCTCGCCGTCATTAAGCGAAGGCCGTCGAGCACTGCATTGTCCGTAGCGAGAGACAATGCCAAAAATTTGGTATTCTCGGCACACTATTGATACTCTGGAGCGCAGAATACTGAATTTCATACGATTTCCGAAATGGGATATTCCATGCGTCTAGCTCCAGCCACCATTCGCGTTCAAAGTCTATTAAGTCCCGTCGAGCGGCCGTAATCACGTCGGAAACTTGTTCACATGAATCACCCGAGTATAAATGACAGCACCGCCAACGTACTGCTCTACGTAAATACTGGTGTAATGTTGTTCAGTACACCGTCCTCAGTCAACATAAATATCTGTACTTATACCTGTCACATCCTGTATCTAAGATACTTTCATAAGCAACTGAATTAGAGAGAGATGCCATCGCCAAGACGAATAGGATTGGTCAGCGTGTCAAGCGGTGGAATGTCGTTAGCACTTGTACTGGCTATCGGCGTGACGCGAACAGAGGGCGGGCGAACTTCAGTCCATCTCGCGGCCGCGGCCAAAAACCAGGCGCTCCTACCGATGTGCTGGGCGCGAGCCAAACTATGCGGCGCATTGCTCCTCGGATTTACTCGGAAACGTCTATTGGCGGATTCTCTGCACTGTTGCACTACTGAATCAATCAAATAAGGGTCGCTAGCATCTCTTGACACGTGAAACAGCGTGAAAGTTGTCACTACTAGTATACTAGCATAAATGCCCTGTAGCACTGCAACTACTTTCATAAAGACTCTAAGCCCACAAGTAGATGGGAAAACATTATCTGCAAACAGTGAGTACATCGCCTGCAGCTGGTTTCTAACAACTCTCGCCGACAATCTCTTTCAAAAACCAGGCAGTATAACAGTTCAAAGTCAAAATCCGAGAAGTTGAAAAACACAACATTTCAAATTTCCAGCGGTCACAACTGGAATTTATTGACTCAGATTTCGCTAAGTTTGCCATTTTTATCAAGGGTCACTTGTAACTAGCTATCCGCTCTGATACGAGGCCTGTGCCTATCGAGCACATGCTCACTCACTAAACAGACGCACTCGCCCAGGACGGCGGGAGGACTGGATTCCCCACCCGCGCACAACGACGTACTTGCACACTCTTCTAGGGCTTCCGTACTCAGAGAGCAACTTTATTACTCACTGATGCTCACTTACTCCCAGTGTGACAAATTCGACACTCTTAAAACTTCACGCAGGACCTACAACTGACTTCCTACAGCCTTGACGGCTGCCCACCGACTCCTCGATTTCGCCACCTCTCTAGGCAGCTCCACGAAAATTGTTTTACAACCAGGCTTGCCGTCAACTAAGTTCACGAGCAGAATGCAGGAAAGTTCATTGGTCATTTCCGGATTGTGCTAATGATACTCCTTTGCATAGGGCTCCTTTTTCCAACGGAAAATACGTATAATCAGTAGATCCATCAAAAGTACACCCCTCAATTGTTACCCGCACTGTCCGACCTCCACTGCACAGAAAGGGCTTCTTGGTCCATCAATTGAACAAGATTCAAAGTGACCCAGAACTGCCAGAGCGTAAGGACATTCCTCATTTATCAATGAGAAGGCTGACGCCCAGGAAACCTCCACTAGTCTTAGCGGAGCAACTACTAGACACAGACTTGAAGATCATGGCACAGTGGCGGACGGACTGGAGCGAAGACAACTTGACAATTCACTGATCCCCTTCGACTCTACACAAAGACCGATTAGTTTCGAACTTCCCCAGCGACAGAGGAAAGCTCTTAACAGGATTCGAATATCACATGGAGTCTGGCAGGACTTTCTGTACAAATGGGGCAAATCCCAAGCCCCCAGTATGACTGTGTGCTCTGCGTCCGACAGTAGATCTTATTGTGAGTGACTGCAACGTCAGAGAGTACCGAGAGCCAAAAACAGATCAATATGAACTGAAGGATGCTTAGGTTTCCTGGATGGTTGGCTTGGACCTTAATATATAATGTTGGTGCTTGCTGCCCATGTTCCATATTCCAGTCAACTTTATTTATTTCATTGTTCCTTTTATGGTTCAAATGGCTCTGAGCACTATGGAACTTTATATCTGAGGTCATAAGTCTCCTGGAACTTAGAACTACTTAAACCTAACTAACCTAAGGACATCACACACATACATGCCCGAGGCAGGATTCAAACCTGCGACCGTAGCGGTCGCGCGGTTACAAATTGAAGCGCCTAGAACCGGCGTTCCTTTTATTAACTTTCTTGTTATTCATTTCAAGGTTCTTTTCATTTTTGATTTTAATGTTCATGCAACTGCTCATTTTAACGAAAACTTTAATGTTTCCCTTATTGGCTCCTCTCACAGCCCATTTTTTGCATGACACATTATGCTATTCGTTTTACTGCATGTTTTATATCTATTTTAAAACTAATGTACATAAAATTTTATGTACTTGTTTTCTTAGCTCTTCAGCTGGAATAACTTAAATGTCCAAAGTACCTTTCGTGTCCAAATGTTTATGCTGAATGATAAATAAATTCAAAAGTTTAGTCCAAATAGATGCTGGAGAACTCCTGCCATTGTAGGACTTCACTAGCTCGTACGCCTGTCCACATTCCATTCAAAAGCTTTACGGGCCCATCACTCAAGGTTGGACAAAGCTCCCTTTCCCCAGATACCGACAACCAGCCCTGTGTCCACAACAGCCAAGCAGCTGCGCCGGGAATGATATATTACACGCGATATCAGCGCATCTGATCGAGGAAATATTTTGAGTGACCGACTAGTAACACGCATCTCTCAGTCCATGCAACGGGTGCGCCATACCACGATTCGGGGAAAATTTCCGCTGCTAGACTCAGCTGACGTGGGTACAAGCTGCTGAAGGCCACCTACTACAGCGTATTTTAACAGCGGTTCCACGGGTCACACTGCACTAAATGACTTGTAAGCTCAGTTCAGGACAAAAGAGCAATATCGTCCAGAATAAGGTTCTGTCCGCCTCTGCAGCTGATCGTTCACTGAGGCTGAGTGCTACTCGGGGGATCCAGTTGAGATTCCCGACTGGGTCGGAGATTTTATTCGCTCGGGGACTGGGTGTATGTAGTCCTCATCATCATTTAATCATCATCGGCACGCAAGTCCCCTAAGTGGCGTCAAATATAAAGATTTAATCTAGGTGGCCGAGCAACCCTAGACGTGGTATCCCGGCCAAAAATTCCTCCTGTTATGGTGTGCACAAGTCATCGCCTCACACCTCTGCTTTTGCTTATCACTTGTCACAGTGTGCAGCGGTTTGCATGGGTTGCTGTAACACATGTAACGGACGCTTCAGGTATGAAGAAACGTCACCGAACACATTGGTATACGATGATAACAGCGTATGAGTACTTTAAAAACCACACGAAGTAATGCCAAACGGGCACCTTTTTAGTCAGTTGACGGAGGATTCCCGTGTCAGTAATTTTCACATGGGATGAAATGTGGCCCTTTCTGCCGATATCTTAGGGGAGATCTCAGCGCTTTTGAGCACATCTTGGGGTCTACTGGCCGAAGGGCGTATTGTTTCGATCCATGTCTGACTAATCAGTCTGAGTGTGGGCGCTAGCTGAACGGTCATGCATCATGATGGCTCCGCAGTGCTTTCGGTGTCTCGTGGGGTTTGTGACGCCGTCATCCTGGCAGAAGGGATATGGGCTACAGGCCACTACTTATTGGTCTCTAATACAGTTATTCACGAGTCTCTGCTGACCAGAAATGAATGCTTCAAATATGTGTGCAAGTCTATTTTACAAAATGTTTTCAGATGCTTTGTTGTTGTTGTGGTCTTCATTCCGAACACTGGTTTATGCAGCTCTCCACGACGGTCTATCTTGTGCAAACTTCTTGATCTCTGCATAAGTGCAGCCCACTGTACATGGTCGCAGCCAGTCAAGGAATATTTTAGGCAATTGGTTTAAAAAATTTATTTCAAAGACCCAGTAAAATCTTTACATGTGTTCTCCCCGAGTAACTTACGCTGTGCCTACGTGACATAAGTCGCTTGTCTTTCAAAACCGAGGCAGTACTGTCCAGTTAAAGGTGCTGACAAGAGACGCACTGAGCCCTCTGCTGAAACTGCCAGCGAATTCACACCATTGGTTTTAGCCAATAGCGTGCGCGGGATACCGATCACGTGTGTGGACGCCGGAGTGGTCTGCGGTGCAGAACACACTTGCTTCTCTCTCTTGTAATCCAGACCTCGAGCAGAAAAGACGTCTTTTCGGAAGGCAGAGCCTCTGGCTCTGCTTTTCACGCCCGACCACCAACGTAAGTTAACATGAACCGCTTCTCCTTCCATTGCCCATTTCAATTAATTGTTCGACCTCCTAGACTGGCCTAAACCTGGTAACTTCCGACCCCAGGCGCGCCCCTTGTACACTGTGCATTGAAATACATCCTCTTTATTGTACCTAATTTCCTGTTTTGTTTTTTAACGCAGCCCTGGATGCCCACTCTCTAATCCTGACCGCTCGACCTCCTGCACCCTGTCGTCACGAGGCACATGGAACAACCGCCTCCCCCCTTTCCCAAACCTTGTATACATTTACAACTGGTGACCAAAAGTGGGATCATATACATTTGCACCACATCCATTTGAATCTGTTTACAGTAGTGAAATCTTGGTCTCTCTCAATAACTTTTACTCAACACGTAACACTCAATTACGAAACTGACTATTTCTGGATGTCTCTGGGTTTGTCCTACCAGCCGATCCCTTCTTTCAGCCAAGTCGTACGGCACTTTTTTCCTCTGCAGTTCGACTCAGTACCTGTTCATTAGTTTCTGAATTACGTATCTAATCTTCAGCAACCGAGGAGGTAAAAATTTAGTTTCTGAGATTTTCTTCAGTTTTTGTTGTTGTTGGACATGAGGTTGTGTTTCGCGAAGCAACTGCAAATAATTCGCGTTCGACCACATTTAAGCGCTGTATAATGGAGTAAACCTATTTGGAATATATTGTTAATTTTTCAGGTACAAGATTTTATGGTAATTAAAATGCTATACATTTTTAGAACCATTTATATAACATGTGGACAGGTGAGCCTACTCCATCAGTCGTGCGCCATCTTGTACCTTAAAACTGAAGAAAATCTTTTATCATGGAACATGTGACACTTGCAAATGAACTGAGTTTCTTTCATGTCTTAACGATTTTACCTGTCTTGAAAATGGACATTTTAGTTAGTTTCCAATAGCTTCTGTTTGAAAATGTGTTTAATTTGTAACGGGTTTTTGATAATACTTCTGCTAAATTTGATGTCACTTACTGATTATTTTTATTTAGCAGAGCGATAATGTAACAGATAGACTATAAAGCGCAGTATCGCCAAGATTTTCCCGACTGCAGCACTTTCGAATTACAGTCAAATTTTTGTTCCTAGTGAGAGGTGTCGTTGTTGCGTGCATTCCCTATGATGCACAGGACCATACTCTGGTCACCAACGGAGAGACGAACCACCCCAAATGATCATGTACAATTAATTTAAGACAAGGATACCGTCACACAGTGGAAACGCCTTATTTAAATGAATATTAGTAGAGGTGGTCCAATTATGTGTGAAACAAATGGATAACACGCCACCCACATAGATATATTAATGGAAGGAGGGGTCTTCTAGCTCTGAATGGAAACAAATGGTCACTATAAGAATTAGATTTATTGTCCTGAAACAGGAGACTGATACATTAAAAAGGACCGTTGACAAATGGACAAGGGATCATAACTCTAAAGTATAACCTTGGCACAGGTGCTAGAGAGGATGAAACAGTGTTTCGATAATAATTCGTGGACATGCCCAGTGACTTTACGGGTCGTTAGTTAAATGTAGAAAGCAAACCGAAAGGTCGGAGTGAACACCATAAGACCGCCAAAGTATGCATCGAGAGCAACAAGCTCCTGAAGGGGGCGAATTAAACTTCACATATGAACGACACCGGCGGGTGCGACAGCTGGAGAATGTGATTTCGGCCTTCTCTTTGTACTTATTGCTTAAGTACGGACATCCTTCTAGTAGCAGCGGATCTCGTGTCTTCAGTATCTCTAATGAAGTCTCACTCCTGTCCTAAATTCTGCAAAAGTGTAACATGAATTCTTTACTCTGCTAATCCGAAGTGTTTTCCTCCCGGCTGCACTGAAACTCAGCTGTTTTTCGTCAAATCAGAGGAACTCGCTGGCCTATGGCGGCAAATATCAGGAGCATCGACCAGTAAAACTCGAGTGAGGTTGTTAAACAATCTCCTATTCTTGTGAATTTTCGTTATGTTGAACGAATAGTGCTCTTAGGTGTGCAGGAAGGCAGAAATTCTGAAGAGGGCCTATCTGATGCTCTGCACAAAAACACAATGAAAAAGCACGTGCTGCCCAGAACGAATATGACCCGAGCAGAAAGTTGGATTCCGAAAATTTAAGCTGAGCATTATTTCGAGGCATCGAAACGAACATCACAGCCTCTGAGAAGCCACGATAATGGACGCGAACGCCGGTCTGGCTACACGAGACTGCTACTCTACTAGGACTGAACGGTTTTATGATGGCCAGCTCCTCTTAAAAGGATTGTTAACCCTTGCAGCCAACTTGTACACTTTCAACACTTGGAAACCTCCACTGTAATAGAAAGAAAAGGTAAAGATACGGAACAGTGAAATTAAAACAGCCACTGGCGAACCTAATCCAGATCTGCAGTTACAGAGCAGTGTAACTGAACGACTATTTGATCAAGGGAATATGCATATCGTCCTCTGAAATATGTTAGTGGATAGTATCAGATAAAAATGGCCACGTTACACAAGTTATATGACCATATTGTTTTCACATTTGGGAAAACCTTGATTTTCTGGAGTAATTTTTGTAATTTCATAAAAAGACTGCAGCACTTAAAAGTGAATGCCATCATTTAAAATGGGTAAGGAAATATGTTAAACCTCCATTACAGGGCTGGTACAGTCGACATTCTGTAAAGTGTACCAAGGTACAACACTCTCCCCTACCCCAAAATTTCCAACTTAAAAGTATTTGGGGGTCACGAAGTCCGTTCATACTAGTTTCTGATAGTCACTGTAGCGCCATGTGTGTATAGTTGTTTTCCCCAAGTCTCATCATCATCATCATCATCATCATCATCATCATCATCTCAGCCTTTTCCCACGTTATGTGGGGTCGGCGTTGCTTTGCTGGATCCTTCTCTTCCATAACTGCCTATCCAGTGCTTCTTCTCTAAGACATCCTTTCTCCCGTAGGTCTCCTGCTACTTTGGCTTTCCATCTCAGTTTCGGTCTTCCTCTTCTCCTTGATCCTTCGATTTCTCTGCTTCCCACGCGGTGCTCCCCTCATCTCTGCACATGTCCATACCATCTTAGCCTACTTTCTTGGATCTTCTTCCCGATGGGGCCCCACTTTCACTGTTCCCCTGATGTATTCATTCGTTAGTCTATCCTTTCGTGTGACCCCACTCATCCACCTTAACATTCTCATTTCTGCCACTTCCATCTTTTTCTCTTGGGCTTTTGTAATTGGCCAAGTTTCTGCGCTTTGACAAGGTCAAAGGGATATGGGCTGAGAGCAGATCCCTCATGTAGTCCCACTCTCACTGGAAATGCCTTTTTTGCACCTGCACTGCTCCTGAATTGTGTCATTGCACCTTCATACATGTCTTCTACCACCCTGATATATTTTTCTGGCAGGCATTTACTTCCCAGACATCTCCATACCTCTTGCCTCGGCACCCTGTCATATGCCTTCTCAAGATCAATAAAGGCCATATGCCGACGGCTTGTACTACTCTGTGCCTCTCCATCAGTTGCCTTAGTGCAACTATTGCGTCAGTTGTTTCCCCCAAGTCAAAATGGTTCAAATGGCTCTGAGCACTATGCGACTTAACTTGTGAGGTCATCAGTCGCCTAGAACTTAGAACGAATTAAACCTAACTAACCTAAGGACATCACACACATCCATGCCCGAGGCAGGATTCGAACCTGCGACCGTAGCGGTCGCTGGGTTCCAGACTGTAGCGCCTAGAACCGCACGGCCACACCGGCCGGCCTTTCCCCAAGTCCAAAAGAGCAATATTAGTAGAGTTCTACTACGTCATCCAGCGTATTTTGATCGTTTCCAGACGCTGACAAGTTTTTGTGTTACGGGAATTGCTATTCGCAATGATCTCTTCAACCTCTCCGTCTTAACTAGCTACTCACAGACAAGATAAACTTTATAAATTCGATTTTGACAGTGGAAATTACCGTGTAGCTGAACGCCGAATATGAGTGTTGGAGTGTGGGCTTGGTAGAGAGGTTTGGGACGTCGGCAGCATAGTCGATAAGGTGCGTGGTGATGCAGGTTTGCGATGTCGGTATGTTACAGGATATTCAGGAGAGAGGACATGGCAGAGCCACTTGGCACACCACCAGTGGCGTAAAAGATATGGCAGCAGGCGTTGATTGTGACATATGTGGAATAGTTATGGAGAAAGAATGTCATTAACTTGGAGCGCGTAATTTTCTAAGTTGAAGAGATGATCGGGATGCAATACCTGTTTATAGATTTTTTGTTGTGAAATGATCTGGACTAGCTCTGCAGATCAGTATTTCGCATACCAGAAAAGCGCTATCGTTAAAGTACCATTCTGCATCCGCGATTTCTTTTAAAACTCTGTAAAGTGACCTCAGAACATGGCGAGAATGACCATCCTGGTGCTAATGAGTCAGAAAGAACTCAGGCTGTATATCTGGATTGAGAAATAGGTATCGCAACGGAATTGTATTCAAACAATCTTGTCAACGCCCTCTCTTGATTACAGTCCCATCAGCTGTATACGAACAATGAGCTCTAAGGTCTTGTTAGTGGCAAAGACGGCGTCATAAGACATGTGGCCATCGACTTCAAGCACACATGCACAAGCTCGTCACGAAACGTATGAAAGAGACAGAGAGTTACTACAAAATCTACACACAAACTTATCTCCATTGTACTGTTTGCTTAAGTAACAATTGTGATCCAGGAGATAACATCGCTAGAAACTTACTACGATCATATATGACTTTGTATTACATAATATGACAGCTCAAATGTTCTCTGTGGTACACAGTTATTACTGCGTCTGCAAAAAGTAAACAGAATTCAATCACTCTGATTGTTATAGAATGCACCGTACAACTTCTCATAAGAGAACTTCATCAACTCGACCTTGTATATTCTTGAGAAAAAACCACACGAGCTAGATATCAACCTCAGAATCGATCTCACACGAAAATTCGGGCCATTATGCAGTCACACCGCAGGTATGGCCCTCTCAACATACAGCTTTTAAACATTCGGGCGCTCAGGTTGTTTGTCACGTGCGCCGCTTTTTTTCATGTTCGCTCTTTTTTCTTCTGTCACTAGCAGTAGACGTTTTACCGAGAACTCTGATTTGAAGTCTTAACTACAGTGTGTTCACCTCATGTCCCTTCCTGTCTGGTTTGTTTATATCTGTATGTGTGTGTGGCTAGCCAGTGATAGTTATAGAAAGTTGAAAGTGAATGCAGTAGTTGTCAGACAGTGGTTGAAAGATTGGTGTTCAGCTGATTTCAGTTTTGGTTTAAATGTTTTGTGGAGGAGTGCATGGAAGAGTAAATTCACTGCTTACATTAACAGATAAAATAGTAGAATAGTATTTCAAAAGATGATTATTATCAGAATACTATCACCCAACCCCTTTGTCCTCAGTCTCTGACGCCCCATAATACGTCCTGTCAACTAACCCCTATTGTTGTCAAAGTTGTGCCGTAATTTCCTCTTCCTCCTCTATTTAATTCCGTACCTCTTCTTTAGTCACACGATCCTCGTATCTAATCTTCAGCATTCTTATTGATCACCACGTTTTGAAAGCGTCCATTGTCTTCTTGACGGCAACGGCAACGGCAGCGGCAAGCGTTTTCCGCTTTGACGCGGCGGCTCGCGGAATCAGCGTTCCCACCTGGAAGCGGCAGACGCCAGCGGTAGCCAATGACGGACAGCCACTGAGGTACAGGGCGAGACCCACCGAAACGCCCGGTGCGTTTGATTAACTATATCTTACACCTACATGAAGGAAAGACGAAGTTGTGTGAAGACATACCATGATTTCACTTTCTGTACAATGTACTCTTTCACACATTTCATTATTCATGTTTTCTCATTTCACCATAAACAGATTTGATGACTACCGTTCATGATTGTTCACTATCTCCTAACACATTGAAACAATGTACGACAAAAGATATTATTCAGATAGTTAAGCGAGACAAAAATTTAAAATATGATACGGTAGCAGGTACACGAAAACAGTAAGAACACAAAGGCTTGGGGGGAAGGGATGAAAGTGGAAGCCACCAGATAGAATTTCGCACAGAGCATAATGTAATCATCGCCAGCACCTTGCTTATGAATCATGAAAGAATAACACATATTTGGAACAAAGTTTTCGAAACCAGATTTTAAATTATAAGACATTTCCTGGTGCAGACGCAAACCTACAATAATTTATTGGTTACGAGCTGCGGTTTACAACTAAAGAGGCAGTAAACGGTGGCAAATTAAGGAAATGGAACTTGAATAAGTCACCGTAATGCAACGACTGACTGAAACAGAGGAAGGAATCCGCTAGAATACCAATGGATATCTTTGAGAGAAGAAGTGGTCAGTGCAGCAGAGTATGTGAACGGGAAGAAGGTACAGTAGAAATCGCTAGATAAAACGTGATATATTAAATTTGACACGAGGGAAAAATATAAAAATGCAGCAAATAAAGTAGGCCATAGGAAATAGAAATGTCTAAACATGACGTTGACAGAAAGTCCAAAATTGCAACGCGATTTTGCACTTGGAAAACATAAGGGAATGAAAATGAGAAAGAACAAAGAAAACTTTGCTCAAAGGAGAAGCAACTGTCAAGAACTCATTTGGCAAGCCAGAACTAAGCAAATAAGAGAAGGCTAGAAAGTAGAAGGAATATGTAGAGAGGAGAGGGGGAGGGGTTGTACAAACTAACATAAGCACAATGTCAGATTCCTGAGAGATGTCTGAACACGCAAGGCAATACTGATCCTATCACTTAGCTAAGTAGACACACTGAAGAACTGCGAAACTGTGTTTACAGCATTTGCATGTTAAGAGAGAGATTTTGACAATCTTCATTAAAACATTCTTTGAAGCTCTGGAGATGTCATCGATAAAACACAGGGCCACAAGATTATCTACAACTTGTACCGAAACCAAACTGCATTTCTAAGACTTTCAATGACTGGAAAGGGAAGCAGTAATTGAGAAGGCAGAAGTAGAGAGGATATAAAATGAAGTCAGTGAATAGCAAGAAAAGCGTCCTGAAAAAGAAAATTTGTTCACATCGAATATAAATTCTAATGATTGGGTACTATTTTACAAAGGTATTTGTGTGGAGTGCAGCCTTGTATGTAAGTGAAATGTGGGCGATGAACATTTCTGTCAAGAAGACAATGGACACTTTCAAAACGTGGTGATCAATAACAATGCTGAAGATTAGATACGAGGATCGTGTACTAAAGAAGAGGAACGGAATTAAATAGAGGAGGAAGAGGAAATTACGGCACAACTTTGACTACAAGAGGGGTAAGTTGACAGGACATATTGTGAGGCGTCAACGAATGGGGACAAAGGGGTTGGGTGATAGTATTCTGATAATAATCATCTGTTGAAATGCTATTCTACTAGTTTATCTATTAATGTAAGCAGTGAATTTACTCTTCCATGCACTCCTCCACAAAACATTTAAACCAAAACTGAAATCAGCTGAACACCAAATCTTTCAACCACTGTCTGACAACTACTGCATTCACTTTCAACTTTCTATAACTATCACTGGCTAGCCCCACACACATACAGATATAAGGAGAACAGAAATAAACAAACGTTAGTTTTCAGCATATAATTCTTTAGGTTGGCAACATGTACACAAACAAACCAAACAGTAAGGGACATAAGGTGAACACACTAGTTATGACTTCAATTCAGTGTTTTCGGTAAAATGTCTACAGCTAGTGACAGAAGAAAAAAGAGCGAACATGAAAATGTGCTTATGTTCCACAAACTAAGTTTTAGTTCAACCTCCAGCATGTGACCAGGTGAGGGGAAACGCAGATGTCCGCCAAAAACTCTATTCACTGTAAGTAATCAGTTATTCACGTAAAAAAAAAGTGAACTGTTTTATAATCTGCAAGTATCACATATCAAAACAAAACTGAATCATTCTAGATTCCACCGAAGATGCCTTAAAGTAAAAGGCAAAAAGCGTCTTGAACCAATAAAGTACACTGGATATAGAAAAAAACGTTTGCTACTTCCAAAGGAAATAATCAATAGCTGTGGATACTTAGCAAATTACATCTTATGACATACCAGCAAATTAGTCTCGGTTTAACTTCTCATTCCACGTGCTATTAAATGGCGTTTAAAAAAATTCATCTATCCCTTCCGAAAAACTGTAGTTTCTTTCATATCTCGGTAGATAAACAGATTTTGGATATTTACCACGACGAATAACGAAAAGAAATTCGGTCCTTTATCGAGAGAAGATATCAGGCTGTAACATGACCAAGAATCAAATTTTTCAACCGAATAGTTTCCTTGGAATCGGATGATAAGTATTTCATAGCCTTTAAGGCCGGTTCCCACTAGGGCTGCCGCGCGTCAAAACCGCGCGTCAGCGGCGTGGTTGCCATGGAAATGGCGTCAGCGGCAAGGCGCGGCGGGCTCTGCGTCGCGGTTTGACCATGTCGAACCGCTTCCGCTGCCGCGTGACGCGCTCCAGGTGCGCGCCGCCAATCACAGAACGCGCTGAGTGTGACGTCAGGTACAGAACCCCCGGCCACACGAACTTTCGCCGAACCGCTGGCGCGGCCGCGGCGGCAGCTATGAAATACTTATCATCCGATTCCAAGGAAACTATTCGGTAGAAAAATTTGATTCTTGGTCATGTTACAGCCTGATATCTTCTCTCGATAAAGGACCGAATTTCTTTTCGTTATTCGTCGTGGTTACTTGCTGTATCGCATTTACGTAAACCTTTACACGAAATTTGAATGAGTGTGCAGAGGTAAAAACGCATTGCGTGGACTTTGCGTACAGTTCATTTTAGGTAATACATTATTGCGTATGAAATTTAGTCAACATATCGAAATTGTTTTTAAAGGTGAGATCAGATCGATAGCTATCACCGTTCTCGAGATATTGAATGATATGTCGGCGGACGGCTGTGCCGTGACCGCGCGCAGATTGCTCGCGGCGCGACCGGTATTTCGTCCTGCTTGTCGTAAACCGTGTGGTTGTATCAAACGCAAATTTCGCAAACGGTTCAAGAAATCGAAACGTGTTTTTTTTTTTTTGCAAACGATTACTTGTGAAAAGTCATGTATTTCGTCGCATGATAAATATCCTAAATCTGTTTATCTACCGAGATATGAAAGTAACTACAGTTTTTCAGAAGGGATAGATGAATTGTTTTAAACAGCATTTAATAGCATGTGGAATGAGAAGTTAAACCGAAACTAATTTACTGGTATGTCATAAAATGTAATTTACTAAATATCTGCAGCTATTGATTATTTCCTTTGGTAAGTAACAAACTTTTTCTTCTTTATCCAGTGAACTTTACTGATTCAACACGCGTTTCGCCTTTTACTTTAAGGCATCTTCGGTGGAATCTAGAATGATTCAGTTTTGTTTTGATATGTGATACTTGCAGATTATAAAACAGTTCACATCTTTTTTTACGTGAATGACTGATTACTTACAGTGAATCGAGTTTTTGGCGGACATATACGTTTCGCCTCACCTGGTCACATGCTGGAGGTTGAACTAAAACTTAGATTATGGAACATAAGCACATTTTCATGTTCGCTCTTTTTTCTTCTGTCACTAGCTGTAGACGTTTTACCGAAAACTCTGATTTGAAGTCGTAACTACAGTGTGTTCACCTCATGTCCCTTCCTGTCTGGTTTGTTTATGTACATGTTGCCAATCTGCAGAATTATATGCTGAAAACTAATGTTTGTTTATTTTTGTTCTCTTTATATCTGTATGTATGTGTGGCTAGCCAGTGATAATTATAGAAAGTTGAAAGTAAATCCAGTAGTTGTCAGACAGTGGTTGAAAGATTTGGTGTTCAGCTGATTTCAGTTTTGGTTTAAATGTTTTGTGGAGGAGTGCATGGAAGAGTAAATTCACTGCTTACATTAATAGATAAAATAGTACAATAGTATTTCAACAGATGATTATTATCAGAATACTATCACCCAACCCCTTTGTCCTCACTCTTTGACGCCCCATAATACGTCCTGTCAACTAACCCCTATTGTTGTCAAGGTTGTGCCGTAATTTCCTCTTCTTCCTCTATTTAATTCCGTACTTCTTCTTTAGTCACACGATCCTCGTATCTAATCTTCAGCATTCTTATTGATCACCACGTTTTGAAAGCGTCCATTGTCTTCTTGACAGAACTGTTTATCGTCCACATTTCACTTACATACAAGGCTGCACTCCACACAAATACCTTTGTAAAATAGTATCCAACCATTAGAATTTATATTCGATGTGAACAAATTTTCTTTTTCAGAACGCTTTTTTTGCTATTGACAGTCTTCAGTCAGGTTTGTGTCTGCACCAGGAAATACCTTACAATTTAAAATCTGGTTTCGAAAACTCTGTTCCAAATTTATATTATTCTTTCGTGATTCTTAAGCAAGGTGCTGGCGATGATTACATTATGCTCTGTGGAAAATTCTATCAGGTGGCTTCCACTTTCATCCCTTCCACCTAGCCTTTGTGTTCTTACTGTTTTCGTGTACCTACTACCGTATCACATTTTAAATTTTTGTCTTGCTTAACTATCTGAATAATCTCTTTTATCGTACATTGTTTCAGTGTGTTAGGGGACAGTGAACAATCATGAACGGTAGTCATGACATCTGTTTATGTTGAAATGAGAAAACATGAATAATGAAATATGTGAAAGAGTACATTGTACAGAAAATGAAAAATTGGTATGTCTTCACCCAGCTTCGTCTTTCCTTCATGCAGTTGTAAGATATAGTTATTCAAACACACTGGTCGTTTCGGTGGGTCCCAGCTCGTACCTCAGTGGCAGTCCGCCATTGGCTACCGCTAGCGTCTGCCGCTTCCAGATGGGAACGCCAATTCCGCGAGCCGCCGCGTCAACGCGGAAAACGCTTGCCGCTGCCGTTGCCGCACGCCGCGCTGCCGCGCTCTAGTGGGAACTGGCCTTTAGTGGGGACCGGCCTTTACCGCAGCTGCGTAATGCTCGAACGCGAAGTACCGTGCGCAGAGTTTAGCAAGAGGTTAGTTAGTGTTCGTGATACCGGCGAACCCACAAGCTGTCGTGCGACACCTCCGGGAGCGGTCTGGAATGACGGCTAAACTGCGGCGATTAAATGTCAAAGAACTAGAACTCTTGAAAGTCGTGACCGGTAAGCATCAATATTTGCGGTTATTGGACGAACTTCTATACACGGTAAACGATAGCACATGACGCTTTCTTTATTCTTATCCTTATATCTTTCAACTTCGTTGCAGACATCATAGACAACTTCGCAGATGAAGGTGTAATAAATGTAGAAGAAAACAGTGGGTTGACGTTGGGTGCATGTGTACAAGAGGATAACGAGGGCGATAATGAAGCTATCATTGCACCACCGTCGCATCCGTCGAACACTTTAATTGCTTCGACGGGGCATGGGAGTGCAGTCAAAGACATTGCTTTGACGATATAAAATCGTCGAATACTTCTTTTCCCGTGCCCGTAACAGAGGAATATATGCAACGGACCGTTGCGTTTTGGAAAAGTGGAAACAAGGGGAATCTGTCTTTCAAGACTCTCAAGAAGAGCTTTAAATTATTAAAGCAGAAAAGGGATCTGTATTTTTGGAATAAATACGTCGAAAACCGTGGCACGCATCGCCAAAAACTTGCAATAGTAAATACAATCTGTTTAGATAAATTTAACAATGCATATAGCGATAATTTCGCGATCCACGACGTTAACGTACAATCGTAGGGAATTCAAGCCGCAGTGGAGGGGAGCCTAAATGATTTCGTGGCATATGCTGGGTGGTAAAGAAGAAATACGGTATTGTGTCTCGAAAGATAACCCATGTTCTTCTTCTTAGCGTGCCTGTCCGCTTCGGACGTTGGCGATCATCATGGCTATTCTGTCTTTATCAGTTGCAATACGAAACAGTTCTTCAGAGCTAATATTAAACCTTGATCTAAGTTTGTCGACCCAGGAACTTCTTCTTCGTTCCGGAGGTATCTTTTACTCGATTTTACTTTGCAGGATACGTTGAAGCAGCTCATATCGTTTTGGATTCCTCATGAAGTGGCCAAGGTATTGTAGTTTGCGACACTTGATAATGTTGATCTTCTCTGGGCTTTTGTTAACTCGACGTAGAACGTGGACGTTTGTCGCTTTCTGAGTCCATGATATTCTCAACATTCTTCTGTATAGACACAGTTCAAAGGCTTGGAGTCTGGCAGTGGTTGCCTTTGTAAGGGTCCATGTTTCCACACGATACTAGAGAACTGAGAGCTCCTGAGGAGCCGCATTTTTGTATTCATGGTAAGATCGTGACATAACCCTTGTTACAACACCAAAAAGCTATGTGATGAAACAGCCATAATTACTGCCTGTGAAAAATTCGTCGCCGACACCAGAGCTGTTATGGAAGCGGTCGGTAAACAGAATGTATACAATATGGATCAGACTGGGTTTAATTTAGAAATGACGTCAGGTCGAACTCTTGCGAAAAAAGGGACAAAAGATGTCATCACAGTCGTGCAGTCCGTCAGTAACACAACTCATACCTACACAATAATACCAACGATATCTGCAGATGGACACTTGCAGTCACTTCTGTTTATTGTTTTAAAAGAGTCGATCGGATCGTTTGTGCCACGTATCAAACAATTTTTTTTCACGCGGACAATATTGTAGTTGTCACCTCATCTTCTGGGAAAGTGAACAAGGAACACTTATAAAAGTGGCATGAAGAGGTGTTTTATAAAATCATCCGAGATGATAACAGATCAGTTTTAATAGTGGACTCGTTTTCTGGTCACAAAAGTTTGTCAGTGCATGAAGGACACGGAGTAGAAGACACCGCCGTTTCCATATTGCCACCAGGAGGTACAAGACACTGCCAACCGCTAGACATATTTGGTTTCCGCGTGTTCAAGGGGTTTATACGGAGGTTTACCAACTCGGTACGACTTCTGAGTATCGATGTAAACTTTGCTCATCAGAACACCGTCCTGCAAATACAGTCGCTTCTTTACAGGCAGTTATACGCACCAGCGTTTAGGTTAGTCTTCCAGTACGCGTGGTAACGAAGCGGCTACATCAGTGACCGGCCAGAATACTGTGAATATCCAGTTAAATACTGTTTCGATGATAGTAAAGTGCGCAATTTATAAGGTGTAGCGGGTGTCAAAGATCCCTTTGCTTTGAACATTTTTATATTGCGATTCATAAATGCACTGGAAACGAAAGAGACGGTTTTCCAACATGTTGTTGTTGTTGTGGTCATCAATCCAGGGACTGGTCTGATGCAGCTCTCCATGCTACTCTATCCTGTGCAAGCTTCTTCATCTCCAAGTAACTACTGCATTCTATATCCTTCTGGATGTGGTTAGTGTATTCATCTCTTAGTCTCCTTCTACGATTTTTACTCTCCACGCTGCCCTCCAATACTATATTGGTGATCCCTTGATGCTTCAGAACATGTCCTACCAACCAATACCTTCTTCTAGTCAAGCTGTGCCACAAATTTCTCTTCTCCCCAATTCTGTTCAATACCTCCTCATTAGTTATGTGATCTACCCATCTAATCTTAGCATTCAACATGTAGTGTTGCGTAATTTAATTTTGAATATAATCGATGAATGTTTTTTTTATATACAGGGTGTTTCAAAAATGACAGGTATATTTGAAACGGCAATAAAAACTAAACGAGCAGCGATAGAAATACACCGTTTGTTGCAATATGCTTCGGACAACAGTACATTTTCAGGCAGACAAACTTTCGAAATTACAGTAGTTACAATTTTCAACAACAGATGGCGCTGCAAGTGATGTGAAAGATATAGAAGACAACGCAGTCTGTGGGTGCGCCATTCTGTACGTCGTCTTTCTGCTGTAAGCGTGTGCTGTTCACAACGTGCAAGTGTGCTGTAGATAACATGGTTTATTCCTTAGAACAGAGGATTTTTCAGGTGTTGGAATTCCACCGCCTAGAACACAGTGTTGTTGCAACAAGACGAAGTTTTCAACGGAGGTTTAATGTAACCAAAGGACCGAAAAGCGATACAATAAAGGATCTGTTTGAAAAATTTCAACGGACTGGGAACGTGACGGATGAACGTGCTGGAAAGGTAGGGCGACCGCGTACGGCAACCACAGAGGGCAACGCGCAGCTAGTGCAGCAGGTGATCCAACAGCGGCCTCGGGTTTCCGTTCGCCGTGTTGCAGCTGCGGTCCAAATGATGCCAACGTCCACGCATCGTCTCATGCGCCAGAGTTTACACCTCTATCCATACAAAATTCAAACGCGGCAACCCCTCAGCGCCGCTACCATTGCTGCACGAGAGACATTCGCTAACGATATAGTGCACAGGATTGATGACGGCGATATGCATGTGGGCAGCATTTGGTTTACTGACGAAGCTTATTTTTACCTGGACGGCTTCGTCAATAAACAGAACTGGCGCATATGGGGAACCGAAAAGCCCCATGTTGCAGTCCCATCGTCCCTGCATCCTCAAAAAGTACTGGTCTGGGCCGCCATTTCTTCCAAAGGAATCATTGGCCCATTTTTCAGATCCGAAACGATTACTGCATCACGCTATCTGGACATTCTTCGTGAATTTGTGGCGGTACAAACTGCCTTAGACGACACTGCGAACACCTAGTGGTTTATGCAAGATGGTTCCCGGCCACATCGCACGGCCGACGTCTTTAATTTCCTGAATGAATATTTCGATGATCGTGTGATTGCTTTGGGCTATCCGAAACATACAGGAGGCGGCGTGGATTGGCCTCCCTATTCGCCAGACATGAACCCCTGTGACTTCTTTCTGTGGGGACACTTGAAAGACCAGGTGTACCGCCAGAATCCAGAAACAATTGAACAGCTGAAGCAGTACATCTCATCTGCATGTGAAGCCATTCCTCCAGACACGTTTTCAAAGGTTTCGGGTAATTTCATTCAGAGACTACGCCATATTATTGCTACGCATGGTGGATATGTGGAAAATATCTTACTATAGAGTTTCCCAGACCGCAGCGCCATCTGTTGTTGAAAATTGTAACTACTGTAATTTCGAAAGTTTGTCTGCCTGAAAATGTACTGTTGTCCCAAGCATATTGCAACAAACGGTGTATTTCTATCGCTGCTCGTTTAGTTTTTATTGCCGTTTCAAATATACCGGTCATTTTTGAAACACCCTGTATGTAAAGCTGACACTATTAAACTGGAGTACTCTTGTAAGAGTTCCACTATATGGGTTTAATTTCGTACTATTATTCCCTCCTCCGCTTTTCACCCTTCAGATTTTGGGGGACTCACTGTTGCACAGCACTTCACGTTCGGGCATTACGGCGGCCGCAGTGAAGGGGGACGCGTGACAAGTAACCCGAGCGCGCGAATGTTTAAAAGCTGTACGTTGTGAGGGCCATACCTACGTAGTATCTGCATATGGCCCGAATTTTCGAGTGAGATCGATTGGTAGGGTTGATATTTAGCTCATGTGTTTTTTACCAAGGAAATATGAGGTCAAGCGGATGAAGTTCCCTTGTCAGATATTAGGTTCTTATTTGACTGTGAAAAATTAAACTGCTCTACACAACAGCACTTGCACTTGACATCCACTTGTGCTGAAAACATTTCGATAACGCACAGAATCTAAACCTACTATTGGCCTGAAAATTTATTCATAGACGTGTCCCAGCAGGAAACTACTGTAGAAATGGAAGTAAGATACGACCGAAAAAAGTTGTATTATTTGTCAATAAATGCTGTTAAATTTACGTAGAAGCTGACACATTCTTTAGACAGCTCCTACCACGTACATAGGCCGAAGCAATTGCTACAGTTATTTACCACACAGATAGCGATATCTTCCAGTTCATCACTTTGCAACCTAGTAAAAAACCTGCGAATTGTGCTACACAAATTTGCGCATTTGTAATCGTTAATTTATGAGTTTCATGATGAACTCGCGGCTTATAGGATTTTCACTTCTTAATTTAAACTATAAAATTCATTAGAGGTGAGAATCGTAGATTAGACACCTCTATACTTTGTAAGTACAACAATGTATCTATCAACCAAACCAAAACTTAAAAATATGTTTTAGAAGTGCAATAGATCTTCAGTGACACATTTAACAAGCTACTAGTATTTGTTGGTGGCCTCCCAGCATATAAATACGAAGGGGATTAAAAAATTGTGGTAACAAAGTGTTCGCATGAACAAAAAGTGTCAAAATAAATTTTGCTGCAACTTTGTCGAGTATCAATGGTTCTCATTTCATTAAACATATTCTTCATGTTTGTCCATTCATTTGTCCCACTGGTGCACCCAGTGTACAATGTCTGCACAGAACTAATGTGCATCATGTTCTGTGAACCACTTCATTACATTAACCTCTCTTTTTTCCCATTTTAAAAATGGTATTTCTCTGCCAGTCCTATTTGTAGACCTGTCATATTTATTGACCATACATACATGCTTAAATAATTCTTTTTAATAACTTTAATCCAATTTGTTATGAAAGAGGTATGGTTCAGTTTTTGGGCAGTAGTTGTTTTGTGTGCTGTTCTCCTTGTACCATCACTACATGATTTAGGTGCAGCCTAATCCGGGATTATATAAGGATGTCGTTACCAGATCCCTCATCGCGTTTCGTCATTTACGAAGAAGATTAAGGTTTAACATCTCTTCAAAGACGGGATAATTGGAAACGGAGCAAAAATTTTGATTGGGGAAAAGATGGGGTAATCGGCAGTGTCCTTTCTAAAGGAACTGTCGCGGCACTCGCCTAAATATATTTAAGAAAACCATGGAAAACATTGATGTCGATGGCCGGCCGCGGATTTGAAGTGCGGCCTTCCCGAATATGTTGTTGTTGTTGTGGTCTTCAGTCCTGAGACTGGTTTGATGCAGCTCTCCATGCTACTCTATCCTGTGCAAGCTTTTTCATCTCCCCGAATATATAGGGTGATTATAGTTAAACTTTAAAACCGCCGTAGAAATAACACCACTGGTCAGAATGACGTCAAATTGCAACGGAATATTATCGGAGAAGGGGGGAAAACGTATGGTAGAAGAAAAACATTGTAACAAAACATTGGAAGTAACGAAATGTAGCAATAGATGGTGCTGTAAGCATCGTAATTTAATAGTGGTCGACTACAAATGACGAATGAATCATACAAAAATGCCCAAGGTGTACGTTTGACGTTAAACAGACTGTAATACCCAGTGGGCATGGGTGTGCAGGTGTGATACTGTTAGTTACGTAAGCCCATCCACAACAGCAAGTTCATATTACATCGGATGGGAAAAATCGGTTTTTAACTGTCCTGAGGCCAAAAAGCGCATAAAAAGCATCAATCAAAATCAAATCGGATTTCTAATTTCCGTGTGACTGGTGCAAAATATGTTCAACATGCTGTCCACCGTTTTCTGCAAGTTGAAATCGAGAAACAGCATGTTCCGCAACTGTTCGAAGTGTTTCCGGGGTAATGTTCAGAACGTGTTGCGCAATGCATGCCTTCAATGTAGCGAAGTTCGCAATCGGAACACTGAACACAGCATCTTTCAGGTAGCCCCAAAACCAGAAGTCACACGGATTAAGATCGGGACGGCCAGGCTGTAGGGAAATGGCGGCTGATAATTCTAGAATTTCCGAAATAGCGCATCAGCAGCTGCTTAACTGGATTTGCAGTGTGCGGAGGTGCGCCATCTTGCATAAAAATGATCCCATTCACACATCAGCGCTGTTGGAGAGCCGGAATGACGTTGTTGCGCTAAAGACAGTCATAGCTCTTACCAGTTACGGTACAGATAACAGGACCCGGAAGCACCTTTCTCTTCGAAAAAATATGCCCCTATGATAAACGATGCTGTAAACCCGCACCACACAGTGACCTTTTCATGATGAAGTGGCACTGGTTAATTTGCGTGTGGATTTTCCGTTGCCCATAGTCGACAATTCTGTGTATTGACATGTCCTGTCAGATGGAAGTGGGCTTCGTCTGGCCACAAAATCTTCCGCGGCCAGTCACTGTCCACTTCCATGTGAGCAAGAAATTCTGAAGCAAAGGTCTCTCTTGCTGGCAGGTCAACAGGAAGCAACTCGTGCACATGGGTAATTTTGAATGGACAGCAAAGAAGGATGTTTTGTAGGATTTTACGCACCGTGCTCACGGGTATTTCCAATGCTCGGGCAATTCGCCGTGCACTACACGTTTGCACACCACCACTCGTCTTCTCCTGTATTGCTGTGGTCATTGCTTCCACTGATGTCGAATCAATTCGTTTTCTCCCTCTACCTGGTCGCACACCAAAAGAAACCGTCTCTTCGAATTTCCGAATCATTTTCTCCAGACTCACGGCAGTCATCGGGCTGACGCCTTTTTTCAAACCCTCCAGTGTCCGGAACTTCTGCAGAGCGACGTGTGCACAGTCATCATTCTTGTAATACAACTTTGCAAGCAGAGCGCGATCCTGCATTGAGACAGTCGTGGCGAACGTCGCAGACGCGAAAGGTGGAAAAGCCGTATACCCGGCGTGTTCGTACCAACTTCAATGGGTCGTGCGCATGACAGGTGTTTCCATTTACGTATTCTGACACATACACGCCATCTATTGATCGATTTTCACACAACTTTTTTCTTCTACCACACGTTTTCTCCCTTCTCCGATAATATTACGTTGCAGTTTAGCGTCATTCTGACCAGTGGTGTTATTTCTACAACGTTTTGGAAGTTTAATTATAATCACCCGTATATAGTACAGTAAAGAAAAATGCAAAGTCGCACACCAAAAGAAACCGTCTCTTTGAATTTCCGAATCATTTTCTCCAGACTCACGGCAGTCATCGGACCGACGCCTTTTTTCAAACCCTCCAGTGTCCGGAACTTCTACAGAAGTAAAGTCCGCATGTGAATGCCAATTCTGTTTACATATTACATTAAAGGTTTTGTAGCATTTATTACATTCAACTTATAATCATGAATAGTACATCAAATGAAAGAGCAAATCAAATAGTTTCGTCTGTATACATGTTCGTAAGGGGAAGAGTACAACATGACAAAGAGTGACTGAAGAACTTGTTGAACGAGTGAGAGTTCACGCGCAGCCCAAGAAATTAGTTCGGAAGGCTAGTCCTTAGTTAGTCTGTGTGGAGACTTTTAAGGAGACGCTTAAAACTACGGCGTTATCGTTTGTAGCTGCTACAGGTTTTAAAGCTTACAGACCACGATTTACGTTTCAACTTTGCGAGCGAAATGTTGCTGCATGACGAGGAAGATTTTCTGGACGTGTCGTCTTCAGTGATAAATCGACATTTCACCTAAGTGGAAATGTGAACACACATAATGTGCGCATCTGTGGGAGCGTGGGGGGGGGGGGGGGGGGGTTCAGGAAATCCCCACAAGATGGTCCGGTTGCAACGAGACTCCCCTAAATTGAATGCTTTTGAGCCATATCACGGCGGAAAGTTTATGGGCCTTTCTTTTTCGGTGAAGCAACTGTAACTGGTTTTTCTTATCTTGATGCGCTATAAGAATGGCTCTATGCTTAAATGGAAGAAGCGAAACCACAGAACTTTATATGGCAGCAAGTTAGTGCGCCGCCTCATTCTCATAACCCAGTACGCGATTGGTTAACCGACGCTGTGCCCGACCGCTGGATTGAGCGCAAGTGGCCGGTTGACAAAGCTTCTTTCACAAGACCATCACGTTCACACACAATCTGACCACATACAATTTTTACCTTTGGGATTTCATAAAGGGTCATATGTGTACGCCTCCGCTACCAGCGGGTCTACCTGATTTTAGAAACAGTAGTGTTGCAACAATTATACTAGACGCACTGAGCAAGGTTTGAGAAGAACTCACCTATCGACTCGATGTGTGACGAGTGGTGCTCACAGTCAATAATTTTAAGAAAAGCTGTTTGAGTTTCTATTTGATTTGATGAATTATTTATAACTATAATTTGAATGTAATAAATGCGATAAAGCCTTAAAACCCATATATTGAGTTTGAAACACCCTGTATATAGAATTTATAATATTTGACGTCGTAGTCAATAGCTCATACACCTACGGACAGATTGTTTTGGTTACTGATTTCAGCATCTTGTATAGTTTCATCAAGTGACCATATAGTTAGCGCTCGCGTATAGAAGAAAGGGAGGAAGATTGACATTTAACGTCCTGTTGACGACGAAATCAGTAAAGACGGAATACACGGACGGATTGGAGAAAGATAGGGAAGGAAACGGAAAGGATAAGGTCTTGTGGTAGGAGGAGTAGCAGAAATACCAGACTGCAGTCCCAAAGTTTTGGGTTTCGATCCTCAGTCGGTCTTTTTTCTCTTACTGACCGCTTCTTTCACCTCAGCAACGACTGCCAATGATTTAGATATGAGAAAAATGCGAATTTGCAACGTGGTTTGGAGTGCACATTAAATATTGGGTCCCCATATGCAAACAGGAAGACGCAACTCTCAACGGTATTCCATGAAATCGGTTTTGGACATTTTAAACGTGTTTTTATACTTTGTATGGTCGCGACTGGTCAAGGAGGCCGCAGCCGAGGGAATAAATGGTTCAAATGGCTCTTAGCACTATGGGACTTAACATCTCAGGTCATCAGTCCCCTAGAACTTAGAACTACTTAAACCTAACTAATCTAAGGACATCACACACATCCATGCCCGAGGCAGGATTCGAACCTGCGACCGTAGCAGTCGCGCGGTTCCAGACTGTAGCGCCTAGCAACTACATGCAATTCCTTTGTGTCTTGATTGATAATGGCTGCTGGAACAAAATGTCCGGAAGAACAGACACCACATATATAACTACGTAAAATGTCCGGAAGAACAGACACCACATATATAACTATGTAAATGATTATTTAAGAGACATGGACATAATATACGAATAAATAAGATACAAATATCTTCTATCGAAACATATGTTCCACAAGATTTAGTACCGCTTTCTTATAAATTAACCTGCAGTGGCGAATGGAATTATGTGCCTTTAATGTGAAGCGTCTTCGAAGTTTTGCATTAAAAGGACAACCGCCAGTCTTCAAGCTTTACCACACTGTTTCGAAGTGAAGGTTTATCTATAATCTGTACAGAAACCAAACTTCAGTTACAAGAGTCGAAGGATGAGAAAGGCGGAATTTAACAGAAAAGGCAATGAAAGACGTTTGTAGCCTAGCCCTCAACTCATTCAATCTATACTCTGAGGACCAGTGAAGTAAACTAAAGAAAAATTTGGAAAATGAATTGAAGTCCATGGGGATGAAAATAAAAACATTGTAATTATTTTAGAGGCGGCAAAGGACTTGGAACATCAGGTCAATGGGTATTGTCTTGAAGAGAGCTTATATGACGAAGATCAATAAAAGTAAAACAAGCGGAATGGAATATGGTCGAATTAAATCGGGAGATAGTGGAAGAATTGGATTACGGAACGGGACACTAAAAGTAATATTCGAAATTTTCTATTTGGGCTGCAAATTAACTAACGATGGCAGAAACAAAAAGGATATAAGCGTAGACTGCCAGTAGTAACAGAAGCTTCTTTGACCAAGGAAAAAAAGTTAGTACTGAATATAAATGTGTTAGGATGTCTTTTCTGAAAGCATTTGTCCGAAGTGTGGCATTTTACACGGTCCAGACACATTAATGTGACCACCTGTCGACAGCGTGAATAACCACCTATTGCAGCGTGCACATTCAGGAGAGTCAGAGAGGCTCTTGAAGGTACCGGCAGGTATGTGGAGCCGTTCTCACTTCAGTGACCTAGCCAGCTGCGCTAGGTTTCGCGGTTCAGGATCCATGGCACAAACAGCACGATCGAGGTGTCTCACAGATTCTCGATTGGGTTTAAATCCGAGGGGTTTGGTGGTAAAGGGAGTATGGTAATCTCGTCTTGGTGCTCTTCGAACCACGCACGTACGCTGCGAGCTGTATGACAGGTTGCATTGTCCTTTTCGTAGAAGTTATCGTCTCTCTCTCTCTCTCTCTCTCTCTCTCTCTGTCTGTCTCTCTCTCTCTCCCCCCTCCCGAACAGGCCGTGAAGGCCCAACGGTACTGACCGGCCGCCGTGTCATCCTCAGCTTATAGGCGTCACTGGATGTGGATACGGAGGGGCATGTGGTTAGCACACCGCTCTCCCGGCCGTATGTCAGTTTCCGAGACCGGAGTCGCTACTTCTCAATAAAGTATCCCCTCAGTTTCCCTCACAAGGGCTGAGTGCACCCCGCTTGCCAACAGCGCTCGGCAGACCGGATGATCACCCATCCAAGTGCTAGCCCAGCCCAACAGTGCTTAACTTCAGTGATCTGACGGGAACCGGTACTACCACTGCAGCAAGGCCGTTGGCTAGAAGTTATCGTGCCGAGGAAAAAATAAATTGCATGTATGGGTAAACACGTTCCCAAGGATAGATGCGTATTTGTGTTGATCCGTTGTGTCTATCAGAATGACGAAACCACCCGGGGAATGTCACGAAAACATTCCCCAGACCGTAACGCTCCCCCCTCTGGCCTTGACCCTACCGATGATCGTTGCAGAGCCGTAAACGCCAACAGTCAACTGTCCAATAAAGCGTAAAACGTGATTCATCTGAGAAGACCACCTATAGCCACTTAGTGCAGATCCATTTGCGGTACTGGCGTGCAAATCCAGCCTTCATCGCCTATGAACAGCAGTCAGCATGGGTGCACGAACCAGGCGCCTACTGTGGAGACCCGTAAGCAGCAACGTTCACCGAACGGTCGTTGTGGAGACACTGACAGTAGCCACGTGGTTCATCTGGCCTGTCAGCTGCTCACCAATTGCACGCCTATTCGCCTGTACACCACGCCCAGTTGCCTTGCATCGCGTTTGGAGGGAACCATTTTGCCACACACACTATATTTTAACCGCGGCGGCACGTGAACAATTTATAGAATTTGCCGTTTCGGAAATGCTTCCACCCTTGGCCCGAAAGTCAATGATCATGCCGTTTTGGAAGTCAGATAATTTTCTCCGTTTTCCCATTATGACAACGACTCCACTATTTTCCGCGTACCCCGACACGCTTTATATACTCTGCACTGCTGCTGCTGCCACCTGCCGTCTGTGAGTGGTTACTGTACGTTGTGTCGAACGTCGGTGGTGGTCACATTGATGTGGCTGGACCGTGTAGTTAGTACAACAGTACAGACAAGAAGAGAAGAAGACAAGCTTTTGAAATTTGGTGTTACAGAAGAATGCTTAACATATTTACAAAATGAAGAGGTAGGTTAATACGATACATCCCGAGGAACCAAGGAGTAATTAATTTGATAAAAAATGTAGACAAAGACCAAGGCTTGAATACAGCATGTAGGGTGGGGTGATTGTGCAGAGATGAAGAGATTTGCGCTACGTAGATTATCATGGAGAGCTACATCAAACTAACATTCGGGCTGAAGACTACAAGAATAACTCTCAAAATGATATCATGTAGCTTTGCATGCTCCAAGACATTTATCTTGTCTTGGTTAGTAATACAGAACGAATTTCTTTGCTAGGGTATTGAAAGAAATAATTTGTCTTTGGTATTGAAGCAGTTACCATGAAGAAATAACTGTGACTGGTATTAAAAACCTTCCTCATAGTTTTAAAACATTTACTTTCACTAGGTAGCATACAAAAGAGTTTCATAGCCGTACATTCCAATCCTTGACTTTCGATCTTTGATGGACTCACGCTCTGCCAAGGGTCTCAAGGAATATGGGACTGTACGAACATATATATGATTCTGCAAGTATGGAGTTGATAGAATGGATTTTGCTGTGTGGATGGATCACGGATCTCTAGAAGTAGTTGCGTTCAAAAATGTTTCAAATGGCTCTGAGCACTATGGGACTTAACATCTGATGTCATCAGTCCCCTAGAACTTAGAACTACTGAAACCTAACTAACCTAAGGACATCACGCACATCCATGCCCGAGGCAGGATTCGAACCTGCGATCTTAGCGGTCGCGCGGTTCCAGACTGAAGCGCCTAGAACCGCTCGGCCACTCCGGCCGGCTAGTAGTTGCGTCTGTAAGAGCATCTCATGATGACTGACTGGATACTTTGGTGCGATTCTTGTGGTAGATGAAATACGAGTAGGAATATAAAACCTGTCCCGATGTTGCAAGCGATCTTTGGCTACACATTCTGACTTGTGAACAATTACTCTATATTAAATCGTTGATCTACTAACAAGTATTATAATACTAATGTGTCAGATTTTGAGCTCTTGAAGTACTGACAGGTGTCTTGAAAAGGAATAAAAACTCTCGATTGTGGTATCTGCAAAGTGAGTATTGTTGTTATTCTCACCGTCAAGCAGACTAGCTGATGTGACTGTGACACAGTGAAAGAAGACTCAGTAGTATCAACTGCCAATTGGTGATTCGCAACAAATAAACCGTAGATAAGTGATATACTCGTGAAGCTAGTCTGTCTGCCAGCATCTAAAACTCAGCATGAATGTATACTTACACCTGTGGACACTATTACCTGCAGAGTTTGAATGCACTTGTTTCGTTCAATAAATATTAAGAGGTTCTGGAGAATCGGATGTCACAAGTGTGATGTCTCCTGAATAGTCAAGATGCTCCAGGATAATTCTGTTTCTATCGCCATAACATACACGTAAAATTTTCTTGCTTTGTTCAGAAGCAACTGCAGTTACAGCTATGCCGTGAAGCAAATTGTTGGATTCCCTTTCCAGATGTCCTCGAAGAAACATACGTTTGTTGACAGTTGACAAATTCTGGTCTGCATCGACTGAGGATCCGAACTGTTGCCAGAAACGATTTCAATGCACCGTGTCAGCGGAAAACTCGATCGGTGGTAGTCGAACTCTGTAACTGTATGACTGAGTGGAAATCCCAGAAGGCGTGCAGTCGGTCATGGCGCCTGAAAGCCTTCCTCTCAGTACTGTGTTCTGCCTTCTACATCGTACGCTTCACATAGTTCGTATGATCTTCACACAGTAAGACATCGACTTTGTATTCTGCATCATCAGGTAAGTCTTGGATAGCGTCTTCCAAAATCCTCAAAATCCTTAAACTAGCAACAGTGCAATGCAATCGACTGCCAACGTAGTCTACTTCTTTCTTGCGTGCGAATGTAATTAACGAAGCACGTAGCTTTGGAAAACTGTGCTCCTCAGTCAGCCTAGAAAGACAGTCGATTGGTTCAGTTTCTTTCATTGCTTTCAAAAAAATAGCCCGTCGCTATGCAAAAGCGGAAAAAAGTGTATAGGGGTTTTCAACGAAGTCAGAAAAAAGAATGTTTCTGTACAGCATTCTGCAGCGCACCTGTCAAAAAAAAAAAAAATTAATGAATGTGTGAAGTCCGCAGCTCGTGGTCGTGCGGTAGCGTTCTCGTTTCCCACGTCCGGGTTCCCGGGTTCGATTCCCGGCGGGGTCAGGAATTTTCTCTGCCTCGTGATGACTGGGTGTTGTGTGCTGTCCTTAGGTTAGTTAGGTTTAAGTAGTTCTAAGTTCTAGGGGACTGATGACCTAAGATGTTAAGTCCCATAGTGCTCAGAGCCATTTTTGAATGTGTGAAGCAGAGAATGTATTCTTCGTATTTATTTATCTTCTTAATTGGTGTTTCTAAGACGCTGTATTTCGCACTCATGTTGCTGGCATTGTCATAGCTTTGCTCAAGACAATGCTTGAAATCAAGTCCACAACTCGTGGTCTAATGGATGCCGGCACGGTACCTCACCGTGTTCGGTCGGAGGGTTAGCTGCCCTCTGCAATAAAAAACTAAGAGAATGGATCAATGATGAGCATGAACAAGCGTCATGGGACGTCCGCCCCGAAAAAATACAGCGAACAATAACGAACAAAATGAGGGCAGAAAAAAAAGTGGTTAGCATTGCTACCTCTGGGTCATGTGGTCCTTGGTTCGATTCCCGGCCGTGTTGGGGATTTTTCTCGGCCCGGGGAGTGTTTATGTTGTCCTCACCTTTCCATCATCATTCGGGATAAATGGCGAGACGGGACAGAGTAACGATCGGGAATTTGTGTGGGCGCTGATAACCGCGTCGTTGAGCGCCCCACAAACCAAATATCATCATCCTTGATATCAATGTCATTCTCACTTTAAAAATATAGCAAGCTATGGACGAGTTGCTCGGCAGTATGGCCTTCCATGTCCAACCTTACAAAACTTTCCACTGGTCCTGATCGCAGGACAGAGCACATTATCAGATTATCAGAGTCAGCTGGTCCACATGCGATATATTTAAAGCCAAATCCAGTGAAACACAATAATATTTCCAATTCTTAATTTCACAAATAATATGATCCCGTATGCTTCATGCAATTCAATGGGTAAATGTTTTTGACAAATGTGTCGTGAGTTTCTTTCCTTTATTTGCATGAATATACCTAAATGATTTCCATTGTGAGGTGACCCAACAATTTCATCACTACCCCGAAACGCAAGACCTCGTTCTGCTAAAAAGTTATGACTGTAATAATTCGTTCTAAATGTCTGTTAATACGTTTGTTCGGTCTCAGTTTGACTCACAAGTTGAGAACCGACACGTGCAGCCTTGTCTTTGCGCACTAGCAACGAAATTATCGCTTGTGGAATGAGATTTTCACTCTACAGCGGAGTGTGCGCTGATATGAAACTCCCTGGCAGATTAAAACTGTGTGCCGGACCGAGACTCTAACTCGGGACCTTTGCCTTTCGCGGGCAAGTGCTCTACCAACTGAGCTACCCAAGCACGACTCACGCCCCGTCCTCACAGCTTTACTTCTGCCAGTACCTCGTCTCCTACCTTCCAAACTTTACAGAAGCTCTCCTGCGAACCTTGCAGAACTAGCACTCCTGAAAGAAAGGATATTGCGGAGAGCACTTGCCCGCGAAAGGCAAAGGTCCCGAGTTCGAGTCTCGGTCCGGCACACAGTTTTAATCTGCCAGGAAGTTTCAAATTATCGCTTTTCTACGTGAAGTGCTTTCTTCAGGCGTTTTCAATAAAATATTTGCGTTCTTCCAGTCATCTAATCCATCTTTCTTAAGCCGTGACGAACCATATGAATGCGTATCCTTGCAAACAAAACAGAAAAGGTTCCCTTTAGATTATCAATAACACAACCAATCTCCCCCGTGAGTTTTATTCGGTAGCTTATGTCTACACGTGAAAAATTACTTTTGACAGAATCGTGGTTTATTTTCTTTGTCGTACATTTTCTTTGAAGTCAAAAAATTACTGTTAATATCTTACACTTACGTATTTCCATTCGCAATCCAGTAATTTCAAAGTTGCTCAGCCATTCTCCAATATAGTTAGAATATAAATTACTTTCGTGTGGTTTTTGGCGCGAAGAACATGGTAATAACATCATAACATGTGCTATACTTTCCACCTCTGTTTGGCTTGAAGAATACGTCTTCACGGACGAGAGGGCTTGGATGACGATGCGGCTGAACTGAGAGGACTTCCTGTCCGTTCGACAGTAGTATCACTTGTAAAACATGTGGCTACATCGGAAAGAGTTGCAAATTATAATAAATATTTTATACTGGGCCTACTGCCATCATCTGTACAATAAAATGCAACTTCTATATTTTATGCTTCAGTGTGTTTAGATTCAGCAACACCATTGTGAACATCAAAAAACTGGCAACTTATGAGTTTTTGATACAACAGGTTTTTTTTTCATTTCATTTTTTGCTTTGCGCTTTGCACTTCTAGGTCCGTAGTATCGGTCCGTATCTCTAGGCCGACTGCTCATGTTGACTACTACCTCTATCTGCGTAGAACTAAAAATAAATTACAGAATAAAATGGAATTCTGCTATTTAATCCAGCCGGCCGCGGTGGTCTAGCGGTTCTAGGCGCTCAGTCCGGAACCGCGCGACTGCTACGGTCGCAGGTTCGAATCCTGCCTCGGGCTTGGATGTGTGTGATGTCCTTAGGTTAGTTAGGTTTAAGTAGTTCTAAGTTCTAGGGGACTGATGACCTCAGATGTTAAGTCCCATAGTGCTCAGAGCCATTTGAACCATTTTGAACTATTTAATCCGATGGCGATACACATCGGCATTATAATTTACATCCATTTTGTACAGAGTCCAAGGCCAGTTGGCTGTATCATGTCTCGTATGGGAAGACCGAAGTGATGAATTCGACTTTCTGAAACTACCTATGCAGTGGTGTAAGATTGGGTCCTATGTTTCGCAGCCCTCAGTTGTTCATCCTGGTGGGCCCTCGTTTGCAAAAAAAAAAAAAATGGCGAAAAATAATTTCTTGGGATACAGTAGACCCTCTAAAATGCATAGGACCGCCTTAGTCTCTCTGTACACAGACAGTAACGTTATGAAACAGCAGAGGGAAACGGCCAGGCTGAGTCTAACATGGACACAGCGACACGTTCGCAGACACCTGTACACATTCGTTCTGAACCGACAATGTACTGCGGTGAAGCTACACGAAAATTACATTCGTTGAATAACGCCGTGACAGAGAAAACAGATATGCCCAATCACTAACAGATACAACTATCAACAAAGCTCTCGACAGGAGAACAAAGCACTTGAAGTTACGAGAACAAGTGTCAATAATTTTCAGAAAAATCAAAAAGAAAATCTTTCAAAAATTAATTTATTTATTTTCTTTTATGTGTGAAAATAAAAGTAACTCACTCTTTGGAATGTACTAGTAGAGCGACGTATATGTTGACATGTCCCCAAAAGCATGTACCGTAAATAAAACACCATGATAATATCTGTTTATTCATACAGTACACCCACAATCACCATTTTCTTTTTTTTAAGTCGTAGAACGAATACAAAACATTAAAATGACGATTGTGGGTGAACCGTATAAGGTAAACGTGTGCTATCATGGTGTTTTATACACATATTCTTGAGATGTACATTTTAGCACTGCGTCATCCTGATGTAACGTTAGGGTTTTGTAAAATATTGTAAAATAGTGTACAGGCGGCATAATTTCCTCCGAGTTCATTCATTTACATCGACACAGCTTATTCGTTGTCCTCTCTAAGCTGCAGGGCCTAAGCTACTGAATTATATACCAAATTGTAGATCTCAAAAAAGATCTGCCTAATAGTCCATGACAGCCTATATTTGTCTCGTACGGTTCACGCCTACAACATTTTTCTGCTTGATATTTATGTGACCCCCTCACTTTCCCGGCTGGGTCGGGGAATTTTCTCCGCCCAGGGACTGGGTGTTGTACTGTCATCACCATCCTATCACTCTCATCGACCGCAGGTCGCAAAGTGGCGTCACATTGAAAGACCGGCACCCGGCGAACGGTCTGCCCGACGGGGGGCAGACGATTAAAAAAAACTTGTAACGCATGTGTTGCAAAACGTCACGACCTGAAAATTTTACACATGTCCAAAGAACTTTCACATCAAAAAGTGACCGAAGCTCTAGGATCGTAAACTGCACGTTGTGAGTGCAAATCCAGGGCACGCTAATTTTTTAATAATCTTAATGGAAATGATGTGGTCTTTCTTTGTATCCGTACAATTTGGTTTCAAAAATACTTATTTTTTAATTCCATCGCTTGTATTTTTGTGGCGACGAACACGCTGAAGTCTTTTCTTCAATTTCCTGAGGGTAGTACATGCACTTTAGAGTCGATCGTTGCACCACGAGGAGGGCATCAAACAGAATAGCCCCTTCAGGGTCCCAGAAGGCCGTTGTCATTATTTTACCTTCTGAGGGTGCGGCTTTGAACTTTTTCTTTGGAGGAGAGGTGGTGTGGCGCCACACCATGGATTGCAGTTTTGTTTCCCGTTCGAAGTGATGAACCCATGTTGCATCACCTGTGACGATGTTCGACATACTGTATTCACGAGTAAATGAATTATAACGATGAGGTTTTATGATCAGATCAAACACCGATCATTGATACGTACATTGTTATATACGTTGCACTCAGAACCCATTATTTTAACTTAGTATGGTGCATAAACAAAACAAATAAGCTTGTCTTATTCTTCAGTGCTTCTTGTTTCCCTATCGGAAAACTTCACAATCAATAGATAAATTACGCTTCAGTCTCTTAATATGTTCTACTGATTTTAAACAGTCGTATTGTGTCTCATTAGTCCATAGTGATCGCCAAAAAACGACACAAAATAATCGAAGGTACCGCGAAACTACAATACATACAGCAATAGTCCACCAACAAGAAAGCAACATTCACTCTAGTATAAAAGTACTATAAGAAAGGTAAATACACAGTAGAAAGAATGAACAACTGTAATAGACCTTACAAAAATAAATAAGATTTTTGTTAGTTACTTTCTTTTTAGCAATCATAGAACACTATTCCAACTGCTCGGGTTATTACGGTCAACTCGGAGAATATTAAAGAATTCTCTTGTAAGCTTTGCAGTGTTGTCAACTTATGACATATAATGTATGGAGTGGCCAGTGCTCGCTTTTAGAAAAAGAGTTAAAATTGTTACTACTTATTGTAGATATGGGCACCATCCTAGTTTGCGGGCCCCGTAACATATGCTAACTCTTGTTGCGTGGCTAATCTAGCGCTGATAATAGGTGTAAAATAAAGCACAGAGCTATAATACAGAGATGCTAAATGAATCACCCTTAGTTGTCAAGAGAGCAATGTGTGAAGCCTTCGGAGACTACCGTAGCAGAATACTGTTGAAAGATCTTTCACAACACCCAAAGAATTTCTGGTCGTATGTAAAAGCTGTTAGTGACACTAAAATTAGTGTCCAGGCACACATGGACGAGACAGGAACTAAAATTGTGGATAGCATAGTAAATACAGAAATGCTCACCTCCATTTTCAGAGGTTCCTTTACAAAGGAGAACCCAGGAGTATTGCCCATTTCTCGAACCAGTGAAAGAGTGAGTGAAACATATATTAGTGTCAGTGACGTTGAGAACCAACTGAAATCGTTAAAACTGAACAAAACTCCAGGGCCTGACGGAGTCCCTATCAATTCTATACTGAATTTGAACTGATTTAGTCCTTCCTTTAACTATAATCTACCGTAGATACCTCGAACAAAAAACCGTGCGCAGTAGTTGGAAGTTGCTACAGGTCAGAACCAGCTACAACGTGGGTAACACAAGTGATCCACAAAACTACCGTCCAATATTCTTCGCATACATTTGTAGTAGCATCTGAGAACATACGACATATTCTGAGTTCAAACGCAATGAAGTATGTCGAACAGAGTGCTACCTTGCATGGATTCCGAAAACATTGATAATATGAAACGCAACTTGCACTTTTCTCACACAATATACTGAAAGACGTGAGTCATGGCAATCAGCTAGATGCTGTATTTATCGATTTCCGAAAAGAATTTGACTCAGAACCACATCTACGCTTAATATCATAAGTACGATCGGATAGGGTTCCAAGTCAAATTTGTGACTGAATTGAGGATTTTTTGGTAGGGAGGGCGCATCAAGTTGTCTTGGATGGAGAGTCATATTCAGATGTAGAAAAAAAGAAAAATTAGAGTTTAACGCCCCGTCGACAACGCAGTCATTAGAGATGAAGCACAAGCTCGTATACGGAGGGAAATCGATTGTGCTCTTGTCAAAAGAAACATCCTGGCATTTGCCTTAAGCGATTTAGGGAAATCACGGAAAACCTAATTATGGTTAGCCGGACATGTATTTGAACTGTCGTCCGACCCAATACGAGTCCAGTGTCTTAACCATTGCACCACATTCCTAGCTGCAGATGCAGAGGTAACTTAGGATGTACTCCAAGGAATTGTATTGGGACCCTTGCTGTTCATTTTGTATATCAATGAGCGTGTAGACAATATTAATAGTAACCTCAGACACTTCAAACGATGCGGTTATCTATAATGAATTACTATCTGAAAGAAGCTGCGCAAATATTCAGTCAGACCTTGATATGTTTTCAAAGTAGTGTAAAGATTGGTAGCTTGCCTTAAATGGTCTGAAATGTTAAACTGTGGGCTTCGAAAAACAAAAATACGTAGTGTCCTATGACTATAATATCAATGAGCTACAACTGGAATAGGTAAATTCATACAAATACCTGGGTGTAACAGTTTGTAGGTAGCCTATATGAAATGGAACGATCACATAGGTTCAGTCACAGATAAAACAGATGCTAGACTCTGGACTATTGGTGGAATACTAGGAAAATGCAATACGTCGGCAGAGGAGACTGAAAAAAAAAAGGTTCAGATGGCTCTAAGCACTATGGGACTTAACATCTGAGGTCATCAGTCCCCTAGACTTTGAACTACTTAAACTTAACTAACCTAAGGACATCACACACATCCATGCCCGAGGCAGGATTCGAACGTGCGACCGTAGCAGCAGCGCAGTTCTAGAATGAAGCACTTAGAACTGCTCGGCCACAGCGTCCCGCGAGGAGACTGCATAGAAAACACTTATGCGACCCATCCTAGAATGTTGCTAATACTAGGGAAATACTATGCGTCACCAAAGGAGACTGCGCAGAAAACAGTTATACGACCCAGCCTAGAATACTGCTTAAGTGTGTGGAACCCGTACCAAATAGGACTAACAGTGGATATTCAACAAGTACAAAGAAGGGCAGCACGAATGGTCACAGGTTTGTTTGATGTTGGAAAAACGGAACTGGCAGACGCTTGCAGATGGGCACAACCTATCCCATGAAAACCAAATTGGAAAGCTTTTAGTGCCTACTTTAAGTATTGAATCTAGGCATATATTACAACCCCTTACATATCGCTCCCATAGAGATCACGAAGACACGATTAATTACATAGCTCACAGAGACATTTAAGGAATCATTCTTCCCTCTCTCCATACGTGAACGGAACCGGAAAAACCCTAATAACTGGTACAATGGGACGTACCCTCTGGCACGCTCTTCACAGTGGCTTTCAGAGTATACTGCAGATATAGATGTAGTTGCAGAAAACCATTGTCTCTTCTCTTCACATACATGCGCAGCTCTTACAGATTCGCATGTAACGAGACACGCTTTGTACATGTTTGATACTATTATGCCCATTAATGACAAATTGTTGAAACCTTATTCAGACTTTCATATAGTTCTGCTGGATTATTACCTAAAGTATACCAAATATGTCTAATTAATTTCTAAAAATGAGCGTTTACTTTTACCATACGTGTTTCGTTTTACTCCCTTAATACTTGGCTAGTGGTCTGAAATGACACGTGTTTACAATTTTTGTTTGGTTGTAGATCTGGAAACATTTCATTTCATAAGCTATGGAAAAGTCATTTTTAGATACAGAATTTTCAAATGCAGTAAAAATAAGCTTAAAACAGCTTAACGACTTGTCCTTAGCGTAAGTTAGTTTAAGTTAGATTAAGTAGTGCGTAAACTTAGGGGCCGATGACCTTAGCAGTTTGGTCCCATAAGACCTTACCACAAATTTCCTATAAGGGACAATCAGAAAGTTCCCGTTCGAAAGCCGCACAGTCCAGAATCGGTATGCTGGTCAGACAAAATGGCCGTGAGTGTTGAGGTAATCATCCCACCGACGCGTCTGAAGAAACCAGATTGGTAAAACACCGTGTCTTGCAGTGTGAACAAGCCTATAACTGCCTGTTGCACATCCTCGTCCGACAGGGATTGTCGACCCTTCAAGGCCTTTTTTAAGGGATCGAAGGTGTGATAACCACATGGAGACAGATGAGGACTATAGGGCAGGTGCTCGAGTGTCTCCCACTTCTGGGATATGGGAACGTGATGAAGCAGCAGCAGCCATTGTCGCAGTTTTCGTTCCGCAACGGTGGTTTTCGACAGACATGCTGCCCCATAGCGTTCTTCTTTTCCCCATGGATGCCTAGCGCTGTTTATTCTTCGGCAGCTGAGAAAAGAAAAACAGTATGTTGGTTCTGTTTGGGCGTATTTGGTAATAACGTCACCGTAGCTCACGTTTCCGCGTCTACTTCGCACCCGTCGGGAC
This sequence comes from Schistocerca americana, assembly GCF_021461395.2. Classification (NCBI taxonomy): domain Eukaryota; kingdom Metazoa; phylum Arthropoda; class Insecta; order Orthoptera; family Acrididae; genus Schistocerca; species Schistocerca americana. Next base: position 428,728,114 of record NC_060130.1, on the reverse strand, counting down.
GAATGTCACACTATTCCTTTGCCTTTTATTTTCTTTATTGGATTTCAATTCCCCCCACCAGAGGGGGGGGGGGAGTGGCGGGCTGGCAGGAGCGTAATATGCTGTTCTACAGCCTACAGAAAAGTTAAGAAACATAATGAGAATAGACACAAACAAAAAAAAAACAGGGGATAAAATGGTGACATTGTAAAAAAGCTGTAAAATGGCGGTAAGGTGTGGAATTTAAAATATAAAAAACACTGCGGTGACGATGCGGATGAAGAAGTAGACAGGCACAATTAAAAAACACGACGACAGTCTGGTTTCTGTTCGCATGAGATAAAAAACACAACTAGTGACAGTATGGCAGCTGTTCGCAACACTGACAGGGGACGCACAACACTGAACACTCACTTATAACAGGTGACAGGTGACTTATATACAGGTGACCAGGTGACACGGCGGCAGATGGGGGAGGAGGGGGGGTTGAGGACCCGGACCTATGACGGCGAAAAGAGGCAAGGAGAGGAAAAGAGAAAGGGGGGAGCCGATGGAGGGAGGGGACATAGAAAAGAGGTGGCTGGCCGGAAGCGAGAAGGAGTGGGAAAGGTAGTGGAGGTGAGAGCAGAAAGGACTCAGGGGAGAGAAAGGAGGCAGAGAAAGGGTAGGTGGGGAAAAAACAGGATGGAAGAGGGGGGGGAGAGGGAGGCTGGGGAACGGACAGTGGAAAGGAGGGGGAGGTGAGGATCAGAGTTGATAGGAGGGATAAATGGAGGGAGAGAGGGCATCATCCGGGAGGGAGAGTTAACGGAAGTCACCTTAGGAAAGGAGATGAAGGGTGTAGAGATGGAGGGTAGGGGGGACACAACAGTGAAGGCGTGGCAGAGGGCGGGGGCTGGAGAGGAGAGGAACAACCAGGGGATGAGGGGGATCAAGGCTGCAGGAGGTGTAGAGTATGCAGATATGTTCGAGGAATAGGGGCAGATGGGGGAAGGGAATCAGGCCATAGAGGATCCGCGTGAGGGACAGGAGGCGTATACGGAAGGTGAGGCAGAGTGCATGGTGCTTGAGGATGTGGAGGGACTTATAGAATTTGGGGGGAGGGGGGGGGTGGATAGCCAGGCGGGACTGGCATAACAGAGGATGGGACAGATTAAGGATTTGTAGGTGTGGAGGATGGTAGAGGGGTAGAGGGGTTCAACCCCCAGGTCCGGCCAGAGATTCCCTTGCCCATATAACTGTGCATATATACCCACAATGGTGTGGCACTACGTTGTATGTACACTGCAGCAACACTCTCAAATGGAAACTTTTTAAATGCCTCTTATAGATATAACACCAAATCAGACTTGTAAACAAAACTGTGTTTCTTTCCAAATCAATGCCGATTTCTTAATTTTATTTATGGATTCTTTCGTTACTTCTTGGTAGAACAATTCTGTACTTAATGTTGAAAGACAGGTGGACTAATTTTGTTCTACTCATTTTTGTTCATTTCAAATTAGTTTTCGGCTTATTGGGCTATCTTCAGGAAACAACTAGTGTCCCTTCCAGACTATAGTCAGTTTTTTTTCTGAATATGGCCCAATAAGCACAAAATTATTTTGAAATAAACAAAAACAGTTCACCGATGTTTTAAATTAATAAAACGAAACGTGTGTCGTAAAATAAACACACATTTTTTAGTAGATGCATAGAGCGATATTTAATAAGTAAAGTAATTGTACATCACCTACAGACACCATGAAAAATGTTCTGATGAAGAAATAGGCCTACATCCAGTCGTCGTTTCTTGATGATGTCCTGCTTCCTGGCGCACTCGCTTTCCATAGACTGATTCCCGAAAAACTGTTATGATGAGAAATAGGGTGGACTACCAGGAAACGTAGCTGTAACACTTCCTTGTTTTATCCTCATTCGTTCGCGGTTCGCCGTTAAAAGCCTTTCTGTTTCCTCGCAAGCGTAACTTATTTACCAAGCAACACTTTCCAATTCGAAATTGTTGGGTCAAATCTACAGCATCCCGGGTTCGATTCCCGGCGGGGTCAGGAATTTTCTCTGCCTCGTGATGGCTGGGTGTTGTGTGCTGTCCTTAGGTTAGTTAGGTTTAAGTAGTTCTAAGTTCTAGGGGACTGATGACCATAGATGTTAAGTCCCATAGTGCTCAGAGCCATTTGAACCAAATCTACAGCAACAGATTAGGGATGGCAGTTATCGCCGAAACCACCGGTTTTCGGTTGTATCGTTTTTTTTTTTAACCCAGTTTAACTTGACTGTCAAAACCGCTCAAAATAACTGGTTGCTGAAACAACCGATTTTCGATTTTCTATTCGTGTTATTTCCTGTGATAAACACAGAAATCTCACAAAGATCCTCAGACATGTGGATGTCTCAGTTACAATATACATAGAATCAAAATAGTAAATTTAATAGGCAAACAAAAGAAAACTTAATACGTCCACCGTTCGTTTTTTCTTTACCAAAAAGTGATAAGTGGTTGAATACTAAAAAAAAATCACCAGTATTGTCCTACCGATTCTAATTTTTTGAAACTCTGTTCAAAAAGCATGTTATAATCGGGGATCATAGCACTGTTTGGAAATTACAAATAGACAGCGCTTAAGGGTGAAAACTAAGGTTGAAGAACTCTGTCTTTCGTGTTAATTTCTCCGTTTTCAAGGCTGCAGCCAGATACAGGCATGTTAAGAGGGGCGTATGAAAAGTCCGTGCACAGTCCGAGAGAAGGCACCATGGGCGCGTATCGAGATCATGTTTAGTGAGTTGCATCTGTGATGAGAACGCACACCAAGTTTCAAGTATATTAGTCTATTTCTTTGTGTTTGGCATTCGTGTGAATTAAGGAAGTCGAGTGATTACCAAAAATTGGACGAAGAAGAATTTCGTGTGGTAATTAAACATTACTTTATGAATAGCAAAACGCCTCAATAGACTAAAGAGAAGCTTGATAATCATTACGGTGACTCTGCACCTTCGATTAGAACAGTTTATAAGTGGTTTCAAAATTTTTGGAGTGGCCATATGGACACAAGTCCATAAAATCCATGATATGGTGGTGGCTGACAGAAGAGTTAAGGTGCATGAGATTGCTAGTGCTGTGGGCATCTCCAATGAACGGGTACATAATATTTTGCATAAACATTTGGGCATGAGAAAGCTATCCGCAAGATGGGTTCCACGATTGCTCACGCTCGACCGAAAACGGAATCGTGTGAAGTGTTGCAAGGATGGTTTGCAGCTGTTCAGGAAGAATCTGCAGAACTTTAAGCGTCGTTTCGTCACTGTGGATCAAAAATGAATACATTACTATATTCCTGAGACCAAACAACAATCTACACAATTGGTTACCAAGGGAGAATCTGCACCAAAAGAGGCGAAGACGATTCCATCGGCCGGAAAGGTTATGGCGACTGTCTTTTGGGATTCGCAAGGGATAATCCTCATCGACTATCTGGAAAAGGGTAAAACTATTACAGGTGAATATTATTCATCGTTATTGGACCGTTTGAAAACCGAGCTGCAAGAAAAACGCCGGCGATTGGACCGCAAAAAGTCCTTTTCTATCACGACAATGCACCAGCACACACCTCAACAGTTGTGGTCGCAGAATTAATGGAAATAGGATTCCAACTCGTTTCACATCCCCCCTATTCTCCAGACTTGGCTCCCTCAGACTACTATTTGTTTCCCAATTTGAAGAAATGGCTGACGGGACATAGATTTTATTCAAACGAGGAGGTGACTGCAGCAACTAGTAGCTGTCTTGTAGACTTGGTCAATTCCTATTATTCGGAAGCGATCAACAAATTAGATCAGCATTGGGCGAAGCATATAAGTCTAAAAGGAGACTATGGGGGAAAATAAAAAAGGTTTACCCCAAACACGTAAGTAGTTTTTATTTTTGCACGGACTTTCAAACACCCCTCGTATGTAGACACACGTAACCGATCAGCTCTTCTATTTTTATTGCATAATATAAATGAACTGTTGTTAAGTTTTTAATTTGTTACTGTTACCGTAATTTCCTCCCCCTTTTAATATTTGATAAAAACGGCAGACATATCTTTAATCTTTCAAAGAAAATGAAGAGTTGTATTTCACTGCTGCGTAACTCTATAAAAATACTTCTAGACTATGGTTGATGCCATTCTGTAGCGCTGTAGCACAACAGATGTCTGAGACGACAGTGAGAAACCACCGTACAGACCAGGTGAAGCCAAGTCTTGCCCACTATATATATATATATATATATATATATATATATATATATATACCCGCGTTGCTTAAACGACACAAAGTACAAAGGACATTATTGTCTCAGCATTGCCGTACCAGTTCTTATGCAATGTGTCTGTTGCAACGTTATTACAGGGTGTTTCAAAAATGACCGGTATATTTGAAACGGCAATGAAAACTAAACGAGCAGCGATAGAAATACACCGTTTGTTGCAATATGCTTGGGACAACAGTACATTTTCAGGCGGACAAACTTTCGAAATTACAGTAGTTACAATTTTCAACAACAGATGGCGCTGCAAGGGATGTGAAAGATATAGAAGACAACGCAGTGTGTGGGTGCGCCATTCTGTACGTCGTCTTTCTGCTGTAAGCGTGTGCTGTTCACAACGTGCAAGTGTGCTGTAGACAACATGGTTTATTCCTTAGAACAGAGGATTTTTCTGGTGTTGGAATTCCACCGCCTAGAACACAGTGTTGTTGCAACAAGACGAAGTTTTCAACGGAGGTTTAATGTAACCAAAGGACCGAAAAGCGATACAATAAAGGATCTGTTTGAAAAATTTCAACGGACTGGGAACGTGACGGATGAACGTGCTGGAAAGGTAGGGCGACCGCGTACAGCAACCACAGAGGGCAACGTGCAGCTAGTGCAGCAGGTGATCCAACAGCGGCCTCGGGTTTCCGTTCGCCGTGTTGCAGCTGCGGTCCAAATGACGCCAACGTCCACGTATCGTCTCATGCGCCAGAGTTTACACCTCTATCCATACAAAATTCAAACGCGGCAACCCCTCAGCGCCGCTACCATTGCTGCACGAGAGACATTCGCTAACGATATAGTGCACATGATTGATGACGGCGATATGCATGTGGGCAGCATTTGGTTTACTGACGAAGCTTATTTTTACCTGGACGGCTTCGTCAATAAACAGAACTGACGGATATGGGGAACCAAAAAGCCCCATGTTGCAGTCCCATCGTCCCTGCATCCTCAAAAAGTACTGGTCTGGGCCGCCATTTCTTCCAAAGGAATCATTGGCCCATTTTTCAGATCCGAAACGATTACTGCATCACGCTATCTGGACATTCTTCGTGAATTTGTGGCGGTACAAACTGCCTTAGACGACACTGCGAACACCTCGTGGTTTATGCAAGATGGTGCCCGGCCACATCGCACGGCCGACGTCTTTAATTTCCTGAATGAATATTTCGATGATCGTGTGATTGCTTTGGGCTATCCGAAACATACAGGAGGCGGCGTGGATTGGCCTCCCTATTCGCCAGACATGAACCCCTGTGACTTCTTTCTGTGGGGACACTTGAAAGACCAGGTGTACCGCCAGAATCCAGAAACAATTGAACAGCTGAAGCAGTACATCTCATCTGCATGTGAAGCCATTCCGCCAGACACGTTGTCAAAGGTTTCGGGTAATTTCATTCAGAGACTACGCCATATTATTGCTACGCATGGTGGATATGTGGAAAATATCGTACTATAGAGTTTCCCAGACCGCAGCGCCATCTGTATTTGAAAATTGTAACTACTGTAATTTCGAAAGTTTGTCTGCCTGAAAATGTACTGTTGTCCCAAGCATATTGCAACAAACGGTGTATTTCTATCGCTGCTCGTTTAGTTTTTATTGCCGTTTCAAATATACCGGTCATTTTTGAAACACCGTGTAAAATGGCACTGATCACTTTTCTCATTCTGTGTAATGATGCAATATTTCAAACCAATGGAAATTTTACGAATAAAAATTGCTCCTTTTTTTAAAATGATTATTTAAAAACGAAAAATTTTAGCACTGCTGCTATGGCCAATCGATATCGTGATTTTTTATCGGTTATTAATGAAAAATTAAAAACACTTCTTATAACCGAGACCAAACAAATAACGAAAAACACCTGTTATTCAGAACTAAAATACCGGTATCTGTTTTAACCAGACAGTTTTTCCCGTCCCAACAACAGATCAGCAAACGCTCTACCATTTCTTTGGCCATAAAGTTCCGTTAATGCGTAAAACATTCTAGAGTCAGCTTCATAATAGCCTTGTCATCAAGGATGTTCAGAAAAGAAAAAAACGTTCTGATACGTGATCCAGGATTTAGTGTAGAATACAATAGGTTAGCTTTTACCTGTGAGACTATCAACCAACATAGCGACCAACACGTCACAAATTCACGCGTATTGTGACGATTAAAGCGTCGGAACACCGTGGAAATGTCTGTTAATACATTCATCCCCCTGTGAGACATCATGGAAAATGTTTGCGGCCGGCTACGAAACCATAATTGCGCCCAGGCGTGCACCTCTTCGACCGTCCGAAGTGAATCGATAGCCACGAATGTCTTTTTCAGGGCTCCAAAAATATTAAAATCACGTGCGAATGGATAGAGACTGTATGGAGGATGTGTGAAGACTTCTCAGTGAAACTTCTGCAGCCTCGTCGAAACAACCAGGCTACAAAATGCTCGTCCACACATTGCCTAGGATGCCAAGCCCTTACATATTCTCCGTACAGACCCGATGTCTCCACCCCCGGATTCTATATTTTTGGAGCCCCGAAGACAAGACAGGAATTCGTGGCTGTCGATTTGCTTCGGACGAAGTGGTACAATCGTGGTTACACAGTCAACTGAAAACGTTTTTCCATGAAGGCTTTGATCGTCTTGTCTCACTTTGGGACAAATGTGTTAACATTTATGGCGATTACTTTTGGCCGGCCGAAGTGGCCGTGCGGTTAAAGGCGCTGCAGTCTGGAACCGCCAGACCGCTACGGTCGCAGGTTCGAATCCTGCCTAGGGCATGGATGTTTGTGATGTCCTTAGGTTAGTTAGGTTTAGCTAGTTCTAAGTTCTAGGGGACTAATGACCTCAGCAGTTGAGTCCCATAGTGCTCAGAGCCATTTGATTACTTTTGAAATAATAAACAGTTTATTTTCTTTTCTTCCAAATGTCTCATTTTCATTTGGCTCCCCCTTACACACAGAACAGAAAGCGTTGGTCATTCGCGCTCAGCCAAAGCGAGCAATGCAATGTGACGGCCAAGGAAAATAACTACGTTACTTCCTCGCCTAATTGTTATATGTTATTGCGTACTCCTGATGTCTGTGCTATAAGACCACAAAACATAGCTTCTTTCCCAGACACGAGCCGACTGTGCGTCTATTATTTAATCCTAGTAAGGAAGAAGTATAAAGTGAAGGCGTCCGCCGAAAGGGATTGCTCAGTTTTTAAAACCCGGAGAAGACGTCAGCGGAAGCCGTTAGCTGGCGAGTAAATCGGAAATCCCGGTTAGCGAGCTTCCTCCGGTGGTGTTATTAGTTGGTGGCGCTGAGTCAATCTGCACTCACCCGGATGAAGCGAATGAGGGGCTACACTGATGTGTCATCTGCAGGACAACCATGTACGCAATTTCCCAACACCTAGTCCAGCACTCGTGTGACACGGAGCAGTACATCCTTTATGTAAAATCAGCATGATCCATTCCTCGTAAATACTACTACATCGCCTTAGGAAAATAAACACTTTTCTTATATATTGTAATGTAGGTGAGTAGCAGTACTTTTAAATAACGGTGGATTTGTGTGTCTCAAGTAATAGATTCATTGGTAATGTACAAAATGACGATAGGCGCCGGCCGGGGTGGTCGAGCGGTTCTAGGCGCTACAGTCTGGAACCGCGCGACCGCTGCGGTCGCAGGTTCGAATCCTGCTTCGGGCATGGATGTATGTGATGTCCTTAGGTTTAAGTAGTTCTTAGTTCTAGGGGACTGATGACCACAGAAGTTAAGTCCCATAGTGCTCAGAGCCATTTTTTGACGATAGGCTAAAAGGCAATACCCTTCGAGTACTTCCTTATCCAAGCTGTGTCTGCTTTTATTCAGTAGATATTATTTTTTTAAATATGGTCGAATTAATAGCAATAGATATAGTTCGCTGAATCGATACACAACTGGAAAATTAACTTGCATTATGGTAGAAACGAGCGTTCGCAAAGTGCTTCTTGTCTCTAATGGCAACAACTACATGTTGTAGTTGCAACATTGATGTTCCGAAAGAGAATTTTTTCTGGTTAGTTACAATATATTTATTTCATAGTTATGAATTCAACTTCCGTTCAACCCCTCATTCCACTTCTTCCTGGCTCCCACGTTTAACGAGTTGCATGCCACCTTCCGTGAATTAAATATCTATAGGAGGTAAAGAGACGTTTCTTACCTTCCTGGGCCTTTCAGACAACACAATGCGAATAAGCCCCATAAAACTTAAAGACAGCTTTAAGCGAGACTTGTTATACACTATCAGTTTCTATGCATGTCGTGTTAGACAAGGTTACTAGATGATTAAGCATCTTTGCTTTCGTCACAAACGGAGCAGAGAAGAATAAGAAATCACTCCATCGACAACATGGATTGGAAAGGAGGAAATCCACTGACATAAGCAACTACGACAAAGGTCAGGTTGGCATGACTCAGTGCCTGGTCGACTGCTCGCCTTCTACTGTCGTAGCTGTCTGTGGGAAGTAGCTGAAGGACAGTCAAATCACGAGTAGGTGACAAGGCGACAGAATGTGGAGGTCGGAGGCTTGCCTGCTCGGTAAAACAGGATAGGTGACGATCTGAGGACAAAGTGCAGTGCTGCTGCAGGCACAAGTGTTTCGGAGCACACAGTTCGGTGCATATTCCCATGTTCACTCAAATACATCATCAATTACCATTGCCGTGGACACGGGAGCATCAGGAATGGACCATGAATCAATGGAAACGACTCTCCTGGCTAGATAAATCACGTTCCTTGCTACACCAGGTCGATGATCGTGTCCAGGTATGCCATTATCCGAGTGAGTGGCTGCTCGAAACGTGCACCACGCCGTGGGCACAGGCCATTGGGAGCAATATTACGATGTGGAAGACTTTCAACTGGGCTTCCATGGGAAGTATTGTAGTAATCAAAGGACCCATGACAACTATGGACTATGTGCACATTATCACAGACCACCAGCATCCTTTCACGCTTGACGTCTTCCCCGATGACGTCTTCCAGCGGAGTAACTGTTTGTGTCACGAGGCCAGAGAAGCACTGATTTCTTGGCCACCAAATCAACACCGACTCAAAGGAAGGCCTCGGCGCTTGCTGGTGACGTCACGTCAGCTAGGCACGGCGAAAGCCAGGTCTGTTGCAGGTAGAAACGCCTGGGCGTGCTTATCACTATAAATCTCTTACTTTTGGACAAACTGTTTGGTATTGTTTTGGATTCTGCAGTTTTATTTAGATGAAAGATTTTCTTACTATGGTAAAGCTACAAATGAAGATCATAGTTCTGTATTACTGAATCCTGTCGAAACAAACGTAGATCAATATAAGAAGATGCTTTACCCCATTGCAAGCTTCGGAAATTTTACATTCAAGAAACTATATTTACTTGATCCATTTTGTTATCGGAACTTACCCCAACCCCCTTACAATGAACTCGTTTCTTTTATTTATATATTTATTTTCGTTTGACATCGTCACTGGAAATGTGAACTAATTTACATGTGTAAATGTCCGACTGTTGCCAGCCATTAGATTATAGTCGTTTTCAACGAAAGGAATTCTAAACAGGAAACAAAATAGCTTCATAAATCGAAAATACTGCTGAACTTAAACTTTTTTAAACATGCACATTAGAAAAGATAAGTATTCCCCTCTTGCAACTGAAAGGAGAAACTTTATAAGATAAAAAAATTTTATTTGATAAAACAAGTATCTCTCTTTTGCATCTTCTTCTGTCCCCCATCCCCTCCCCTAACGTGTACAATCGCAAGACATTTCATTAACATTCAGTGCTCCTCACCCCATAGTCAACCAAGATACCTAAAGAAGAGCACCAATATGTTCACAGTTTCTTGTAAAAGCAACCCAGTACTAACGTAACTTCCTCCAATTTACAAATAAGGTAAAGAAGCACGAATTCTGTTGCTGCTGGACCATGAAATTGTTTTTGTATCACAATCCTTAAAACAGGTGGAAATTTAAGTTCAGGAGTACCCTATTTGTTAAGAAGTGTAATGAATTGCATAATTAATTGATTGCAGTAATCTCTCAGAACGATGTGTGTTGGTCAACTACCGCCAATAGTTTCACATTTTCCTGTGTCAGAGAGGGAGTATGCCTGCAACAGACCTGGCGTTCGCCGTGCCTAGCTGACACGACGTCACGAACAAGCGCCGAGGCCTTCCTTTGAGTTGGTGTTGACCAAATTCGCCTGATCTGAACCTCATGGAACATGAGCTCCACAACTGTGTACCACTGATTTGTAATTTAAGGGAACTGCTTACCTGTTTGTATGTGTCTGGTGTTAGATACCTCTGGAAACCCATCTAGCGCTTTTCAAATCCATAACATGCAGAATTGCTGCTGTATTCCCTTCTGAAGGTGGGCCAACATGTTACTAAGCGGGTGATCATAATGTTTTGGCTCATCATTGTATATTGAGTATAACTGGAGCACACAGACTTTCTTGCTGAAGGCTAGTCTTCTGTAGTCTCCGTCAACTACACTGTCCTTGGAAATCGAAGACGAACCTGTGATTTTGCAGAAGTGTGGCGATACCCTGGTTTGTTTTAAAGTCCTTGGTCAGGTTTGTTTTAAAGTCCTTGGTCAGGTAGCAGACCTTCGGTAGTAGGTCTGGCGGTTTTCAGTGACATATGCCACTGATATCAAGCAGGAATACCAAAAATTTGTCACCACGTTATCATATTTTAATTATTATCAGAAGCATTTTCAAAATTTAATGACAATCATTTGGCTATAAGCTTTATATTAATGCATATTAATATTTCTTAAGCAACCTTGTCTAAAACTGTACACAGTTTATCACTTACTACAACATTGGCATATGTGAAAACTAAATAATCTCAGCATCTGGAAATGTAATCAATGAAAGGTTATTAATCACACAAGTAACAGCAACTATCTGAGAATCAAAACTTGAGGTATATCACCTTCTCATTCAAGTAACGGCTGATTGATTCATGGATCTTTATTGATCCACTTTTTTTCATGTTAAGAAAGATGTGACTCTGATCAGTATCATTGCCTGTGACGCTACAGCATTATAATTTACTTCTAAGAATAATTTGGTAATGATCAGTTTAGGGTTGTGTGGGTCCAGTAGCACTGATAACATGTGGAGGTCCCTATTAACTTTTTTCAAAGTTATTTTATTTTCATATAATATATAAAGGAACTGCCAAATAAAATTTCTCTAAGAGAAGCTAAGCACAGTGATTTTGCGACATCTGAATGACTAACATAATAAAGATTGTGTCAAGACATTAAAATTACCCATCAAAGCTGAATTTTTCTAGCTCCATTCACATAGTAAGGCTAAACCACTGTTTAGCCAAGTAATGTGTTCAGTGGCACCCCATGTTTTGTATCCATTCCAAGTAACAAAATTGTAAAGTGTAAACCAACTGAGGATATTGCCCAGTAAGATATCAAAACTGTCAGATCATCAACCCCAGGTTGTTGAGAGATGGTTCTGTTGGTCAGCCTCAATGTGGTTACCCAGGGGATAATACTCACACTCATCTAGGCATGAAACAACACATCTGTATTATTGCACTACGACACAAATAGATTTCAGCACTCATCCATCATACATCATTTTCCAAAATTATCAACAAGGTGATGCATTCTAGAATAGTATCTCACCTGAGCAACAATGATATCCTCAGCAAACCACAATTTGGATTTCAGAAGAGATGCTCTACTGAGAATGTCATTTACATGTTCACCCACCAAATTTTACAAGCATTAAATAACAAAATATCATTGGCTGCTATTTTCTGCAACCTATCTAAGGCATTTGAGTGTGTGAATCATAGTATTCTCCTAGATAAACTGAGGTTTTATGGGATTGATGGTATAGCCGACCAATGGATTATATCATATTTAACCAAAATAAACACACAGTTATACCATACTTTGTAATTCAAACATTGTAATCTGGGGACATTATTCTAAATGGCGAGAAATCGTACTAATATGGGGTTCCCCAAGGCTCAGTCTAAGGTATGCTGTTGTTCCTCATATATGTAAATAATTTTCCATGTAATATACAACAAGCAGGATTAGTTCTTTTCACAGGTTTACTAGTATTGCAATTAATCTAATCACACATACTACAAGAGAAGAAATGATAAACAATGTTCCTAAATATGTCATTAACTTGTTTTCTGCATATGATCTCAGTTTTAAAAAGACACAACCTATTCAGTTCTGCAAATCTGGAGGTACTACACCAATGATAAGCCTGTCCATATTGTGTCCATATTAATGAGTACCAAACCGAAAAAAGCCCATTTTGGAACATGTAAAACAATTTAGTTCAACCACATTTGCACTTATAATCACAGCAAATCTTGCGGAGAGACAAATCAGTAAGTTGACATACACTCCTGGAAATGGAAAAAAGAACACATTGACACCGGTGTGTCAGACCCACCATACTTGCTCCGGACACTGCGAGAGGGCTGTACAAGCAATGATCACACGCACGGCACAGCGGACACACCAGGAACCGCGGTGTTGGCCGTCGAATGGCGCTAGCTACGCAGCATTTGTGCACCGCCGCCGTCAGTGTCAGCCAGTTTGCCGTGGCATACGGAGCTCCATCGCAGTCTTTAACACTGGTAGCATGCCGTGACAGCGTGGACGTGAACCGTATGTGCAGTTGACGGACTTTGAGTGAGGGCGTATAGTGGGCATGCGGGAGGCCGGGTGGACGTACCGCCGAATTGCTCAACACGTGGGGCGTGAGGTCTCCACAGTACATCGATGTTGTCGCCAGTGGTCGGCGGAAGGTGCACATGCCCGTCGACCTGGGAGCGGACCGCAGCGACGCACGGATGCACGCCAAGACCGTAGGATCCTACGCAGTGCCGTAGGGGACCGCACCGCCACTTCCCGGCAAATTAGGGACACTGTTGCTCCTGGGGTATCGGCGAGGACCATTCGCAACCGTCTCCATGAAGCTGGGCTACGGTCCCGCACACCGTTAGGCCGTCTTCCGCTCATGCCCCAACATCGTGCAGCCCGCCTCCAGTGGTGTCGCGACAGACGTGAATGGAGGGACGAATGGAGACGTGTCGTCTTCAGCGATGAGAGTCGCTTCTGCCTTGGTGCCAATGATGGTCGTATGCGTGTTTGGCGCCGTGCAGGTGAGCGCCACAATCAGGACTGCATACGACCGAGGCACACAGGGCCAACACCCGGCATCATGGTGTGGGGAGCGATCTCCTACACTGGCGATACACCACTGGTGATCGTCGAGGGGACACTGGATAGTGCACGGTACATCCAAACCGTCATCGAACCCATCGTTCTACCATTCCTAGACTGGCAAGGGAACTTGCTGTTCCAACAGGACAATGCACGTCCGCATGTATCCCGTGCCACCCAATGTGCTCTAGAAGGTGTAAGTCAACTACCCTGGCCAGCAAGATCTCCGGATCTGTCCCCCATTGAGCATGTTTGGGACTGGATGAAGCGTCATCTCACGCGGTCTGCACATCCAGCACGAACGCTGGTCCAACTGAGGCGCCAGGTGGAAATGGCATGGCAAGCCATTCCACAGGACTACATCCAGCATCTCTACGATCGTCTCCATGGGAGAATAGCAGCCTGCATTGCTGCGAAAGGTGGATATACACTGTACTAGTGCCGACATTGTGCATGCTCTGTTGCCTGTGTCTATGTGCCTGTGGTTCTGTCAGTGTGATCATGTGATGTATCTGACCCCAGGAATGTGTCAATAAAGTTTCCCCTTCCTGGGACAATGAATTCACAGTGTTCTTATTTCAATTTCCAGGAGTGTATTTTGGATATTTTCATTCAGTAATGGCATATGGAATAATGTTCAGGATAACACATTTTTAAGAAAGAAAGTCTTCAGTGCACAAAAATGTGCTGTAAGAATAATATGTGGTGCTCACCATGATCATCTTGCAGACATCTGTTTAAGGAGTTAGGTTGCTTCACACTATGTTTATTCTTTCATGAAGTTTGTTGTTAATAACCAACTGCAATTCAAGAGGCACAATGATGTGCATAATTAAAATACCAGAAGAAAAAAGATATTACTTATGCGATTTAAAGTTGCCTTTAGCACAAAAACTGGTACACAGTGCTGCAGTTAAAATTTTTGATCACATATTCAGTGGTATAAAATGTCTGAAAGACAGGAAACTAACATTTTAAAATAAACTGAAAAAGTTTCTCCCTGACAACTCCTTCATCAGTTCTGTAGAAGAATGTCCATCATTGTAATGTGTAAAAGGTGGTGTGTAGGAATTACTAACTTGCATCTGTTTGTATAAAATAAACAAATAAAAAAAGGACACTAGGGAGCATTTTTACAAAATAATTTGTGGTGTGAGTATAAATGACTCATTCCACATCATTACAATTTATCATTTAAAATACCCATAGAACATTAAACTAACCACTGCAACTAATCCACTTGTAGATGTAATGGTTATTAATCCTGTTTATACAAAATACATACAGATCATCTGTACAAGAAATGGCCGTGGTATAATCAAATTGCAAATATTCAGTACAATATTTATGACACAACATGCTCTCATAAATACTTAAGAGACCCACAATTTTCACCCACATTAATTTACTGTAGTACTGTCACAAATCCAAAACATGTGTTGCACTTGACTTTTACAAAAACGATTGTCCATTACAAAAAAAAAAAAAAAAAAATACTTCAAGAATACTACCTACTTAGCCTGTGTATACAACAAAACTGATCCCTGTGTTCTTACTCTTGTTTCCACCTAGTGAGAGAGTAAGAAAACCACTGCTCCAGGTTTTTACCATCACTCAAATTACCAGCTGAAAGAACTGACAGTCGCCCATTGTTACAGGCACTTGCTTGTACTGATTGTCTTGAAATTGTTTGCAAATTATTGCAACTCATTCTAAAAGTTAAAACCCACATGTTATAAACTTACAAGTTTAGGCTTGCAGATACTACCAAATTTCGCTAAACTCTCCACAGCATTGTCCACCGTACACATCCTAACACACTGGTATAGTCTGATGTATGCCATGCTTAGTGGTAGAAGCTGCTAACCTAAACCTATTGCATTTGGAAAGTGGTAATGCGCACACTGGCATATATGAGTGTGTTAAATGTAAAAACATGCAAGAAAATTTTACAGAAAAGCATAGAAACATGGTAGAAAAACATACTGTAATGGCACACTGTGGTTTAACCAAAAATTAGTGAGAGAAATATAAAACATAACTGCAACAATAGCACTAAGTGAACTAGATCATCACTAATCTTAATTCAAAGGAATAGTTGCAGATTTTTAGGAGCAGTAATAACAGTAACAACAGTAATAATGTTAATGTTATTAGTCCATTACAGCAATAGACAATGTCACACATATACTACAATACAAAAATACAAATGAACAATGGAAACTCCAGAATAGAATGATGACAATATTATGAAAAAGATAGATTGCTACTCACCATATAGAAGAGAGGTTGAGTTGCAGACAGGCAAAACAAACAGTCTTTTTGTCATGTCACAACTCAACATCTCCTCTATATTGTAAGTACAATACAACTGGTAACTTAAAGGAAACAACATTACCATGTCATATTACAGTTGATAAATTCTTTTACATCATAGAAGGTGTGGGCAACTAATCAGTTATGCAGTGTTTGTTTGAATGCTTGTTCTGATAAATCTTGTATAGATTTTGGAATCTTACTAAATAATTTGTGCCCCATGAGTTCATAAATGTTAAGTGATTCTGAGAGCCTCTGATATGGAGTATGAATGTATCAACTGCTTCTTGTTTTGTACCAATGTACATTTTCTATTTTCTTTGTGTTTGGCTTCTGTTAACTTCTTCCTTGTATAAATTAAAACACACACACAGACACATACAGACACACACAGAGACACACACACACACACACACAAACACACACACACACACACACACACACACACACACACACACACAGAGAGAGAGAGAGAGAGAGAGAGAGAGAGAGAGAGAGAGAGAGAGAGAGAGAGAGAGACAGAGACAGAGACACATACACAGACACCACAAGGGGTTCTGAGGTACCAGGTATTGACGAATGCTGAAACACCTATATTAATACATGGTGTAGCCTCCGTGGGCAGCAATGCAGATGCTCACAGATGAGAAGGGCTGAAGTGGGTCTAGTGTGTCTTGGACAAATGCACTCTATGAGACAGCAATCACCAGGTTTACACTGTACGCACGTATAACCATTACTTGCAGGCAGACACAGACAGAATCTTCTTTCATTGCTGAAGACCACAACACACCATTCCATCTTCCAAGTGATCCTTTTATGTGCATGCCCATAGACCCACTAATAATAACTGGTTCACAACAATGTTGACACATCTGGGCTCCCAAACCCTCTCATCTGTACTGTGGTAGCTGTACGATCTGCCATTGCTGCCCTTACAATATAATGACCCTGGCAGGTATTTGTATTGCGTGGATATCATCTATGGGTGTGAGAATGTTCATGTGAACACTGATATGAACATCATCGCATAACTTGCGTGGCAATGCTCCAAAAGCACTGTCCTGCCACTTAGAAGGCCACAATTTGACACCTTTCAAACTCACTTAGTTGGCTGTTGGAAGCATGGGTGCATCTCCATTGGTGAACAATGTTGAAACCATTGTCAGTACATCTGCAATTACCCCAGGTGGAATATACCATCATCAGGTCAAATCGACATTGTCTTTCCAGGTGTACTAATTTTGTTCCCAGCAGTGGATTTGTGGTGGTATGTGTACCTCTGATGACAAAAAATCAGAACTAAAGGTTTAGAGATGTGGTACTTTATTTTTTATCAGTACAAATGTTGTACTCACACTTTTAAAATGCACAGAAAAGCATTAAAATAATGTTTTTAGAAGTTAAATTTCAAAAACACTCCCCCCCCCCATCAACCTAGAAGGTCACAGTACCAGAAGCTCTTTTTTAACAAATCTGATGAAAGTGGAAGTTTGAGAGAAGGTATACTATCACTGGTGATGGTGCACCTTCACTGACCCGTTTAGTGAAAGTGGATTGTTGGTTCCAGTTTTACTGCTGAACAATACACATTCATTATGAGTAGTGCACCATCACTAATGAAGGTATACTGCCACTGTGCTTCGTAAGTTGAATTTTGTAAGCTGAAACTTGGAAACAGTCATTTTATATAAAATTCATTTGTTGCAGCAAGGACATGCACCATGCACCATGGCATTTACAGTTGCACAACACTTTTTTTTTTTTTTCAAATGCAAATATCATAGTGTGATAGTGTGACATTTGTGATGGCAGTTGCATTTGAAGAATCTCTGGCTGCTTTCCACTGACTGAGATGTTGCAACTGTCCTCAGGGCAACAGTTTTCTCTGATGGAACTTCCTTCTCTGAGTTTATTCTAAGAGAGCAAGTACTGAACTGGGACCTGAAACAAAATGTTGTCACAGTCACAGCTGCATATCATATTGTCCCTTTTTGAAGTATTTAAAAACAATCAATTTATTACATTATGCGAAGGTGGTCCAGCACTGCCTCTCTCATCCAAGTTTGGTAGAAGCCATCAGCCATTCTCTTGAGGACGACACCTAGGATCGACCTTGTATCTCTTCTTCTTTGACTGAAGTCGGAAATTATAACCCTCATCGTACATCCCTTTTCCACTGGTAGCAAACGAAGATCTGAACACTGCTGCATTCTTTGTGCCTGTTCTTCGAAGCACTTGTATGCCTCAGTTCCACATTTTTCAATAGCTTGAATTCACTCATCTGAATCATCAGGCAGTATTCATTACTGTCTGGAACACATTCTTTTTCTCTGTACTCAACTTCTGTTCCTGTTGGTATGTTATCCTCTTGCACTGGAGATTTGCTATCCTGCAGCGTTTGAGCCCCTTTCTCTCTGCTAACACCCACTTGATTAATTATATTTTCATTGTTGTCCTCAGGGTGGACATTCACTGATGCTTGGAGATAAACTTGATGAAGACAAACCATGTTTAGGAGGGCATCCTAACATCACTTTGTAGGTGGACCTTTTAATTCCAAAATGTGTTGTGTTGTGCATCCATGTAGTTAGCATATTTTATAGGTCCTGATTTGCTCTCTCTATGCTGCCTTGGCTCTGGCTGTGTCTAGGTTTATTACGCACAGTCTTAAAATTGGGCCATATTTCAGCTACGTGGCTCATTATTTTGCTAACAAACTCTTGACCAATGTCTGACTGGAACACTGAGGGAACACCTAACAATGTAAAAATGTCAATAACAATATTGCATACCTCCTCAGCTGTTATGGACTTCAGTGGCCTGAGAACAACCAATTTAGTGAGAATTTATAGTCTCCATCTGGTTGCGACTGGGAGTCGTGAGATCAATTTGACATCTGGAATTTAATTCTTTGAACATCTTGGGCTTCACTACTATTTCTTTCTTTTGACCTTTTTGTTTTTGTAAACAAGGCTCGCATAAGTTCTGATAAATCTGGATGCCACTGAAGGTTGTATTATGGTACTCTGACTTAAAAAAGTTTTTCATTCCATCAGGTCCACCATGGCCAGATGTTACTTGAGCACCATGCAGAATATCACACAGTTCTTCATAATAAATATAGTTCTTAATGTTGCCTTCTTCAGTAACAGGTTGTATTAATCTCATTATTCCATTCACCTTGAGCAGTTCATATCTCTTCAAAAACATGTAGTCATAGCTGTCTTTCTTTTGTCCAGAATTTAGTGATAAGGCTCATACATTCCTCTGTCCATGAAGACACAGTTGTAATTGGGGTTTCCACATGCCACTCTAATACATTTGTAGAATTTCGCAGATTCAACCATAACTGCACTGCTGTCAACCATAGCTGCAATGCTGTATAACATAACAATAACCAACTGATGACAATTATATTCATGTCAATATATGGTACCATTGTACCATTAATAATCTACTTGTCATGCTCACAGCTAGGGTTTCATCATAAAATAATACCATATGCTACTATGCTTTGAAAAAATGAAAATAAGATGTTCTAATATATATTTCAGGACCACAACCCATAAGTTGCCTTAACAAAAATATTACTTGTATTTTATCCATCCTCAGCAACTGTAGATGTATGTAACAAAACAATAAGAAACCGGCTTCATAAAAGAAATTTAAGTTATTTATTGGTTTTGGGCACATAGTGCCTTTCTTCAGATGGTTATACCTATTGCATTACTTGTGAGTGTCAACAATATCAACAATAAGATGCATGCAGCAAAATGTTATACTGATTTTGTAGAGATACTATGAACCACATGACCATGGCATTTTGCTATATGCATATTATTGTTAACACTCACAATTAATGTGGTAGGTATGAACTTCTAAAAAAAGGACACTAAGTGCTTGAAACTAGTAAAGAAATTAAATTTCTTTTATGCAACTTGTTGCTTATTATTTTGTTACCTTAAACACATTAATCTTGACAACTGACCACTAATATATTTTACATATTGACCCCAAGATAATTTATCATCTAAACATGTCACCAATACTCTGGTTATCTGGCTTTTTTGCTTAGTGGCCTATGTCATTTGGTGCTGGTGGTATATCAACAAATGGTTATTAGGCAAGTTTTGTCAATGATATAAAGTAAATAATGACTGCTGAGAATATGTTGGTGAGAAAAAAACTGACTGGAGTGGAAAATAAATAAATCTCTTGTACTGATCTGCAATACCTAAAATGTGCTCCAATAATCTAGAATTTCAGTGGATGGAATATTTAAGTGTTCAAAAACACACATACTTTTTCCTATGTCTCAAAACTGTGGTTAAAGCTGTGAAATGAGCTCCAATGCTACTGGTATTGTAGTCTATGCCTGATCTGCAAGTCATCCCAGGATTCTATCCTGCAAAACAGGATCCAGCTGGATTCTTTTGGGCATCACATTAGAAATGCCATCAAAAGACTACACTCTCTCACAAAAAAGCAAACATGGCTAAAATGTTATGGGGCTAATTCATTGATTTTCCTTATCTTTGAATTATGCGCAGTTTGGAGGCAAGATCAGACTTTTGAAACTACAATTGTGGTTTCTTCTCAGACAGAACAATTTCTCTTATTTCGTTAAATATGGATCAAAAAAGTTTTTTGCCCTCCAGTAATTTGATATAAATCAGTTTTTTGAACATTTTTTCCTTTTTTTGGCATTTATGGGTAGAAAGCTTTCAGTTTCAATGCAGTATCATATTATTGATTATTCCTCTTTGTGACACAACCTCTATCCAATAACGTTTTAATTTAAATTGACAGTTTGATCTCAAACAATTGCTTCGGCTTTGAACTAACACCGCATAAAGAGGGGAATTCGTGGCTGGCTGCATCCAACCAGTCAGTTGACTGATGACACCAAAAAGAAAAGTGAGGCAACAAAGTAGTATCTCAATAAGAACAAACTAGATTTATCAGTAGCTGGGTTCTTAATCCTGTTTTATTTGTAAGAGAAAAATTAATCCTAGTTGTTTAGATGGTACCTGCTGAAGATTTCCCATAAATATGTGACATACATTCAGCAAAAAAATTAATATGCTTATATCCCAATTTTGTCAAGCACATTTCTGAAATACTTGTTTTGCTTTGTAGGAAACAATATAAGAATATTAAAATCAATTTCACAGGGTCTCTGAAAGTGATTTTCAGTTTACATGATATCAAAGACATTACATATTTATCAGGTAGTGGTACCTTGTGCTCTGAGGCACTGTAAATTGAATTTTTTGAATATTTTTCCTCAAATTTAAATTATTCTCTGATTACTTCATGTTGATATTGTGTAACAGTAAGATTATCAGAAAGATTATCATGATTCTATATTAATGTGCTCTCCCACTCCTGTGTGAACAACAATAACTTACAAATGTTTAAACTTTCATTGCAGAGAACACAAATATGGAGAAACTACTAGTAATCTTAATAATGACAGTTGTTCAGATTGTGATGGGATATGAAATGAACTGCACTGATGTGAACTCAGAACTGATGGAAACTCTAGAAATGATCCTGAATTGTACAAAGGTAAGACTATGAATGGTTAAAAGTTATTTAACACATAAAAAGTATGTCAATTTATTTTAAGTATATAAATGCATTTACAGTAGGATGAAAATTTTTCATTGGAGATACAAGACAATAGAGCTCAAAACATTTAGAAATTAATCAATGTCCTTAGTGTTTATTTTGTTGAATGACAATTGATTCTACAAACAACTGAACTAATTATGTTAACTGAGCTACAGAAATTCTTCATAACACAGTAATGTAATTGAAGAGTGGCAGTAAATGATAATATATGCAAAATAATAACCTCCTGAAAATATTTCTCCAGAAAGTTGGTGTGGTTAGTTTCAAATTTAATTCAATAACTTGACTCACCAGAAACAAAACAGTGACACACTACATGAGATTTACAAATTCTCAGACAATACTAATGTGTTGCCTGCCATATACATGCATCACTAGCCAACATATGGTGCATGACAGATGATACCTTGAAACCACTACTAGTTATTTACTTTCTTATTCCACTCACAAATAGACTGAGGGAAAAATGACTGGCTATATGTCTCCATACAAACCCTAATTTCTCTCATCTACATGGTCCTTCTGCAGAATGTATGTTGGTGGCAGCAGAAACATTCTGCACTCACTTTCATATGTCAGTTCTCTAAATTTTCTCAGTAGTGTTCCTCAAAAAGAAAATCACCTTCTCTCCAGAGATTCTCATTTGATTTCTCAAAGCATCTCCATAATACTTGCATGTTTCTAGAATGAGATTTTCACTCTGCAGCGGAGTGTGCGCTGATATGAAACTTCCTGGCAGATTAAAACTGTGTGCCCAACCGAGACTCGAACTCGGGACCTTTGCCTTTCGCGGGCAAGTGCTCTACCATCTGAGCTACCGAAGCACGACTCACGCCCAGTACTTACAGCTTTACTTCTGCCAGTATATATTTACTTGTATGTTGTTTGAATGTACTGGTAACAAATCTAGCAACCTGCCACTGAACTGCTTTGATGTGTCTTTAATTTGACCTGATGCGGATCGCAAACACTTGAGTAGTACTCAAGCATGGATCGCACTAGTGTCCTATATGCAATATCCCTTACAGGTGAACCCTACTTTCTGAAAATTCTCCCAATGCATTATCCTTTACAGGTGAACCCCATTTTCTGAAAATTCTCCCAATGAACCGAAGTCAATCATTTGCCTCCCCTACCACAATCCTTACTTGCTCATACCATTTTCTATTGCTTTGCAGTGTTATACCTAGGTATTTAATCAATGGGCCTGTGTCAAGCAGAAAGAAAAATTATGAGCTGTTGTATGCAATGCACAGAATAAATGGGGTACTTTTTAGAAACTCAAGAAACTAAACGATCAAAGTACACAGATGAAATTATACAATTCGTTCCTGGTAAGGAACTCGTTAAAGTCATAAAATAGGTTACTTCCCTGTGCTGCTTCTGTCTTGACTGGTTGCTGCTGCCATTAGGAGGGGACAACACTTCTAAAACCTAAATTGCTGATGTTGCGCAGTAGAAACAAGCCAAAACCGATTTTGGTTACTTTATTGAAATATTACTATCACCAGTTTGTACTTAAAAAGTATCATTATCAATTTTGAACTGATACAATTCATCATCATCATACAGCTTGCATGCTTTCATCAAAACATATGTTAATGTTGTTTTACATATGAGCTGCCCTAGAATAAACTATAATTCACAACTATGAAAGTGTAACAATGATGTTTGCATTACAGCTTTCATTGCAACTTACGTGAAACGTGCACCTGGAACATTTTTTTTGCAATTTTTCTCCAATGAATCATACTTATGTTGTTGTTTGTATTCTCTCTCTAAAACACACACACACACACACACACACACATACATTGGTTTTCATTATAATATGTGTGTAAAAATACAAACAATGTGAATATGATAGAGCAACTATCATTATTTCACTTTTGTAGCTGTGAATTTGTGTTGGCACTAAGCAGATAACCTGTAAACCAACATAATGTGTTTTGATGAAAGCATGCAAGCTGTCTGATGATGTTTTATATCAATTCGAAACTGGTAACAATACTTTTTGTATATAAACCAGCAATGATACTTTTTCAACAAAAGTAAACCAAAACCAATTTGTGGTTGTTTGCTGCTGCACACCATCAATAGTTAACATCACATTACATCCACAGTCTCCAAACATATCTTTATCTGACAAAATTGCACTTCTGTGATCACTGAGTGTCTGTTAGACAGTCATAAATCATGCTTGGACTGTCTATATGATCCACTGTTACATCAAAATGCTTTCAATAAGTATAAGAGACAGTCCAATGTGTGCTAGATGACAGAAGTAACAAAATCACTCACAATGTCACCATATGCAGTGTTTAGTTAATGCTGCATGCTTGTTCCTCATACTACTTGCAGAAATCGCTTAAACTTAAGTCTCAAATTTAATATGTGACCTGCCTTTTACAAAATTGTTATTTAATAATTTCAATAAGGTGTGTGCAATAAGATATTAGGTACCCAAGTTTTGGTATCAGTGTCAATAAATATTGTTAAAATAAAAATCATATATGAACAGTTTAGGGTCATCTATCAACTTGACATATTATATGGCACTGCAAGCAACATTTTGTTTGTAATGGGAACTAAAAAGTTTTCCATTTACTATCTGCATAGCATACAACAGCTCATAATTTTTCTTTGGACTAATTTTGCCTAGACAGTACAAAAACAATTAAATAAATCTTCAGAATTCCAGGATTAGCCACCTGTAGACTATTAAATGACAACCCAGAACATAAGGCCAAAATTTATGAGGCATTGTTCTTTTCATAGAGCTTTTTCAGAATATATGTATTTAATTTAATCAGTTCAGCACTTTTAAATGACAATTTCAATCTTCTTCAATGGTCTCATGCATCCCATTGCTTAGTTTTTACTTTGAGGAGCAAATTTCAACCAGATCTGAGCCAGAAGCAAAGCATGTAACAATAACAGATGTAACCTGAATCTGCTAAAATGAGGATGCAAGTTTCTGACAGTTAAAATTCATCATTTGAGTAAGAATATAAAGTCAGGTGACTTGGTGCTCTCTGCAACATAAGCAATAAGTTGACAGTGGGTTACACTGTATTACTTCCCCTTATATTAGCACAGCACACATTATGTGTACTCGTAACAGTTATCTGTACTGAAAAGCAACAATTATACTCACAGAAGGAGAGCACTACATACAAACGAGTACAGAAAACTTTTCACTTCAACAGCCAGATTCTCTTTACTATTCATCCAACCACTAACATCATGAGCCTACCGTTTATTATCTCATATATACCCACATAGACTGGTTTTATATGATAAGAGTGATAGTAAAAGGCAAGACATATTTTTTTAGCTATATCAACTGAAAGACATACGTCTAAAGAGAGAGGTTTGATGACTGACTAAAAATCGAAAAATTAAGGTTTTAACTCTCATTTAGTTTTTTGTTATCATTAGTTTCTCCTATGGCAATGTTTTGTGTATTTGGTAAGATGTCAAGGTGCAGCATGTACTGTATTCCATGTAAGCTGAGTTTTCTCTGTGAATCATTGGATAAATCATTTTATGTGTCTCGGGAATGCAAGGGCATTTCACCTCCAACAAAACAATGCATTGTATAGCATTATGGTAATCATACCACTATTTGGTTTGATAACAGCTTTTCTTATTTTATAGATTAAATATATAATATTTGAGGTTGTGGGTTTTTTGGCTGTAGCGACGGGCCATGCACAGAAAACTCCAACTTATTGCAATAAGACACTTTTATTAAGGTTCGTATGATTACAGAGAACACAAGGAAAACATTGCAGAAATTCACGACACGTGTATCACTCCATCAAGTAGTAGATGGGACTAATCAAAGAACTCCCGTCTCCAAAGAGCATTTACTCTGGACTTCGCCAGTGAAGTTACTGGCAGTCGACTGTCGTCACAACAGACCCCCCCCCTCCCCGGGAGTGCGGAGCACTGGGAGCAGGACATGGGTGTCTTCCTGTGTAATGGCGTTGTGGGATGCTCACTGGTTGATAGCAGCATGTGCTACGAGTCCATACTGTCTGTGCAGGGTGGACTAGTGCTCGTATAGATGTCGTCATTGCAGTACCGGTGGAGAGGGGATGCGAATCTTGAGCATCCTGTCGGTGCTGAATGTTGCAGCTATGGCAGCCATATCCACCCCATTTGGGATAGGGACTGTGCACAGGATGGTGATATGTGACGTGGGTGTGGACCCACATGAAGTGTTCCCTATGCGGAGGACGAAGATGGATCCCTCGTGGAGCTGCAAGGAAAGCTCGTCGTGTGGGCACTCAGAGGCGTTGATTGCGAAGAAAATTTCATCAACAGTGGATGTAGGGGGCTCTAGGGGGGTGGGGTGGGGTGGGTGGGGGGGGGGGGGAAGTAACGTAGTTCAGGAGAAACACTGGAACACTCTGTGGGGGTATTGGGTACCAACACTTGGGACGGGGTAATGTCACACGCAACATGTGGTTCAGCCTGAGGTTGTGGATTGTCACATGCAGTGCCTGTGTGAAACGAGGGTAGAGTATCATCACACACAACCACTGAGTTGCCCACAGGTGTAGGCTCAGTGCACACACATTCATGGTGGGGCACAGGGGAGTGGGCAGTCTGTGTGAGATCGAGGTTGTCACCTGGTGGAAGAACACTCAACTCGGGGGTGTGTGTTACAGATTCCTCGATCATCCAGGCTGGTTTCACGCGTTGGAGGGAAACTGTCTGCCGGCAGCCACTGATGAGAATGTCTATAGTATTGTCCATGCGAGCCACTACTCGATGCAGGCCAGAGTAAGGTGGCTGTAATGCCGGTTTGACTGTGTCATCCCGTAACATAACGAACTCGCAAGAGTCCAGTGCCGAATGCAGGAACACCCGAGGACGGGTATGTGGTCATGGAGGAGGCATGTGGATCGCAGCTATGTGTGTCCGGACATGCTCAAATAGTGTGGGGAGGTCAGATAGATCGGCGATTGCTTCGTCATTGATGAACTCTGCAGGGAGAACTAGGGTCTCTGCGAGTGAAGCCTGGAGGTCTGTCTTGTAAGCCGTGCATATTCCTAGCATAACCCAGGGAAGGGCGTCGCACCATTCACCACCGTGGCACATGAGTGCTGCTTTAAGGGTCCTGTGCCACCACTCAACCAGTCCATTGCTCTGAAGGTGGTAAGCCGTAGTGCAGAATCCATCCACCCCACATAGGATGCAGAGTTTGTTAAACAGCAGGGATTCAAACTGTCTTCCTTGGTTGGTGGTGATGGATGTAGGGCAGCCAAATCGAGCTATCCAGGAGGATCTACATCTACATCTACATCTACATTTATACTCCACAAGCCACCCAACGGTGTGTGGCGGAGGGCACTTTACGTGCCACTGTCATTACCTCCCTTTCCTGTTACAGTCACATATGGTTCGCGGGAAGAACGACTGTCTGAAAGCCTCCGTGCGTGCTCTAATCTCTCTAATTTTACATACATGATCTCCTCGGGAGGTATAAGTAGGGGGAAGCAATATATTCGATACCTCATCCAGAAACGCACCCTCTCGAAACCTGGTGAGCAAGCTACACCGCGATGCAGAGCGCCTCTCTTGCAGAGTCTGCCACTTGAGTTTGTTAAATATCTCCGTAATGCTATCACGGTTACCAAATAACCCTGTGACAAAACGCGCCGCTCTTCTTTGGATCTTCTCTATCTCCTCCACCAACCCGATCTGGTACGGATCCCACACTGATGAGCAATACTCAACTATAGGTTGAACGAGTATTTTGTAAGCCACCTCCTTTGTTGATGGACTACATTTTCTAAGGACTCTCCCAATGAATCTCAACCTGGCACCTGCCTTACCAACAATTAATTTTATATGATCATTCCACTTTAAATCGTTCCGTACGCATACTTCCAGATATTTTACAGAAGTAACTGCTACCAGTGTTTGTTCCGCTATCATATAATCATACAATAAAGGATCCTTCTTTCTATGTATTCGCAATACATTACATTTGTCTATGTTAAGGGTCAGTTGCCACTCCCTGCACCAAGTGCCTATCCGCTGCAGATCTTCCTGCATTTCGCTACAATTTTCTAATGCTGCAACTTCTCTGTATACTACAGCATCATCCACGAAAAGCCGCATGGAACTTCCGACACTATCTACTAGGTCATTTATATATATTGTGAAAAGCAATGGTCCCATAACACTCCTCTGCGGCACGCCAGAGGTTACTTTAATGTCTGTAGACGTCTCTCCATTGATAACAACATGCTGTCTTCTGTTTGCTAAAAACTCTTCAATCCAGCCACACAGCTGGTCTGATATTCCATAGGCTCTTACTTTGTTTATCAGGCGACAGTGCAGAACTGTATCGAACGCCTTCCGGAAGTCAAGAAAAATAGCATCTACCTGGGAGCCTGTATCTAATATTTTCTGGGTCTCATGAACAAATAAAGCGAGTTGGGTCTCACACGATCGCTGTTTCCGGAATCCATGTTGATTCCTACATAATAGATTCTGGGTTTCCAAAAACGACATGATACTCAAGCAAAAAACATGTTCTAAAATTCTACAACAGATTGACGTCAGAGATATAGGTCTATAGTTTTGCACATCTGCTCGATGACACTTCTTGAAGACTGGGACTACCTGTGCTCTTTTCCAATCATTTGGAACCTTCCGTTCCTCTAGAGACTTGCGGTACACGGCTGTTAGAAGGGGGCAAGTTCTTTCGCGTACTCTGTGTAGAATCGAATTGGTATCCCATCAGGTCCAGTAGACTTTCCTCTGTTGAGTGATTCCAGTTGCTTTTCTATTCCTTGGACACTTATTTCGATGTCAGCCATTTTTTCGTTTGTGCGAGGATTTAGAGAAGGAACTGCAGTGCGGTCTTCCTCTGTGAAACAGCTTTGGAAAAAGGAGTTTAGTATTTCAGCTTTACGTGTGTCATCCTCTGTTTCAATGCCATCATCATCCCAGAGTGTCTGGATATGCTGTTTCGAGCCACTTACTGATTTAACGTAAGACCAGAACTTCCTAGGATTTTCTGTCAGGTTGGTACATAGAATTTTATTTTCGAATTCACTGAACGCTTCACGCATAGCCCTCCTTACGCTAACTTTGACATTGTTTAGCTTCTGTTTGTCTGAGAGGTTTTGGCTGCGTTTAAACTTGGAGTGAAGCTCTCTTTGCTTTCGCAGTAGTTTCCTAACTTTGTTGTTGAACCACGGTGGGTTTTTCCCATCCCTCACCTCACAGTTTTACTCGGCACGTACCTGCCTGAAACACATTTTACGATTGCCTTGAACTTTTTCCATAAACACTCAACATTGTCAATGTCAGAACAGAAATTTTCGTTTTGATCTGTTAGGTAGTCTGAAATCTGCCTTCTATTACTCTTGCTAAACAGATAAACCTTCCTCCCTTTTTTTATATTCCTATTAACTTCCATATTCAGGGATGCTGCAACGGCCTTATGATCACTGAGTCCCTGTTCTGCACATACAGAGTCGAAAAGTTCGGGTCTGTTTGTTATCAGTAGGTCCAAGATGTTATCTCCACAAGTCGGTTCTCTGTTTAATTGCTCGAGGTAATTTTCGGATAGTGCACTCAGTATAATGTCACTCGATGCTCTGTCCCTACCACCCGTCCTAAACATCTGAGTGTCCCAGTCTATATCTGGTAAATTGAAATCTCCACCTAAGACTACAACATACTGAGAAAATTTATGTGGAATGTATTCCAAATTTTCTCTCAGTTGTTCTGCCACTAATGCTGTTGAGTCGGGAGGTCGGTAAAAGGAGCCAATTATTAACCTAGCTCGGTTGTTGAGTGTAACCTCCACCCATAATAATTCACAGGAACTATCCACTTCTACTTCACTACAGGATAAACTACTACTAACAGCGACGAACACTCCACCACTGGTTGCATGCAATCTATCCTTTCTAAACACCATCTGTACCTTTGTAAAAATTTCGGCAGAATTTATCTCTGGCTTCAGCCAGCTTTCTGTACCTATAACCATTTCAGCTTCGGTGCTTTCTATCAGTGCTTGAAGTTCCGGTACTTTACCAACGCAGCTTCGACAGTTTACAATTACAATACCGATTGCTGCTTGGTCCCCGTATGTCCTGACTTTGCCCTGCACCCATTGAGGCTGTTGCCCTTTCTGTACTTGCCCAAGGCCATCTAACCTAAAAAACCGCCCAGCCCACGCCACACAACCCCTGCTACCTGTGTAGCCGCTTGTTGCGTGTAGTGGACTCCTGACCTATCCAGCGGAACCCGAAACCCCACCACCCTATGGCGCAAGTCGAGGAGTCTGCAGCCCACACGGTCGCAGAACCGTCTCAGCCTCTGATTCAGACCCTCCACTCGGCTCTGTACCAAAGGTCCGCAGTCAGTCCTGTCGACGATGCTGCAGATGGTGAGCTCTGCTTTCATCCCGCTAGCGAGACTGGCAGTCTTCACCAAATCAGATAGCCGCCGGAAGCCAGAGAGGATTTCCTCCGATCCATAGCAACACACATCATTGGTGCCAACATGAGCGACCACCTGCAGATGGGTGCACCCTGTACCCTTCATGGCATCCGGAAAGACCCTTTCCACATCTGGAATGACTCCCCCCGGTATGCACACGGAGTGCACATTGGTTTTCTTCCCCTCTCTTGCTGCCATATCCCTAAGGGGCCACATTACGTACCTGACGTTGGAGCTCCCAACTACCAGTAAGCCCACCCTCTGCGACCGCCTGGATCTTGCAGACTGAGGGGCAACCTCTGGAACAGGACAAGCAGCCATGTCAGGCCGAAGATCAGTATCAGCCTGAGACAGAGCCTGAAACCAGTTCATCAGACAAACTGGAGAGGCCTTCCGTTCAGCCCTCCGGAATGTCTTTCGCCCCCTGCCACACCTTGAGACGACCTCCCACTCTACCACAGGTGAGGGATCAGCCTCAATATGGGCAGTATCCCGGGCAACTACAGTCGTAGTCCGAGTGGGGGATGCGTGGGACGAGTTGGCCGTCCCCGACAAATCCCCATCCGGACCCCCACAGTGATGCCCATTGGCAACAGCCTCAAGCTGTGTGACCGAAGCCAACACTGCCTGAAGCTGGGAGCGAAGGGATGCCAACTCAGCCTGCATCCGAACACAGCAATTGCAGTCCCTATCCATACTAAAAACTGTTGTGCAAAGAACGTCTAAACTAATCTACAGAGAGTGCAAACAAATCGACACAAAATTTAAAAGGATATTAAAATACAAGATTGCCTAGTAAATGCAGTAATGCTGCTACTTGCGCACTGCTGACACACTGCTCGGTGGCGGAAGGAGACTACGCGATTTTACACTATTCAGGTACTAAAACACGATGCTACAACTCTCAAATACTATAATACGCCCAAAATTTATGAATTAAACAATGCAAGTACCAAAAACACGCAAAGAAACTAAGAATTAAACTATGTAACAAATGAGTGAGCTAGGAGTATATGACTTGCTGCTGCAGCTGCTTATCCAACGGCGGCAGGGAGATACGAATGCGCGTGCTACGGAATCCGCTGTGATGTCCTGCAGGGGTGTTACCTCCACCCAATGCGTAACACGGTCAATGACGGGCAAGATATACCTGAAACCATCAGACATGGGTAACGGTCCTATGAGGTACATGTACATGTCGGAAGTGGCCTTTCAGGATGTCGAATTTACCTAGACTGGGTTGTGTGTGCCTGCTGACTGTGCTGTTCTGGCACTGTAAACAAGCACGAGCCCAAGTACGACAATCCCCCTTCACACCTGGCCACACAAAGTGTTCTGCAACCAGGCGCATAGTAGCCTTAACACCAGGATGTGCCAAGTTATGTAAAGTAGTGAACCCTTGGTGACGCAACACGGGGCGGGGGGGGGGGGGGGGGGGGGAACAATAGGCCGGATGGTGCCCATGGATGTATCACACCACAGTGGCCTGGCCGAGCCCGGTAGGTTGCACGAAACGATCTGAAGGGAAGTATCCGGATCCTGTCGGAGGTTGTGCAATTCAGTGTCACTGTCCTGTAAGTGGGCCCATTCGTCGAAATTAATGGGGGACGAAATTGCAGTGATACGTGATAGGTAGTCAGCCACCACATTTTCAGAACCCCGAGTGTAACGGATGTCTGTTGTGTATTGGCAAATTAAGTCCATTTGCTGAAACCAATGTGGGGGAAGGTCAGCAGCGGGGTTACGGATAGCCTCCGCGAGGGCGCGATGGTCTGTGAAAATTGTTATATTCCTTCCTTCGATGTCTGTGCAGAAATATTTTACAGCTTCATAAACTGCAAGCAGTTCTCTGTCAAATGCTGACCATTTACGTTGAGCTGTAAATAGTTTTTTGGAAAAAAACCGGAGTAGTTGAGTCGTGTCATTGACATGCTGTTGGAGGACTGCACCAATTGCAAAATCACTTGCATCTGCTGTAATAGAGACGCAGGCATCTGGCAAAGGGTGGGCGAGAGTGACACCACGTGGTAACGCTGATTTAAGGTCTTCAAAAGCTCTCACCATGTTGTCAGACCACTGTACTTGGCGACTGCCAGATGTTTGTTTCCCCTCCAATGCATCAGTTAAAGGGGCTTGAATTGCTGCCGCCATCGGCGGGCTACAACGGTAGAAATTGACAGTTCCTAAAAACAGCGTAATTCGCGAAACGACACTGGGAGAAGTAGATCGCGAATGCAGTCAACCCGCTCCTGCAGGGTGCATATACCATCCGAGGAGACGGTGTACCCCAGAAAAGTGACAGCGGTGCAGCGGAGTTGTGACTTGTCATTATTGATCTCGACTCCGTTACGTGTCAATAAGTACTGTATCATGGCCAGGTGGAGTTCATGTTCCCTTTCTGAGGGGGAGAAAATTAATATGTCGTCAAGGTATGCGTAGCAATATGTGCAGTTAAACAGAAGTGAGTCTATAAAACACTGCCAAGTTTGGGCCACGTTTTTGAGACCATAAGGCATGTAATGAAATTTGTACAGCCCGAAAGGTGTGATCACTGCTGTCTTTGGTATGTCACTCTGTTCCATTGGTATCTGTAAATATGCCTTGCAGCAGTCCAAGACACTGAAGATGCATGCTTCGCTAAGTACTTGCACAAAGTCTTGTTTGTGAAGTATAGGATAATTGTCTAATACCGTCCGCGCATTGAGGCGATGATAGTCGCCGCAGAGGCGCACTGTGCTGTCCTTTTGGGGATTAAATGTATGGGCAAGGACCAGTTACTGTCCGATGTACGAACAATACCTGCCCGTAGAAGTTCCTCCACTGCGGCTTTAGCGAGGCATAGTTTATGTGGTGGCAGTCGGCGTGCTTTATGATGCACTGGTGGCCCATCTGTCGTGACAATTTTGTGTGTCATGCCATTCATGATGATAGTGTTCAACTTGGCTGGGGAACTCGCTCGGGGCCCATTGTGAACGGGAATTGGTAGCACGCAAGAGTCACTAACCTGATGTGCTGGGGAAGCTGTCTGTGTCGGTGGCAACAAAGTTCCCCGAGGTGCATCTCCAGTGTCGGATGGTGGTGGCATTCACAGGCGTTGTACGAGGCATCGTGCCTCAGTGAGGGCTTGTGTAGCCGACGATATGGCCTGGTTCAGTTCGGTGTTGTGAGCATGGAGATCGTCAACTGCAGGGCCTTCGGGCTGGAGCTGGGTAATGGAAGTTGTGAGGCTGACCGCCAGTGAAGAGCACTCGATGGGAGCTGTGTCGAAGTCGTCGGGAAGCTGAGGGGGAGGGGGGGGCTGAAGAGGCAACTGAACATGCAATATGAGTGGACAAGGCGTGGTGCAATAATGTGGCTGACTGAAGATCTGGAGACAGTCCGAAGTGGAAAAGGAAGTCAATGCCTAAAACTGGATCTTTGATGTCAGCCATGTTGAAGGACCAAGTGAACTGTTTGCCAGTTATGAGTTCAATAGGTAACTTGGCCAAACCATCGACACGACGTGTTGACTTATTTGCTGCTCAAAGGGACAGTTTGGTTGGTGCCGTGTCCTTTACAGAAAATGCGGGAGGTATGACACTAACGTCTGCTCCGGTATCGACGAGAAAATACCAGTGCAAACCTAAATCCAAGGGGTACAGACATCCTCGTGAGGTGAGGGATCTGACGAAATGCAACATCTGTGGGCGCCCCTGCATGTATCCGCGGGCTGTGGCGCCTACTGTGGCCCGCGTGTGGCGTTTGGGAACGTGCAGGGCGGGTGGCAGTTGCGAGCGGCGTCCCTGAAAGTGGAGTGGAATCAGCATATGCGTGAGTCAGCTGTACTCGTCCCACCAGCCGCAGCGTCGGGCGAGGGGAAGGCAGGGCAGGCAGGCGCTAGCCCGGTTGGGGTTGGGAGAGGCTGTTGCCGACCTGCTGGCGGTTCCAGGTCTTGACCGCTAGATGGCTGCTGTTCTGTGTGCTGTCTGCGATACACACGTGCCCGACCTCTACCGCCCAACGGTGGAAGTATAGTCACAGGATTACCAACCTCGGTGGTATTAGGCACTGTGCTGCGTGGTGGGAGGCAGCTGTGTCGAATAATAGCGTATGCCTGGTCTGCCAACCGTAGTTTATCCTCAAGTGACGCTGCAGTATATGGAAGCAAATGTAACTGTAGTTCTTGCGGCAGCTTCACCAACCACAATGCCCAGAGCACTAAGTTCGGGGAGATCTCTGTACTGACCTGTGCACGCAAGCGCCGCCACAGCTGTGAGGGTGTTCTGTCGCCTAAAGTCTCATCGTAAATTATGTTGTGAATTGTATCGGCTGGCGGACAAGAGAAGTGCTCAATGAGTAATGCACGAGCAGAGGCATATTTGTTGCTCTTGGGTGGGTTCAGCAACAAGTCACTGATGAGATCAGGGTGGTCGTGCAGGTGGTTCACTAAACATACAAAACGAGTGTTGTCATCCGCATTGCCATGTTTGTCCAACAT
This sequence comes from Schistocerca americana, assembly GCF_021461395.2. Lineage (NCBI taxonomy): Eukaryota > Metazoa > Arthropoda > Insecta > Orthoptera > Acrididae > Schistocerca > Schistocerca americana. Next base: position 428,693,696 of record NC_060130.1, on the reverse strand, counting down.
GTTGTCCACCAAGGTAAACTACGTCACTGGGTTGTCTGGTTGTAACAGCGGCAGCTTCAGAAAATGACCAGGGGCCAGTGCTTGTGGGGCTGTAGGAAAGGCATGAAACGTACAGGGATTCTGCACGGTGTTCGCTGGTGCGAACTGTGCCTCAGTGACGGGTGATGTGTTGCGTTGAACATCTGGTAGCTGTGTAGTCAAGACGTAGTATCCAGTCCTTGTAGGCATGGAATCTGTACGGCCACATGACAAGCACGGCGTGGCAGGTGTGGAAGGATCAACCGCTGATGCAGCTGAAATCTCGAGCAGAGGCGCGAGATCGCGATTGAGCGCAGAGAGACGGGGCGGAACCACGACAGATGTGTCGCCCGAGGTGTGCACGGGATGGCAGAACAGATAGCCATATAAATGGCCTGGCGCAAGTGCCCCTTCGACCGGTGCGGAGGGGGACACGTTAAATGGTGGGCCGCTCTGAGGAGGGGGGGGGGTGCATGTGGTCCCAGAAACTGGACAGCTACGTGGTCCATGTTATGCGGTAGAAACTCGGGGCTTCCGGGGTATTGTGCTGGAGGAGCATTCTGTCAAGCGTAGAATGCTGTAGAAGGTGTCCGCGACGATGTGTACAGTGCCCGGTGTGGTATGCCAGCAGAGGTTAGAGTCGTCCGGCCAGGCAAGGCAAACACCGGAGATACAAACATTCCTGGTGTATTAGTAGCACACGGAGTAAAGCGTTGCACTTCACAGTCAAATGTCCATTATGCAGTCACAGTGTCCTGCACTGCCGGAAAAACTGGATGCTGTAACATTGTCTATTGGCGCGAAACCGGTGGTACCCAGATCTCGACGGCAACGTATTTTCGGGACTCAGAGTCACCAATGTGGGTTTTTTGGCTGCAGTGATGGGCCACACACAGAAAACTCCAACTTATTGCAATAAGACACTTTTATTAAGGTTCGTATGATTACAGAGAACACAAGGAAATCATTGCAGAAATTCACGACACGTGTATCACTCCGTCAAGTAGTAGACGGACTAATCAAACAACTCCCATCTCCAAAGACCATTTACTCTGCACTTCACCGGTGAAGTTACTGGTGGTCAACTGTCGCCACAAGGTTTATTAGTAGATGCCAGAAAATGAGAATAATATTAGTGTAAATAACAGAGATCATGGAAAATTACCTGAACAAACATTGCAAACACAACTATAAACACAGATACATAGTCAAATAACACAGCTTTGAAAATGGTGGCAAGACCTAACCTTAGCTACAGGGTAAATGTAGATCCATAGTCAAATAACATAGGCTGCAAACAGATGGCAATGCCATGCCTTAGCTGCAGAATAACTTATAAGGTGTAAAGAGCAGAGAGTGGACACTGGTAACTCTCTGATAAGACTGTCTTTCTGCACTGATACAATAATTAAAATTTAAATGGATATTTCCAAGTAATGAGAAATACAGCACTCAAAATATGAACAAAAAGGAACATTAATTATTTTTACTCTAACAATTAATTTCTGGATAACTAACATCTACTAAGTTCAAAAGCAGAAATAACATTGTCCATAAATTCTGTGGCACTAGCTGTGGATTATCAGCAAACAAATTTCAAATATCAGCACTAGGATTTATATTAATAGACCATATGTGAAAAAGATAAATACACAACTTAATGAAGTCATGTGTATTGTTAGTGGATTGATACAGTCTACACACACATACTAGTTACCTTTCTTGACTCACGTTTCACCTCCTGATGTCAGACAGAAGTGTTTGCTACTACCAGAATGCCAGAACATAGTTGATAACCCCAACCTTCCAATACTGAATGATGTGGAGCAAAAAAGATTAAGATCAACAAATGCCACTCTTACCACAGCCAGGACTCTTACTGGAAATGAATTCAGTGCTATTAATAAATGGAAATGCAGTTGGCAACAGAATTGTCCTCCACAATACCTGAAACTGCTCTGCATCCAGGAGAAACCCCCTGGATTGGACCAGCCTCAGGCAGTTTGGACTACCATGAACCACATCCTAAGAGGCCATGGAAAATATGCAGACACTCTCCACAAGTGGGAAAAATCTTGAGCACCATCTTGTGACTGTGATGCAGAATGACAGACACTTGCTCATGTACGAGTTACTGGTGTAATTAAAGCTGTGAGGACGGTTTGTGAGTCGTGCTTGGGTATCTCAGATGGTAGAGCACTTGCCGGTGAGAGGCAAAGGTCCTGATTTTGAGTCTCAGTCTGGCACAGTTTTACTCTGTCAGTGCACACTTTATTGCAGAGTGAAAATTTCATTCTAGTTGCTCATGTTCTATCAACATGTCCCACACACACCTAGAAAAGTCCCTTCAAAGGTTTCCTGATGGTGGTAAATGATGTGATAAACTACAAGACCTGGGTATTCAACTATAGCTGTTATCATTTTGTTATATTATGCTGGAGATCTGTGTTGAAATGTTGATATTTAGTAGTTTAGTAATCTTTTTATATGTACAACTATTCCTGTGATTCAAAAACTGAAATGTATGCCATATGATACATAAATAATTTTTGGATTGCTTCTTGTTTCTTTCTGCCTCTGATGATATTGGTGTAAGTGCACTTACATTTCAGATACTTTGTTTTCTTTCTCAAATACAGCTTCATCAGGATGATACACTAGCACCAGATTCATTGTCAGGCTTATATGGGTCTACGCAGTATTATCCATCCCTCAGTTCTGTATGTGAAAGGATTATGAATAATGTCTCAGCTAACCCACAGAAACCAACAGGACTGCCACAGCCTGAGTCAGGCCCAACTACTCTGCAAAGTAAGTATATATTCATTACTTAATAATAAATACAAAAGATTTTTAGGTGCAGCTGTTTCTCTAATAAAAACTTCAATTCCTCTCCCATCCATATCATCTTTTATTCATAATTTCAGTTTCAAGTCATTGAGAAAGCAATAGAAAAATGTCAAATCCTTTTCAGCATGTGGTCTGAAGTACTCATAATGTAGTCAGTATATTATAATATGGATGGATAAAAAAATCTACTCACCAGGCAGCGGCAGGAGAAAACATATGTAAAAGATATGGAAACATGCAAGCTTTTGGACCCAGTGAATCCTTCTTCTGGTAGAAAAGTTGAAGGGAAAGGGATGAAGGGAAAGGACAGGTGAGGTTTTGGAAATTGGGAGATTTGTAGAAAAGTTGCCAGAACCCTGGGCCAGGGGGACTTAATAGAAAGGATGAGAAGTCTCTCCTCCTCTGTCATGACTTTTCCATAACTTCCCCATTTCCTAACCCTTACAAGTCCTTTTCTTTCATCGCTCATCCTGTCCCATTAACTCTTCTGCTAGAAGAAGGAGCCACTGGCTAGCACTTTCCAATATCAATTTACACCTGTTTTCTCGTGCCACTGCCTAATGATTTTTTTCATCTACCCATATTACATTATACTTTCAAACATAGTTTATTTTCATTCACAATAAATCAGGGCATTGAGTGGCCAACAGTCACATAAACAGGATTAAAATTGTGTATATCAAAATAAAAATTCAGAATGGCTAGCCAATACTCATCCCCAGTAGGCCAAAAGATGCATATAAATGTATAAGAAATTTCTCTAATTGTCCTTCATTCACTGATACCAGCCAGTAGGAATACAAATAAAAACTACTATCAATAAATGGCATCAGTTACTGCCTCCCCACTCCTGTCATCCACGCAAAAACAGACTTCAGTGACATTATTGACAAACTGATCTTACAAGCAGGAAGAAAAGAGACTATGGAAGATCTGAACATAGTATTGGCCCAGCAGAAAGTACACCAGCCTGATAAATGTTATTGAAAATTACAACAGTTGCACAAGCCAATTGAAAATGACAATAGTTGCGTAAGCCAGTGCTTGCATATATGTAAACTACATCATTATCGCAATACAACAAAAATATAATAAGCTCCATCAAATAATAGCACTTGACTGCATATATGTGGCACTAATGAAGGATACTTGAATATGATGCAAGAACATTGCATTATACAGACTTATTTAATGAAATACTGATTCTTAATGCATCAGGGAATGCAGTTTATCATCTTTATTAATATTAAAAAAAGTTATGCATGTAAAAGGAAGTAGAATTACAAATAAGTGACTCATGGTTAACTTTGAATTTAGGATAACCATCAGAGTACTGAGGGATTGATATCCATCAGTCACTTATTTTCTCAGATGCTATTTAATTACATACCACCAGTATCTGGAATCTTTTTCATTAACTTGTTCACAGTCATGGCCATAGGTTTAACAAGAAAGAAGAAAGTCCTGTTTCCAAGGGTAGCTGTAGGACCTAGAGAGAAACACCTTAAGCTACTAGGTGAAAGGGCTGCCTTCGGAAGAGAACATGACACCAAGCGGTAGCTGAGCTAAACACAGCTGACTAACAGTGAGTGGGACACAGAGAAGGGCAAGTTCAAAGCAGCTTATGTAAACAATGAGGCACAAAGTGGAAACCTTCACCACAATGATGTCAATAGGCCAAGAGTGAAGAGAGACACAATCAGAATCGTGACCAGAGAGAAAGACCAAGCACCAAGAGCGGTTGTTATCGAACATTCCAAAATACAGCATTGATAGTAACTAACAATATCAGGTGTGAGTATGGAACTGACTGACCATTTGATAGGCAGCCATAATTATATCAGCTGTGAGGAACACTACTGGCAGGCATATTCACATGGTGAGCAGAGTGGCTCATGCTGTGAGCGCAGTGTAGTGGCAAGACGGTGCCCTCTAATGGCCATTCAGGACAGTTTCCTCCAGCAGGCATTCAACTTCCATGGAGCCAGATCCTATGCCACTCCCCCCTCCCTTCTAAACAAGTGTATATTATATGAGCAGAAATGCCACTGACAGGGGGGGGGGGGGGGGGGGGATGGTATAGAGGCACGGGTGAAGACATGGTCCATCTGATTACTGACTGTGGGAATGGAGGGTGTTCAGAGGCACCCTTCAGGCTATTGTTGGCAACTGACACGCCAGGGGATTCCACTGATCCAAATGGATGTGGAAGGGATCACTGGCACAAAAGTGGCTGCAGTGCCTGCAATATCATATTTATTTGCCGACACCAGGCAACAGACTTTCAACCAAAAGTATCTCCCTGTATGGGAATACACATAAGGGGTGTGGTTGACAACATACAAAGTATCTCCCTGTATGGGAATACACAAAAGGGATATGGTTGGCAACATATGGATGTTTGGGTGTGGCCCTGAGTCATGCTTGGATAGCCTAATGGTAAGGTGACCACCACGATAATCGCAAAATCCAGGATTGAGTCCTGTTCCAGCACAAATTTTCATTGTTGTCATTCCATTATACACCTGACGGTTGTCCATCTTTGCAGCTGTGATTATATTTCATAATGACTGTAGTTGCTGCAGTGGGATTATTCCATCATATTTTAGAACATCACAGACACTGCAGTATCGCAGATATTACAAATGATGTTCATAGTCTCACGTTTAGAAGAGTGGAATGATTATTTTTCTGTTCTTTTATTGTTTGTACAAATTCACCAGGAGAAGCGAAATTTCAGACAATCTTTACACAAATTATGAAACTGAATGTGAGAGTAATAATATAACTAGCCTCACTGAATATCGGCCTCACTGTAATTCAAGTATTTTTTTTATTCATGTAGCTAAACTTGTGAAAAATTTGGAGGTTATGTTAGACAAACTATCTAGCCACAAAATAATGGTACTCAGAGCCATTTAGTCACAAAATCAATTTCTGGAGAGCTATTATTAAAAGATATAAATTAACTTGCAATCATTACTGATTCAGCATCAGAAAAGTTACAAATTAATACAGCTACACCTAATAGTTACTAACCCAAAATGCTTAGAAGCAGTGATTACATTTTCTCAGAAAATTAATGACAGAATACGGTGAGCAACACTGAATGAGTAAGGATGCAACGAGTACTTGTAGGCCTACAAACAACCATTAAATCTCTCATGAGTTCATAGTATTATAAAATTAGTAAAACAATCTTACTAGATTACCTACTTCTGAGAAAATATTAACTGTAACATATTAAGTCTATTATGGACTTCTAGCAAGTGCAATTAATGGATTTTTAGTTTGTTATATTACTTTAAACACAACCAAACATGATGGTAAAAGAATAAAAAAGTAAAAACTGCAATTTGTGAAAGAGTTTCCAATTCCTAATATTATTTAGGTTTTTGTCATACAAGTTTTATGTCTTGGACACGCATTTGGAACACAGTAAGTATTGTGTGGATACACCTGTGGTTATTTGCAGTCAAACTGACAACAGTCTAACCATTCCTAAAAAGAAAGATAAGTAGGGGAAAATGAGGAAGAAAATGATGAGATGAGCTGCAATCATTTGATGGACCAGTATGGCAACAACAGTGCAGGATACACACCTATGGTAGAAGTCTAGAGGGCTCTTTAAACAACAGTGGGACACTAATTACTAGTATAAAACATAACAAATAAACATAGACAAACAAGTAAACTCACCACTGGAGGTCATTGCTCATGCCCTAGGTTAAACTTGAACCATACCTCCAGTTAACATTATGCTCATGGTGCTGATTATTGGTGGATGACTGTAACAGAGCTCTTGTGAAAGGAATTTTTCACTTACATCATTCATAGCATATTTATCTGACATTGATTTATCTTTCTCATCAAGCTTATGATGTCGAAGGTGTCCACCACATGACTTATCTTCCATTGTGAGCCTAGCTGCAGTTGTGCAGGTTTCAGCAAACACCTACAGTATGCAGATAAAATGACTTGCTATCCACGTGCCTCACATATCTGGCACAGTTTTGAGTTTTTAGATACCCTGCAGCAACATGACAGTAATTAAATCATAGTGTTACTATTACTCAAGCTGTGGTCCAATAAATGCATAGTATTTAGGACCAACCAAAAACAGTCTTACACATGTCACATGCTTGTTGTAGATACTTCCAGTACACATGATTTTTGTTCCCCTTCTTTAAGAATTCGACATTGGACACATATGTTTTACAGTGGTTTATATTCTTCAAATTGACATTTGACAATTAGGGCAAACAGCCAGTCACTGTGTTTTATCGTCATCATTATTACTCACTGAATATTCAGAGGGACAACATGAACACTGTCCAAAAATTGCCATGCTCTAGACCAAATTCTAACCACTGATCTCCATATTACCATCTTATTTCGATCTGCAAAAGAAAGTCAGCCAAACAAACTTTTCTCTTTATTTACATATATATGCTTTAAAGAAGTTAGTCTTGGAACATGCCTGCTGCAGATACTATTTGCATTTAGCAACTTTATAGTGCAGCTATCAATTGTTTTTGTCACCACCACCACTCTTTTTGATGGAAATATGTTTCCTTCTTCCCCGGGCATCAGTATAGGAACAGCAAGCAGAAATCACATTGTAGAAAGTCAGTTACAATGGGAGCATTCAGTCTGAGACAAAATCATTACTGTGATTGAAGAACGCAGTTTTCAATTAGAGATGCTGGCAATAGGCATGGTGTTCCACCTACTGCTGCAAAGAGATGATACAGGAATTATAGTGACTGAGGTACTATCAACAGAGATCCTGAGTCAGGCAGGGAGATACTTGGCACACACCATGGTGACATAAAACTTATGAGTAATATTGCACAGCATCCAGCCCTAAATGTGAAGCAGTTGCAGTGAGAGAGCAACTTCCTCAGTTACAGAGAAATACTCCACTGAATACTTAGGGAAGCCAGACTGCACACACAAGGATGCACTGTGAAACAGGAACTCAGGAGGAAAAATGTTTCATACTGCCCAGCATTCACAGTGCTCCATCTCAATGTTGTTTGGGAAAACGTAATTTTCACTAATATGAAGATGTTTTCCTCAAGCAACAGTGATCTAAGGGTGGTTTACAGGCAACGAGGGACCATACAACAAAAGAATATGTAGCAATGATAAGAAATGGGCAGCTATTGGTTCTTAGGGCTAGATTTTTGTGAGAGGAGCAGGACTCAGTTGTACTTCACAGAATTGAGGGAACTCTTGATAGCAGACAGCATGACCTAATAATGAAGTATGTGCTGCTGCCTTCAGTGTGAATGCTAAGCATTGAAGGAAAGTTCATGTTACAGGAAAATCATTCTTCTGTGCATATGTCCCCATCCATTCAGCAGCAACTGTCAAATGCAGGCATTAAAAGACATTGGCCACCACAGGCTGCTGGCATTAATCCAACACGGGACATATGGGCTGAGGTAGCATGAATTCTGTCAGAAATTTGGCCACAAAACCAACAGACTACAGCTGATGCCTTTCAGGACTGCATTCTTGTAGCCTGGGATGAAGTTACTTCATCTGGGAATTACGTTTGATGCCTCATAGATTCCATGCCAAGATGCATGATAGTTAGATGTAATGGGAGATTCTGGACAAGATATCACAGCACTTAAAATGGTCTATTTTATCTTCCTGTTCTTTTGCTCAATTTTATGTCAGCGAAATATAATGGGAGACTGAACCTGAGATAGTAGAATATTTATTGGTTTTCTTTTAAGATAGAATTTTAATTGAAATAATTTTGTTTTAGAAATATTTTTTAATATTATATTTCTCTTTTATTTGCTCTCTGCCTAAATACTCAAAAGACATTAATTGAGAGGGACATTTTTAGCACCATTATTCTATTACTTCAAATTTATCTCTCACTTCCCCTCTAGTGCTACCCCTTGCAAACTCCCTGAAAGGTTAGATGACTTTTCCTAATACTTATTCATCTTTAATTTGCCCTCACCCCTCTCTTTATCTTAAACGCTCATCTCACTTGCCTGCCATTCCATCTTTCCAAAATTATTAAGCAAATGAAGTAGCTTTTGCTGAAAGTACACTTTTTCTTGTAACGGCTACCTGTTCCTCACCTATCTTGTACTTTCCTCCTTTATCATTCATCCCAAAATCTGTTAAACAGTTGTTTTAAAGCCAGAAAACCAACAAACTACAGCTGACGCCGTTTGGGACTGTATTCTTGAAGGACAAGATGAAGTTACTTCTTTTGGAAGTTATGTCTGATGCCAAGGCATGTGATTGATGTTAGACATAACGGAGAGGGGGGGTTTCTGGACAAAATATTAGAGCACTTGAAACATTATATTTTACTTACTTGTTCTTTCACCCAGATCATTTGGTTTCAGAAACGTATTGAACCAAAGATAATAGAATATGAGTTAGTTTTTGTTTAACTTATGTTTTTAATTGAAATAATTTTGTTTCCAAAATGTGTTTTTAAATATTATTTTTGTCTTTTATTTGCAGTCTGCCTAAATAATTGAAAAGTAATAAATTGTGAGGCACTTTTCCAGGGTTTTTTCCTTTGTTATTTCAAATTAATCTCTCTCTTTCCCTCTACTGATACCCCTTGCAACCTCCCAAAAGTTTGAAATATTTCTTCCAATATTTATTCACCTTTGATTTGCCCTCTCACCTCTCTTTCTCTTACACTCTCATTCCACTTGCCTGTCATTCCACCCTCCCAAATTAATAAACAAATCAAGCAGTTTTTCTTGAAATTATTCTTTTTCTTATAGTGTCTCTCTCTTTCTCAGCACTTTTGTTACTTTGATCGTCTATCATTCCTCCTAAAACTTATGAAACAGTTTTCTTTTAAATTCCCAGATTAATTACCCATTCATCACTCTGAAAACTCTCTTGCCTTGTCCCTTTTCTCTCTCCTCTAAGATAAAACAAACTATCACATAGTTTTCTATAATTTTTTATTTTTCACTTCCATTTTCCTGTGTGTTGCCTCTCTCCCTCCATCCCTCCTCTCTCTCTTCCTCTCTCTCTCTCTCTGTCTCTCTCTCTCTCTATCATTTTCTCCAGACAGCTATTTGCAGCCTATGGAGATTGGACATGCTACATTTCAAGTACAGAGGGACCGAAAGAACTATAAGTTATGTTCCTGTGCCTGGGCATGGATGTTCATTAGCAGTTTTCAACTTCTGAAGTCTTCTAGATATTAAAAACATAGGTGTGGACATTATGGTGGTAGCGACCAGTAGTAATGGCTGGTTGGCAACTTTGTAGTTCAAGATAGAGATATGGAATGTGGGTATGTAGAAGAAGCTGTTGTTATTGATCAAAGGCAGCACTTAATGAAAATAATTAGCAGTCCAAAGCTCTTTAAAAGGAGAATGCACTAAATTGTTTCCATATCTGATGTGCTTGGTGTCCTGTGACTCTCGAATCTTTCTTGCTTTAAGCATTTGTCTTGATAATTTTCCTTTGCTCTCATTTTTATGATTTTGTAGTGTTCTAGCTGGGAGTTAGGTGTAGACAATGAGCTGGAGGCCAGTAGTGATGTATGTTTCCAGTTCAGTGGCAGGAATTTTGAATTTAACATAAAGTAAGCAGGTTGCTACAAGGCTGATAGTGGTATGTATATGTGATAATTTTCTTATCCTCATCTTGTGGATCCAAGATGAGGCTGGCAACCATTGTTTGAATTATTTTGGTAATATTCAAGTACTGGAAGTGGATGTGGGTCCACTGATAATTTTTATCATTTAAAACCATTGCTGTAGAATTTTTCAACTCCTTTTGTCAAGTTCTTCCGTGGCTATCCAACTGTGGGGTTGCTAGTTCCAGTATCTATTTGTCATTCACTTATGTTACATTTATGTGACCCACAATTTTTCAGTTAAACCAGAGCTGATGGCAATAGTATGAGCACACAGATTGATGTTCCCAGTACCTATCCCGAATGCAGTAATCTAGCTTTACAATAGACTTCAAGAGTTTTTACCAGTTTAGCATGCCAAACACTTTATGGTGTGAAATCAAATGATTTTGTTCACCTGCCATTAAACAATTCAGGTTCATCTCTCTGCCAGATGGTTTAGCCTAAACAACTAATGATATTTATGTAACACAACATTAGATTACATCCAGGAATATAATTTATGTTCCAACCACATCGGGGTACGAGGTGGGGTGATTGTCTGGGACCACTCTTATCGCTTTCATGTTCAGATGCTCAGATGTGTGTGAAATCTTATGGGACTTAACTGCTAAGGTCATCAGTCCCCAAGCTTACACACTACTTAACCTAAATTATCCTAAGGACAAACACACACACCCATGCCCGAGGGAGGACTCGCACCTCCGCCAGGACCAGCTGCACAGTCCATGACAGCAGTGCCTTAGACCACTTGGTTAATCCCACGCAGCTCGCTTCCATGACTGAGTCTCAGTCTGGTACAAACAAAATTAAGGTGTCTACCTTCTTAGCAACTCATTCAGTGCCATTCAGTATTTAATCAAATTATGTATTCACAAAAAACATTAAATTTTGTTGGCTGAAGCAGAAAAATGCTGATATCAACATATGTCTAATTCAGGAATTTCATAAGTTTTTCACCTTCAGATCTAAAATATACTGAATCAAGATTATGAGAAAACTTACAAAGTAGAGGTTTATTAAGATTTCATTGCCTATTTTTGGTCTGGCATCTTAAACAAGAGGAAAATGTAGATTCAGTATTCTAGTCTTCCAACCAGCTTGGAACCCACAGCTAGTACAGTTGTTGCTTCAGACAGCAGTCACATTACCACTGAGCTAATGAACCACTGCTGTGATCTCTGATCTGTCATTGCCATAGTGGTGATGAATATAGATAATTTATGAAATGTGAGAGTAGCAAATTGTATTTTCCTAGGGAAGCAAAGTCCCTGGACTCAAATCATAGATTTAATAACCTGATGTCACACTGAATGTGAAAATCATGCAGTATATTTAATGCATCTGACCAGGAAACAGCAAGTGAATGTAATAGGATAATTCTGTGCCACTCTTTGAGGTAACTTGATGATCATGGAGTTGCCAAACATGTTACGCAATGTTGAAAATTGTACTATCCACAGGAATAATATGATTGGACAGCTGGTTGTTTCCCTGAGTGGGCTTAGAAGTGAGGAGTGTATCTCACATCTCAAAGATGCGTTGCTGAGTTGACCCAGGACTGAAATATCAAAAATATTCATCCATTGATTTTACTCTCATTTATGTAACTAGGCATGGGGGCTAGAGCATAGATACAATAGCATTCAAATGTACATACTGCAAGCTGAAATCATAACTCAGTAGCTGTCACAATTATTATTGTTTTTCTCTCTTAAGCATACTACAAACTTAAAAAATTTCATTTGCCAGATGTGATTCACTTGTTTGGAGTGTCTGTGGTGGTTCTAGTGTAAGCATTACGCTTACGTATCACATCTTCTGATCATTATAGACTTAAAATATGTATTTCTTGAGAACACTACCATTGGAACTAACCCAAAAACAGAGGGATGGAAAAGCAAATAAGAAGACAACAGAAGAGCACTGGTTGCAAAACATGAACACGCACAAATCAATTCCGTAAGCAACAAGTAATATAAAGCCTGGAATTACTGAATTTAATTGTGCAAAGAAACACTGTGCCATTACCAAAATCACACAACAAAGACATAAAAAAATTTAAGCAGGGTGCATAAAAATGAACACAGTATATTAACAGTACAGTCTTTAATATTTCATTCTAAAATAAAACTGTCACTCACTCTATAATAATCAGAAGAACAAAGAGTAACTTCTATGCACAATGTGTGCAAAACCATCATTGCTGATGTTTTGTTCATAAAAGCTAAAATCTTCTGAGGAATAAGTTGTTCAGTTTGCAATATGCTTATGAAGGAGAGAGATGGAAATAGCAATACTGGAGTAAGGGACACATTTGCAAAGCAATGCCTCTCTGCCAGTGCAGTTTTTTCTTAATTTACTGCCTGATAGTTTTTTCACATTAATGGCTTATCTAGGCCATCACAATAGCTATATGAGAAAAAGTGAGGAGCAGTTGATAGAACAGACTGATATGATATGTGGCAAAACTAGTACTCACTCTATGATCTCAGTCCTTGAAGCATTCAGCATGCCTCAAAACGGTCATAAAGCCCATAAACTACTGTATGGGTTTAATAATGACTTCAAGATATCTCTTTAGCACATTTACTAACCTGCAGATATTACTGCTCACCAATTCTTTTTTAAGTGAAAGAAATTGGGTAGACAACTAGTGCAATACCAGTACAACCACTAGACATGAAATCTAGTGGTCTCCCAAATAAAACCACCATTAACAGACATGAAAAGTTATAGATTGACTGAAAAATCAAACAGAAACATACATTGTTTAATCACCAACAAGGATCCTGTAATGTCACTGGATATTTCAAAAAACTAAAAAGGCAAGTCAAGTAAAAAACATGGCTTATTCATAGTTTTATGAGCCTCATAATGACCATTAATTCCCATCACCAGTTATTTGCTCTGTAAGGTTGCCTTTGGTTAGCTACACATACTTCTACTGTCTCCATACACTATGCTTTAAACAACAAAGCTGCTGGTCACCTATCAACACCGGAATCTCCCACCATCAAACCAAATGCTTGTGCGCTTAGTAAGAGCTTGTGCATTCAGATTCTTAGTACTGTTGACGAAACTCAATGCTCAAACATAGAAACAGAACTTACTTGTTCTTGTAATCTTTCTGCTGTATTTGAAATGAGTTTGGCCAGTACCTAGAGATCCCAATTGTCAGTTCTAAAAAATTGATATGTACTACCAAAATACATCTGCATCCATTTGGCTGCTACAGTCTCTCTTCTGTCCCCAACATGGGGCAATGACAGGCTTCACAATTCCACAAGTTCCAGCGTCCCCCGGAATATTTTAAAATCCTTGCCTTCTCACCAATCGGTGCTGTAGCTACAGTTTATTTGGCAGCTGTAACTACTGGGAGCTACCATCATAAACTGTCAAACCTCTGCTTTTAATCACTACACAACTTCAGGTATCAGAAGCTGCTGACGAACATACATATTCAGGCACAGGGACATAATGCATAGTTCTTTCAGCCCTTCAGTACTCAAATGTAGCTCATCTAATCTACATAGGTCCCTAATAGCTGTCTGGAGAAATTGATCATGTGTGTGTGTGTGTGTGTGTGTGTGTGTGTGTGTGTGTGAGGACAGGGGGTGCGGGGAAGGAGGGAGGGGGGAGGAGGATGGGAGTAAGAAAAGTAGAGCTTATGAGCTTACAGAAAAGATTACCACAGTTTCTTTTATATTTGAGGCAAGAGAAAAGGGATAACAAAATGGTGTTTTCAGAATGAAGAATGGGCAATAAATCAAGAGATTTAAAAGAAACTGTTTCATACATTTTAGGAGGAAAGATAGAGGAGAAAAGTAAAAAAATGGCTGAGGAAGAAGGAGACATTGCAAGAATAAGTTCTTAATTTTGTTACTAATCATGGCAGGATGGAGTGACAGGCAAATGAGAATAGAGTCTAAGAGAAAATAAGGTGGGAAGGAAAATGAAAGGTGAATAAATGTTAGACGAAATATTTTACAAATTTTTTGGGAGGGTACAAGGTGTGGCAGTAGAGGAGAAGTGAGAGACGAATTTTAAATAACAAAAAATACCCCTACAAAGGTCCCCCTTAATTTATTACTTTTCAAGTATGTAGGCAGAGTGCGAATAAAAGAGGAATGTAAAATCTCAAAAATATATTTAAAAGAAACTTAAAGGAAAACTAACTCATATTCTATTGTCTCAGGTCCAATACTTTTCTGTAGTTAAGTGATCTTCCAATGTACTGACAAAAGCTGAGCAAAAGAACAAGTGAATAAAATAGAATATTTTTGTGTTATAATATCTTGTTCAGAATACCCCATGATTTCTGTTGGATTACTGTCAGTGGCCCATGGTGACCAAAATCTTTTAATGCCCACATGTGACAGCTGCTGCTGAGCAGATGGGGACTCATGCACAGAGGAATTACTTTCCTGTCACATGAATTTTCCTTCAACACTTAGCATTCATACTGAAGGCAGCATCACATACTTCATTATTGCGGCATATTGCCTGCTATCAAGAGTTCCCTCAATCCTGTCAAGTACTGCTGAGTCCTGCTCTTCACAAAAATCCAGCCCCAATAAGAAACCAATATCTGCCCACTTCTTATCATTAATACATATTCTTTTGTTGTATGGCCCCTCATGGCCTGTAAACCACTGTTGCTTGAGGAAAACACCTTCTTATCAGTGAAAATTACATTTTCCCATGCTACATTGAGATAGAGTGCTGTGAATGCTGGCCAGTGTAAGACATTTTCCTCACTGAGTTCCTGTTTCACAGTGGATCCTTGTGTGTGGAGTCTGGGTTCCCTCAGCCTCCAGTGGGGTGTTTCTCTGTAAATGAGGAAGTTGCTCTTTCATTGCAACTGCTTCACGTTTAGGGATGGAAGGTGTCTGTTCTTACTCATAAGCTCTGCATTGCCCTGATGTTTGCCAAGTATCTCCCTGCCTGACTCAGGATCTCTGTTGATAGTACCTCAGTCAGCATAATTCCTGCATCACCTCTTTGCAGTAGTAAGTGTAATACCATACCTATTGCCAGCATCTCTAATTGAAAACTGTGTTCTTCAATCACAGTGATGATTTCATCTCAAACTGAATGCTCCCGTTGTAACTGACTTACTACAAAGTGATTTCAGCTTGCTGCACCTGTACTGATGCCTGGGGAAGAAGAAAACATATTTCCATCAAAAAGAGTAGTAATGGTGACAGCCTAAAGGAAGAACTATTCAAAACTTCTTGCCACTTTAAGTCTGTCCTTAAGCATATGTGGCTCAGGCTTGTGGAGGAAAAGTGGATCAAGGCACTAAGACACTTTTTTGGTGGAATCCCACCCTCGATATGAATCACTTTGTCTTGTGTATTAGTTCATCCACATGTGCTTATGTGTGTCTCTGAATAAACATTTCTGGAGTAGTTGTTAAGAAACATGTTTGAATTAAAAAAAACAATTGATAGCTGCACTATAAAGTTGCTAAATGCAAACAGTATCTGCAGCAGGCATTTTCCAAAGCCAACTTCTTTAAAGCATATATATCTAAATAAAGAGAAAAGTTTGTTTGGCTGACCTCCTTTTGCAGATCAGTGGTTTGAATCCAGTATAAAGCATGGCAATTTTTGGACAGTGTTCATATTGTCCCTTCGCGTATTTGGTGAGTAATAATGATGACAATAAAATACAGTGACTGGCTGTTTGACCTAATTGTCAAATGTCAATTTGAAGAATATAAACCACTGTAAAACATGTGTGTCTAATGTTGAATTCTTAAAGACAGGGAACAAAAATTATGTGCATTGGAAATACCTAATAGAGACAAATGTTAATGTATGCCAGGCTGTTGTTGTTTGGTCCTGAATACTATGCATTTATTGGGACCAGAGCTTGAGTAATAGTAATACTGCCACTTAATGACTGTTGTCTCTCTACAGGATATCTGAAAACTCATAAATGTGCTAGATATGTGATGCATGCAGATAGCAAGTCATTCTATATGCACACTGCAAGTATTTGCTGAAACCTGCACAGCTGCAGCTAGGCAGCTAGGCTCACATTGGAGGATAAGTCATGTGGTGAGCTTCGACATCATCAGTTTGACAAGAAAGATAAATCAACATCAAATCAATATGCTATACCTGACATAAGTGACAAATTCCTTTCACAAAAGCTCTGTGAATTTCATCCACCAACAATCAGCACCATGAGTGTATTACAGTTAACTGGAGGAGTTTAACCCAGGGGATGAACAGTGATATCCAGTGGTGCATTTGTTTGTTTGTCTACATTTATTTGTTATGTCTGTTATTAGTATTGTTTAAAGGCTTTTTTAGACTTCTCCACAGCTGTGTGGCCTGTAGAGTTGTAGCCATAATGGTGCACCACATGACTGCAGCTCATCTCCCTATTTTCTTCCTCATTTTCCCCTGCTCATTTTTCCTTTTTGGGATTGTTAGATTGTTGTCAGTTTGCCTTAATTAACTGCAGGTGTATCTAAATGATATGTACAGTGTCCAGAATTCACATCCAAAACATAAACTGTATGTGACAAATACCTGAGTTCTATAATTATAACCCCGTTAAGAAATTGGAAAGTTTTGTGAATCATGATTTATACTGTTTTTATCCTTTTACCATGATATTTGGTTTCTATTTAATGAATTACATCAAAGAAGAAAAAATCCATTAATTGCACTTTTGTCATTACCCAAAATGCAAAAATCTGAGGTCAGATTCCTCTGTAAATAATTGTCTTTTTTCTGGTGAATTCATACAAACAATTTAAAAAATGGAACTATGTAGCTTTGAACTCTGCACCCACAGGCTATCACTCCACTCTTCAAACAATAATGCTGCAAAAATCATTCATAATATTAGTCTTCTTGAACACATGAGCCAATATGCTTGTGGAATGTAATTTTGTGGCTTTAATGTTCATTTGAAAAGGTGTGCACTTATCTCCACAAGTTGCAAAAGACAAAGATAAGTGATTTTAGAAGAAAATTTTGTTGGTAAATTGCCCTTTCATTCTTAGTCAAACCTGGATGGTAGACAGGGAGCCATCATAAGCATATTCTTAGAAGTTTTATAGCCTCTGTGCTGCATATTTATTTGTATCCAGGTACTGACACTGTGATTCAAACATTCAATCAGGTCAGTAATCTTTGTTGTAAAGTATGCAATCCTTAGCACACAGGAAATAGGTGAATACAGAGTAAGCGTCACACTCTGGTCTGGTTTTTCTGCTGTCGTTGCCAAATGGTTTGATTTTTCAGCTGTTTTTTTGCAGTAGCCCAGGTTTTTTGCTGTTGAGTGTACAAGGGGGTTTCAATAAGTAATACAACACATTTTTTTCTGAAAGCAGATTGGTTTTATGCATGGTTCCAATACACCATATTATTCCCCCAATCTTTTGACTACAAAACCCTATTTTTGTACACAATCTCTGCTCATTGAGACAGCCTTACACCACCTTATTTGGAGGCCCTGCATGCCCACATGATACCACTCTAATGGTTCACATTGCAGTCAAAGTCTTACTGCACCAATAACCTGCCCATTATCCACATACTGTTTCCCACAGAGTGCACCCTTCATTGGGTCAAACAGATGGAAGTCAGAAGGTGCGAGATCTGGGCTGTAGGGTGGGTGAGGCCAAATAGTCGCCCTGAAGTTTCACAAGCTCCTCTCTGGTGCACAGACTTTTGTGAGGCATTGCATTGTCATGGAGAAGGAGAAGTTCATTTGCAATTTGTGCTGACAAATATGCAGAAGTCATTCCTTCAATTTCCTGAGGGTAGTACAATATAATTCAAAGTTGATCATAGCACCATGAGGGAGGACATCAAACAGAATAACCCCTTCAGAGTCTCAGAAGACCATCAACATGACTTTATCGTGATTCACCAATCACCTCAAATTAGAGTGTCTGCACGTTTGAACATTGCAGCAGTTATAGCTGTGTGCTCCCTGCCAGCATGTGAGAGACTGGACAAGTCTGCCTGACCTTATTGTGATGATGACAGATGCCTTGCCCAATGACTTATCATGCTTTTCTTCACTGTCATGCCTCTGTGGACGTTCTGCAAGTGCCTATGAATATCTGCAATGCTCTGGTTTTCTGCCAAAAGGAACTCAATGACAGCTGTCTGGTTGGACTGCACCTCCATCACAGAAGCCATTTTGAAGGCTATGTATACTGCCACTGCCTATCAGAACTTCATGAAATTATAGAGACTGAAGCAGGAATATTTCATGATGTAACACAACAAATTCCACATTTTTTCAACCGAAACTGGCAGAGAAAAAAGATATGTTGCATTAATTATTGAACACCACTTGTACATATAATTTATGGCTGCCACCAGAATTGGTTGCTGAATCTTTGAGAATGCCATCCAATCATGTTCGTGAAACAATAGAAAAATCGCTAAACAAATGATGGCCTATGAACCCAGGACAAAATCAATCAGACAATACATCAGCTAGCGGCCACAAAAGCATCAACAACTTTGTGTGTAACACAGTTGTTTTCATATGCTGTATTGTCCTAGTGGCAACACAAACAAATATACTGATACACACAATTACCTTGCTTGCTTCACAGAGCAGTGGGTTGCATCATTGCAATGGCAAGAATGTGTGATTCTGAAGATTTCCCAAACAGAAGGCTACCTTCACCCAGTACATTTAAAGCACTTTAGAAAAACAGGTATGATTGCAGCCAGAAAAGTTAATGCAGAATGGCAAAAAAGCAGTAAGAATGTGCAGTTTAATGAAGTACTTCAGAACTACAAAACAATAGCTTACAGCATGAGAGCAATAGCTCATGAACTCATTGTGTATTTGGAATATTGTAAATGAAAACAGTTTGTGTCCATAATTTTGTGGCTTGTTCCTCTATGGTAACAGTTATTTATTACACTGCAACATGAAAGTCAGTAAGTTCACAATAAAACAAATTAATTTCCCTGAGCCACAAGAAAATTCATAGAATTCATGCAAACTAATTCAAAGTGTGTGCAGGTTAAACTGAAATTTCCAGATGGTAAAGCAAGTGTGGCAATATTGGTAAATGGTGATGGAAATCACTGCAACAGTTAGTTAGTTCACTTGGCTAAATAAGTACACCAGTCCATAGGAAGTGAAGTGTAACTTCACTCAAGCAATCCCTCACACAGGCATAATCAATTTGCACAACAGTAAAAGCAGTCTGAATTGTTATCTGGCAGAGTCTATAGATATAGTGTTGGTGTTTAGGGAAACATCATTTAAAGCTGACTCACATAGAATAAGAGGGAGCTCATGGTCTATTGGGCTTCAGTCACCTTGCTAGCTGGTCTCACATGACTGGTCAGTCAGAGATGCAGTGTTTTCGTTGCTGGCAGCCCTCTTATCAACACTTGTCATTTTCAGTAGGGAAAATGTAAGTCACTGTCACTGGTGAACCCATCTATTCTGTTAAAAAGCAAGGTTACCAGGTAAGGATATTGGTAAATCCTGATTTGAAAGGCAAGCTGTTATGCAATGCAATCAGTCTTTGATCAAATCAAAATTTTGCACTGACTTTTCTGCTTAATAAGCTAACTTGACACAATGTAATTAGTATTTGTCACTGACTGCCTGCATTTTATGGCCATAGTTCAGCAATAGGAAATTTAGTGTTTTATGCAGATAATATGAGTTCAAACAGTAAAGAAATAACATAGGATGTAACTGTCCCAAAACTTTTCTTCAAATTTCAAGTGATCACAGACTTTAAAAATACAGAGTAAAATTACATACAAGGAAGTCAGAAATGTCAATTATCAGATTTTTCAGGATGTTTCACTTGTGATACAAACACTATCTCCAGCATTGCATGGGAACCAACAGGCAGGCTACAATTGCCATGTTCCAACCCATTGCTCAGATAATGTGACAGGGGGTGTTTCGGTTTGAGCCAAGAATAAACTAAATGAGTTAGAGGGTGTCCTTGGAAATAGGTCTGAGAAAACTGTTGTGTCATTAAAAACTTCGGACTCATATATCTGTAACATCTCCTCACACAGCTGTGCACAAACTCAAACTGAAACCTTACAAAGGCATGGTAGTGCATCAATGGACAAGCTGAGACACTGATGCTCTGTTTTAATAGTGCAACTGGCTATTGCAGTCTATGCACATTATTTTTTTTTTGTCTAAACGTGGCTTCATTTACTGGTATATGTGAACTCCCAAAACAATTTATCTTGGATGTGAAAACAGGAGTGTGGTGTTCAATTAATGCAACACAGATTATTGAACTAATCTTTTTTCCAACAAACCATAACTTCTGATAGGTATATGAACAGCATACTGTAAGGGTTTTCACTGAACTAACAACTAACATTAAGACCTATTATATGGTTATTTCATGCAGGACAGTGCAAGAGCACACACTACCAACATGTCTATGACAATATTAAAAGGTGTGTTTGATGGCAGTAACTTATCTATATCGATGATACAAACTTTCCTGTCATCAGAACATCTCATTTATTTATTTATTTTTATTTATTTATTGTATTTTTTTGTATGGAGACACCAACTGGTGTCTTTTGCAAACGTCATAGCATTTTTTTACAAGTTTAGTACAGTCATATATACATATGTGATTACATATACATGATACAAATGTACCATTGTACCTAATAAGGCACAATATTGGGTGTTACATCATACCTATTACAAATATTCAGATTTTACACAACTATATATATATATATATATATATATATATATACACACACACACACACTCCTGGAAATTGAAATAAGAACACCATGAATTCATTGTCCCAGGAAGGGGAAACTTTATTGACACATTCCTGGGCTCACATGATCACACTGACAGAACCACAGGCACATAGACACAGGCAACAGAGCATGCACAATGTCGGCACTAGTACAGTGTATATCCACCTTTCGCAGCAATGCAGGCTGCTATTCTCCCATGGAGACGATCGTAGAGATGCTGGATGTAGTCCTGTGGAACGGCTTGCCATGCCATTTCCACCTGGCGCCTCAGTTGGACCAGCGTTCGTGCTGGACGTGCAGACCGCGTGAGACGACGCTTCATCCAGTCCCAAACATGCTCAATGGGGGACAGATCCGGAGATCTTGCTGGCCAGGGTAGTTGACTTACACCTTCTAGAGCACGGGATACATGCGGACGTGCATTGTCCTGTTGGAACAGCAAGTTCCCTTGCCGGTCTAGGAATGGTAGAACGATGGGTTCGATGACGGTTTGGATGTACCGTGCACTATTCAGTGTCCCCTCGATGATCGCCAGTGGTGTACGGCCAGTGTAGGAGATCGCTCCCCACACCATGATGCCGGGTGTTGGCCCTGTGTGCCTCGGTCGTATGCAGTGCTGATTGTGGCGCTCACCTGCACGGCGCCAAACACGCATACGACCATCATTGGCACCAAGGCAGAAGCGACTCTCATCGCTGAAGACGACACGTCTCCATTCGTCCCTCCATTCACGCCTGTCGCGACACCACTGGAGGCGGGCTGCACGATGTTGGGGCGTGAGCGGAAGATGGCCTAACGGTGTGCGGGACCGTAGCCCAGCTTCATGGAGACGGTTGCGAATGGTCCTCGCCGATACCCCAGGAGCAACAGTGTCCCTAATTTGCTGGGAAGTGGCGGTGCGGTCCCCTACGGCACTGCGTAGGATCCTACGGTCTTGGCGTGCATCGCTGCGGTCCGGTCCCAGGTCGAAGGGCACGTGCACCTTCCGCCGACCACTGGCGACAAAATCGATGTACTGTGGAGACCTCACACCCCACGTGTTGAGCAATTCGGCGGTACGTCCACCCGGCCTCCCGCATGGCCACTATACGCCCTCGCTCAAAGTCCGTCAACTGTACATACGGTTCACGTCCACGCTGTCGCGGCATGCTACCAGTGTTAAAGACTGCGATGGAGCTCCGTATGCCACGGCAAACTGGCTGACACTGACGGCGGCGGTGCACAAATGCTGCGCAGCTAGCGCCATTCGACGGCCAACACCGCGGTTCCTGGTGTGTCCGCTGTGCCGTGCGTGTGATCATTGCTTGTACAGCCCTCTCGCAGTGTCCGGAGCAAGTATGGTGGGTCTGACACACCGGTGTCAATGTGTTCTTTTTTCCATTTCCAGGAGTGTATATACCTATTACAAATATTCAGATTTTACACAACTGTGTGTGTGTGTGTGTGTGTGTGTGTGTGTGTGTGTGTGTATATATATATATATATATATATATATATATATATATGGTTATAATAGAGGGAAACATTCCACGTAGGAAAAATATATGTAAAAACAAAGATGATGTGACTTACCAAATGAAAGTGCTGGCAGGTCGACAGACACACAAACAAACACAAACATACACACGAAATTCAAGCTTTCACAACAAACTGTTGCCTCATCAGGAAAGAAGGAAGGAGAGGGAAAGACGAAAGGATGTGGGTTTTAAGGGAGAGGGTAAGGAGTCATTCCAATCCCGGGAGCGGAAAGACTTACCTTAGGGGGAAAAAAGGACGGGTATACACTCGCACACACACACATATCCATCCACACATATACAGACGCAAGCAGACATGTTTAAAGACAAAACTCTCAGCACTTTCATTTGGTAAGTCACATCATCTTTGTTTTTTTATATATATATATATATATATATATATATATATATATATATATATATATATATATATATACGTGGAATGTTTCCATCTATTATAACTATATATATATATATATATATATATATATATATATATATATATATATATATATATACAATAATTTATTTTAGTTTAATATTAATATTCACTTAAAGAATATAAACACTTGTCAATCAAGAAATATTTCAGTTTCACTTTGAATAAGTTCCCTTTGTGGCACCTTATAGAGCTCGGTAATCTGTTGTACCACATTTGACCACTAATGCATGGACTATGGTCTGTTGTTTTTAATTTTGTTCTTTGTCTGTAGTAGCAGTCTTTATTTCTTGTATTATAGGCATGCATATCAGAGCACTTTGTTGCTTTGTTTTGATGTGTCACAAAAAATATAATTAATTTGTAAAGATACAGTGAGTAGACTGTGAGGTATTTATGATGAACAAAGATTTCCCTGCATGAATCTCTATACCCTAATCCATGGATAATTCTGATTGCTCTTTTCTGTAGGGTTAATATTCTGTTCATATGTATGTTGGCAGCACAACCCCATATCTCTATCCCGTAATTAATCTGTGCAAAAATGGTTCCATAATAAATTGTTTTTAATGTCTGATGTGGGACTACTTTTGATAACTGGCTGATTAGATGTAATGAACTGCTGATTTTATTGCATAAAAATTTGATATGGCTTACCCATCTTAGATTTGCATCTAGGTGAATACCTAGAAATCTGCAGCCTTCTGTGTCCACTACTTCAATTCCACCTATGTTACTGATAGAGGTTTGGTGTGAGTTTGTAAGTTTAAATGGCAATAACTGAGATTTACTGATATTAACTTTCAAACCTTGATCTTGGAAATAAGTAGTTATTTGACGTAGGCCCTCAGTTGCTACCAACGTTAACTCATCATTTTGTTTACCAAGAAATAACAGTGAGGTATCGTCTGCATAGGTTACCAATTGGGAGTTGAAAGCTTGCTCTATATCATTTATGTACACTAGGAAAAGGAAAGGGCCCAAAATTGAGCCCTGGGGTACACCTTGCGTGACTGTCTCATATTTGGAGTGGAAATTAATGATCTGATTATTGATTTTGTAAGTCAGCTTTGTACACTGCTTGCGGATAAATAAATATGTAGCCAGCAATTGCATGGATGCAGCATTTACATTGTATGACTCAAGCTTACTTAAAAGTAACTCATGGTTTACTGAGTCAAAGGCTTTAGTGAGGTCTAGAAATATGCCAGCTGTTTGCATTCCTTGATCAAGGGCACCATAAGTTTTGTGAAGAAATTCCGTAATTGCTGTGATAGTACTATGATCTATTCGGAATCCATGTTGTGTGTCTGTTAGGAACATATTTTTCAAGAAATAGTCACTAAGTTGTGTCAGCAGCACAACTTCAAATACTTTGCTGAAGACTGGTATTAATGATATGGGCCTGAAATTTGAAACCTCTTCCTTGGATCCTTTTTTATGCACTGGTTTAACTGTGCTCCATTTCAATACATTTGGAAATGTATGTTCTCTAATACTGCAGTTTACCAGGTGGGTGATTATTTTAACTAATTCCTTATTACATTTTTTAATCACGATACTACTCAAACCATCCCATCCAGATGAGTACTTATTCTTTAGGTTATTTATTATCCTGCCTATTTCTTTTCACTTACTTGTTTGAATTCAAAAGGTGGCTCTTCAAAGGGACAGAGCTTTACCTCACTACTCACAATTATGTTATTAACTGGACCAACAGCTGCAGATATAAAGTATTTATTGAAAACATTGCAGACTTTATTAGGATCTTTAATTGTGTTTCCTTCATGTCTTATATTTACAATTTCAGTTTCTGGCTTCGGTGTGGCTTTGCGAAATTGATTTACAATTCTCCATGATGTCTTGGCTATATTGTCTGACTGAGCTATTTCACTGGTGTATATCTGTTTTCTTAGATTTGAAAGCTCTTTCTTAAAGATTCTCTTGGCTTCATTGTGCTTGGCCTTAAAAACCTGCAGGTTTGTTGACTTGTGTAACACATCCAGGTCCTGGATGTTTTGCCTGAGTTTCATCATATTTGCTGGAAGTATCAGTCTGTTGGTTTTTGCACTTTGGTTATGGGTGAACACTCTTTGTATTTTTTTAACAGGGCAGCATCTGTCAAAGTGTCTTAGCATAGTATCATAGAATTTGGCCCATTTGTTTTCAGATCCTTCAGTCTGGTAAACCAGATCCCAGGCCTCCACAGCTAATTTATTTCTTAGGGCAAGGATGTTACCCTCTTTTAGGATTCTTTTATTTTCGGTAACTTTTGTCATTTTTGGGATGCTTGTGTTTACGTACTCTACAAGCTGGCGTTTGTGGTCAGAGTAGTGAAAATCCACATTCCAGCACCTAACACTGTCTTTAATATGTTTACATAGTATAACGTAATCAATTCTGCTAGATGTGGACTTTGTTACCCTGGTATCACTATTTACCACATTTACGAGATTATATGGGTTAAGAGTATCGATTAACCTCATATTACACAAACTGGAAGATTTTGCCTCAATATTCAGATCACCAAGTATAGTTAGGTCTCTGGGACCACAACACACATTGGTATACACACAATGTCAGTGTGCACATTGTCCTGCACAAAATAACTGCAGGTTGTTTTGTCCGTTGTTAATTCTCAGTACTTAGGACAGTTGAATACAATGTCTGGATGTGCAGGAAAGAAATAAACTGAAGAGTAAATATGGTCTGAGGTGGTTTTGGTAAACTAGATGAGATTTATAAAACTAAGCTTCTGATGTTTCTGAAAATCAAGTTTACAATCGTGTAATTGAAGTTTTGACTTGTGGCTATGAGACAAGGCAATGCAAAAACCAGTTCAGAAACTTAAAGCATGTCCAGTGTGAAATAAAGATGTCTCTTGGAAATTACTAAGACCTACAGAAAAACCAACAAATGAATCAGAGAACAGGCTGAAGTGAGAGGCATGATTATGTTCATAATGAAAATAATAATGATAATAATAATAATAATAATAGCTTTATTCAACATCAAATGGTACACTGCACATGTAACATAAACAGTAGTGATTACAGTTATTTTTACAATACACAAGACACATTCTTCTGAATACGTCATTAATTTACAACAAAATTACTATAAGATGTTTACTGATTTCTATTTACATAACTTCACAAAGCATTTGTTGTTCAAATGGTTCAAATGGCTCTGAGCACTATGGGACTTAACATCTATGGTCATCAGTCCCCTAGAACTTAGAACTACTTAAACCTAACTAACCTAAGGACATCACACAACACCCAGCCATCACGAGGCAGAGAAAATCCCTGACCCCACTGGGAATGCATTTGTTGTTCTTTATATTAGTATGGTACTCTTCTAATGTGTACAAAAGATGTTTTACTAAAGGATGTTTTACTAAAAATTTCTTAAGCTGATGTTTCAGTTTAATTGTAGGAAGAGCCATGACTGCACTATGCAGTGCATTAGCTAACTTTATACCTGTGTACTGAGGCCCCTTTTCTGAAAGTGCTGTTCTGTGGCTGACAATGTAAAATCTTTCTTTATTTCTAGTATTGTACTGGTGGAAATCCAAATAAGTGTTTGGGCACAGTTTTTTCACAAGCAATATGGATTTTAGAATGTATGTGTTTATAAAAGTTAACATCCCCGGTTTTTTGGAAACAAGTTGCAACAAGATTTCCTATTTTTGCTCCACAAATTATTCTCACACCCCTTGTTTGAAGAATGAGATAACTTATCTAGATTAGCTTTGGTTGTTGCCTCCCAAATTTCAATATCGTAGTTCAAGTGAGAGGATAAAAGAGCATAGTATGCAGCCTTTAGAACTACAGTGTCTTTACAGAACTTGCTAATAGTACTGATTGCACACATATTTTTTGACAACTTAGTTGCTAGGAAGTCAATATGTGTGTCCCATTTCAGGTTGCTTTGGATTGTTAGGCCAAGGAATTTTACACTAGACACTTTCTTTACCAATTCATTGCCTGTGTATAATTTAATTTCATTATTCTAACTTCTTTTGTTAAACTCCATCAAACACATTTTACTGGTGCTTACATTTAACCGGCTTTCATTAAAAACTGAACAATTTCTTTTGTCACATTATTACACTCAGCCTCTAGTTCATTACATGATTCCTTTTTACACACAATGGATGTGTCATCAGCATACAGAACAATTTTGGAATTTATAGTACAGTACTTAATATCATTTACATAAATCAAGAACAGAAGGAGGCCCAACACCAAGCTCTGGGGCATGCCATATTTTATGTAAATGATCTCTGATTTGTAGACACCACTTTCTGTTTTAAGCAGAACAAACTGTTTTCTGTTGCTCATATAACACTTTATTAGATCATAAGCAGAGCCTCTAATGCCCATGTTCCGTAGCTTGTCTAATAGGATGTCAACATTCTTATAGTCAAAGGCTTTTTCCAGGTCTAGGTATACACCCGCCACACGTTCCTTGATTTTGATACCCTCTAACACCTCTTCAATTAGTTGAGCAGCTGCAGTGCTAGTTGATTTACCTTTTAGGAATCCATTTTGATTTTCAAACATCAGGTTGTGTTTGTTAAGAAAGTTTATAATCCTGTTGTGTATAACTTTCTCAGCTATTTTGGAAAAGACAGGAAGGATCAAGACTGGTTTGTAGTTTTCTCTTTTGTTATTGTCACCTTTTTTAAAAAAAATGGGTGTTATGTGTGCTATTTTTAGTCTGTCTGGAAAGGTGCCTGATTCTATTATATTGTTGACTGGTACAGACAGCAGTACAGAGACATTTTGGCTACAGGCTTTTAAAACATTAATATGTAGGCCATCATGCCCAGCTGAATTGGAGGATTTTAGAGAGCTAATAATGTCCATTATTTCTGCAAAGTTTGTGAGGGATAGATCTATACTATGGCACATGCATTACCTTTAAAACTGTAGTGCATGTTTTTATGTTTTTCATTGATGGCTTCCTCTACGGAAGAAAAATATTCATTAAAAATATTTACAATTTCCAGTTGATCTTGTTTGAGCATGCCATTGTGGTTCATAGTAAAGTCGATACAGGATTTGTCATTGCAGATTCTAAAGCTGTTTATGAAAATGAAATGGAGGTAAGCAGGAAATGTGGCCTACAAATGGATGGTAGTTGGGCTAAGGAAGTTCTAACTGGATTCCAAAATATGATAAGCAACTGAAACAATGACCTCGAAAACAATCAATTATTGATAAAATTATTTAATTGGATAGATTTATCTGTCCAATTAAATAATGAGACATTGACCGAATTGACAGTGGGGTGACAACCTTAGAAAACATGTGGAGGTGATTTGGATGTGTATAGGCAACGTACATAATACAAAGAAAAGTCTAGGTGAAGGCTTTATCCAGCAGTGGATGTCAGATGAGCCGATGATGCTAATGATTATGATACTAATGATGATGATGATGATGATGATGATGATGATGATGATGATGATGATCATGATTCCCAAACAAAAAATGAGTGAAAGAACAGCAAACATTGCCTTTCAAGCTCACCAATTTTAGTTTCATACAAATAATGTAAAAGTTAACCCTAGGAAAAAATATAAAATTTGAATATGTCAGCAGCAATTATTAAACCATTTAAGATTACAATATAGTTTTCAATGGATAAAGAATAGAACTTGTAGCAAGTATATTTTTCCATGAATAACCATAGATACAGACTGTCCTGGAAGCAACACATGTCCATCATTAGGTAAAATTTTAAATGTGTTTGCTTTGACCCAAGGACCTTAACCACTAGCTGTGGTGAAGAGTATGTAAAAATTACCTGTCTGCATACAATCATTTTGTTATACTTTATGGAATATATCATTGTGATGTCCACAAGTCAGACCTTTAAGGTGTGATTAGAAAACAAAACTGTGGAGTACATATAATGACAAAATAAGATAGACTCGATATGAGGATATTTTTCATACTGAGTGTGTGTATCTTAAAATATATTCTGGATATGAAGGTTGATATTAGGCAGTTAAAAGCAAATTTTACACTGATATATATGAAAGACAACGTGTCAATTTATTAGGAAAACTAAAATGTTGAATTCAGACAAGTTGATTCTGCAGAATAAAGTACAACACATCAGCAAACGAAGCTACTTGAGATATGACATAAGAAACTTCTGGTAAACTGTTTCTTCAATGTTTCAGAGTATGTGGAAGCCTGAAGGAAATGACATTCTTCATGCAATAATTTTCACAGTGTCTAGACGAGGGTGATATAGTGTATTGTTAGTGTTTTAGCTAAAGCACAACACAAAAAAATCTCCCATGCCAAATCCGCCTCTGGAGCACATTAACCACACTCTCCCTCAGGGCTTTGACTACCTTTCATTGTACCCTGGTTTGAGAAACAATCTTCCCAAAATCCTTTCCAACTCTCCCAAAATGGTAATCCGCAGCCCACTCAACGTAGGGAATATCCTGGCACCCAGTGTATCCTTATATTTTGCATACTCACAGTTCCTTGCCACACAAGACCTGCCATATGCAACCACACACCACATTCTATTCCAGTTCTGTCACAGATAACTTCTACTTAATCAGAGGCTTCAAAATCCATGCCATCTGGAGTACGGAACCAACACTCTCCCTCACCCATCCAATGCCACCCCCCTCCCCCCCTCCCTTCCAGCTTCTCTGATTTGCATAGACAGGAAATGCCCATACAACGCATTCCTTGACCTCACAATATTTCTGAACTCAGTCTTCAGTATCTCCTGTACCATAACCACTTCCTCCCCTATCCCTCCTTCCATTTCTGTACACTGACAGTGTTCTCTCTACTGGCTTCCTATTCCTCTACTCCGTATCCCCACCCCACAGCCTCTCCAAACCACTCTTCCATTTCATTGTGAACCATATGCGAATTCTCTCACATGTACCAGGGAGCTTCACTGTTGTCAAATTTCTATCCCATTCCCTAGTTTGCTCTGTTGCTTAGCTTTCACACTCCCATCCTCTCAAACCCACTCCATGACCCCTTCCCCCAGCCCATCATTGTTTCTCTCACCCATTTCACCAATGAAACCCATTAATCACAGTGCTGTGACAATGTATACACTGTAGAAGAATGTCATCATAAAACTTAGCAACAATTTCATTACATTGTCAACCTATGTTTGCATATGCTGATATACATCCACCTGAGAATAAAACATTCTAAAGTAAATACTCTCTTAACTACTTCTCTACAACCTCTGAATTGGGAAAGTACCAAGTATTTTAGTACCATGAAGCAACACACACATTTTTCAATTAAAATTACATCATGACAAACATTCTAGAACCTTGAGTCAAGTTATTCATTACTAAATATTAATGCTACTTGTAATCAGCATCAATTTTTCCCTTTCTGGTCTACATCCACTGCCATTACAATTAATATTTCTTTAAAAAAGTGGTTTATAATTTGTCAACACATGTTTTACAACTCTTTTGCAGTTTGGGTGTATGGAAATTTGTGTGTCTTGTGCATAAGCATCTGTTCTCTATTTGGATCATTGCTGGCACCACTTCAGGAAACCAAACTCTACAATACTGCACTTACAATTCTTATTGGTCTTGCTGTTGGATCACTTTCAGGAAGTTCAGCTTTCCATCTGATACCACAGGTACGTAAATAAAAATTCTATTTGTGGTGATGTACACATATCTCCATAACTGATCTGTGAAAGAGTTAAAAACTTTAAGAAAATGTTACTATGTTACAATCTTATGAGTTCTCTTAAAAAAGAGGATTTATGAGCTATTGGCAAGTAATAGCTAATGTATTAAGTATATACAGGGTGTTTGTTTTAACTTGGGAGAACTAAATATCTCGAAAATAAGGCATAGCGTGAAAAAATGTTCTAGGTGAAAAGTTAATATGAATAAAGGGTACATTTATCTGTGATACAACTGCCACCTCCTAACCCTCCCCCCCCCCCCCCCCCCCCACCTGAGTGGGTGGAATCAACATTGTATTTTCAAATGGTATCCCCCTTTTTTGTGTATTCAGATTCTACACAAAAAATGTGTGAGATTTACTCAAACCATTGTTTTCCATTCATGGTAGATGGTGCTGTAATCAGCAGATATCAAGTGTGCCTGTTTTTGCAATTAAGGACCAATTTCACTTATTATGTAAATGTAAACCTTTGTGTTCTAGCAGTTGATATTTATGTTCAAAATTTACTTTAGTGTTGCAAATTTGATTGTACAGTACAATATGGTTAGCTGTGTCAATATGTGGTTAGAAACTACATTTAGCATGACCCAAGAGCACTGACATGGATGTAATAGTTTTTTGTTCCCATTGGGATGCTTGATATTGGTGGGTCCCTTTGCTTCTCACCATTGAGGTGATAGATTTCAATGAATATCCATGGCAGGGAGCACCTGTCACTATCACTTCATGGACATTTTATCTCATTATGGTGGTTGTGGTTGTATTCCACCAGTATCTATCTAGTGGCCACTGTGAGAGTTACATTGGATGGAAACACACACTGAAATCAGTCATCCTAATGGTGGGGTATAAGGGCAGCCACCAAAATAAGCATTCTGATGGTTTGGTGACTCGACACAATAAGGAACAGGAAACTATGTTACAATACAAGTAGTTTATCTGCCAGAAATGTCAATGTCTACCCATATTATTTGTACTGTACAGTAACATTTTCAACACTCAGGTAACATTTGAACATCAGTATCAACCATTACAACACAAAGTTTTACATTTACATAATAAGTGACTCAAATGAGTTGTATCTTAATTGCAAAATCAGGCACACTTGATATCCATTGATTGAAGTTTCATCTACCAAAAATGTAAAACAATAGTTTGAGTAAACCATAAATATTTTTTGGCATAGAATCCAAGTATGTAATAAAAATTGGGGTTCCCATTTCAAAATACAAAGTTGACCCTGCCCAGACAGGAGGGACTGTTAGGAGGTGGCCAGCTGTAGCACAGACAGGTGCCCTCTTTTCTAATATTGATTTTGCACCTCGAATATGTTTTTGTACAGTGCATCATTTTCAAGATATTCAGTTGTCTCATGTTAAAACAAACACCCTGTAGGCAGATAAACAATTATTAACAGCTGATATCAATTGAAGTGTTATATTATGCTTATAAAATCTTATATGATCTGTATAATATTATATCCAACGTTATATTAGTATTTAATTACAACTGTGCCTTATTCTTTATATGTGTGGAATTTATTTTTGACTTATAAAGTTTGTTTGTATATAACATTTGAAGCAGTTTATTTGGTGACATGAAAAAAGATCTTGTTTGCTTCATTAACATGAATGAGTGCCACATAGAGCTGGCCTTGTGAAAAGCAACTAACTCTAAGGTCCATGCCTGCAACACAGCATCTGGCCTTGTGCTTTGCTTATCGCCATGGCATAATATAAGCTGACTGGGGAAAAAAAATATTTAAAGAGAAATGGTAAACTGTTAGGAATAAGAGAAATTTGGGGTCGAAAAACTTGATTGCCTGCACCTCTTCCCATCAGAATTTCCACTTCTATGGTCTTTTGTTGGAAAGAAGTAACTTTATGCCTCTGTCAGTGAAGGGTTCTGAGTAGTAAGATAATGCATGATGCTCTCAATCAGAGTTATTTCACACCTCAATTTTGAAAGGAATTACTAAAGAATGAGTTAAAGACTGTTTTCTCGAGCCCCAGCAAGTCTGATCTCATGATCTTCATTGGAGTCTTGAGACCATGAAGTTCTTAGTTTTTAGCCATTGTGGTGTATTCAGAAAGTCTCATCAATTTTCTAGGCATTTTTATTAAAAAAAATCAAAATGTAATGAGTAAGCACACAAATCGTAAAGCAAACTTAATAAATTTGTTTTTCCTATTGAAGACTATAAATAAAAACTAAAAAAAAAACAGCGTAGCAATGTCATTAACCTTTTTATACACAATGAAAAATCCATATACACTAACAAAGGAAACTCAGTGTTAGTTTGTTTGGATAGGTTCAGTAAATATCCTGTTTGCAGCACCCTGCATTCATATACCGCATATTTTGCTTTAATAATATTGATAATCTTTGTAGGTATTCCATATTCTTTCAAGGTATGCAACATGATTTTCCTGTTAAGAGAGTCAAATGCCTTCTCAAAATCAATATACATAAGATAGAGTGTATTCTGCCATTCTGTGCTCTGCTCAGATATTATATATAAGGTGTTGACAACTTTGGTGTCCTCTGAACCCAGCTTGCTTTTTCGTAGTCATGTCTTCTCAGAATCCTAAATACCATTTACCATTAATCTACAGAGTAATTTACTTGGTACAGATGTGAGAGTGATGCCTCACCATTTATTACAGTTGGTGGTATCCCTTTTCTTGGGCAACTTAATAATCAGTTCCTCTTTCCAATCCTTTGGTAGTTTCTTTTCTGTCCATATCTTCTCAAACCATGGATGCAAGAGGTTTATGGTGGTCTCAATGTCTGCTTTAAGCACTTCAGGTGCAATATTATCCATTCCTGGAGCCTTGTCATTCTTTATCTGTTTGAGGATTATTTTGATTTCAGCCTTAGCTGATAAGTTTACATTGGTTCTGTCATTGGCATCTGGTGCATTCCATTGTCTCACCCCTCTTCAGGTTGCTCTCTATTAAGAACACAGGAAAAATGTTTTCCCCATCTTCTAAGTTGGTCTTCAGTCATCAACAATTCACCCTCCTAACATTTCACTGGTCTGTTAGAGTTGAAGCTTTTTTTTCCCCACAACATTCTATTGATGCTGTATAGTTCCTTAGCATCACATTTCACTGAACCGGTCTCTGCTCTCAGAATTTCTTCATTGATCCACTTTTTCTTACCATACTTCACACTTCTCTTTATTAGCAAGTTGGTACTGTGTACTTGGCTTGTATTCAAGCTATCTGTCACCTTGTTTTACTCACATTCCATTTTTCCTTAACCTCTTTTCTATAAATGATCAAATTCTGCCTACTCTCAAACACCAAGTCTTTTTTGGCATGGTTTTTAAAGAAAAGGACCTGTTCATTCACACTACAAAAGATGTTCTTCATCTTGGCCATTGTATTGTAAACATTATTTTCATCATTTTCCTATGTTTCTTGGAGTGTCTCACTTTGGTTCCTTGCCTTAATACAGAATTCTTCTCCTTTTGCTGTTATTTTAAGTTTTCTCACATCACAGTTTTTGTTCTGTTTACGGCCATGATTTTCAGTCTAAAATTTGCAAAAATGAGGTGATGACCACTACCAACATCCATCAGTGAGCTAATGTTTTTGCTCAGTGCTGCATGATCAGTTTTATTTGCCATTCTGTGGTCCAGGGATGCCCATGTAACGTTATGACAATTCTTGTGTGTAAATACTGTACCTTCAATCACCAAATCATTACCATCACAGAAATCTGAAAATAAAATTAACGTTAAGAAAATATAAGGTTTTGCTTACAGCATAAAAGGTATTGTTATTTTAAATGTTCAATACCTTTTGAGATTACCAGATTTGTTTGAAAACTGAATGTAATATACATGGCACATGGCACAAACAGTATTTTAATGTTCATAAGTAATATAATTTGACATCGAATCTCTTATCCATACCTAGGAAGTGTATATATCTTTATGCACAATGAACAGAAAATAACAGTAATAACTTTCACAAAAGGGAGTAAAAGGATACAGTTGGTATTATTAATTACTCAAAAGTAAAAGAACTACCACATATCACTCATAGAAAAATAATTATGAGGCATTGTTAAATGAAATGACAAAGAGACAAATATTTTATGATTGTCTAATGTATGAACACAGCAAAATTTATGAATGATTAGTAAATAAATAATTTTTTTAAGAATTATACCCTGCTCTTGTGGACATACTTTTAAAAATTCTTGATGCCATAAATATTCTAAAAATACCACCATTAACTAAACTCATTTTTAAGCAAGAATTCACATGGTTACTAAAGTAAAGTCAAGATTGGATTAAAATATTCTTTTTCTCATAACATAATTTGAGATATCTGCCTTTCATTCAGATCTTATCACCATTTTCTTTTCGGCTCCAAAGAGAGTTATGTCAGTAATTTATGCAGACGATGTAAACACCATATGTAACTGCTGATGTTAATATATACATTCTAGTTGTGAATCTAGCAGTTTAAATGAAACTGAATTAGTTGCACTGTAATATGCAATGTTGTAAACTCTTCTTGAAGGCCATACACTTTCCTACAATAATTACAGAAGTAATATCCGACATCAATGGCAGAAATTATATTTAAAAATAGTATGACACAAATATAGACAAGGTGCTTTAATTGGATGAGAATTATGCTTACCTCTGTTTAATTTCTATTATGATTTGCTCAATTGTGTAATAGAGCAAAATGGAGAACCAGTAATGAAGAACTAAAATTTTTGTTAAAAAACAGCCATGAAAACACTTGAAAAAAATTTAGTCACCTCCAGAAGACATTACACTAATACCATGTAATACCATTTCTATGCACGATAAGTATGCCATAACAAAGTGAAGTCACTCATTGACTATTAGATCCCATATAAGTACCAAATTGTGGGGATTACGATTACTTAGTTTCACCTTCTCTTCCATATTGCATCAGACATGGGGTACAATCAAATAATTTAGTGTTCCAGTGTGCCTGAGTGTTCATTGAAAAAGAACGTATGCTTGCAACCAAGTGAACACAGTTGTTGTCACCCAAGAAGACAGGAGTATCCACAGCATACTCACTATGAAGATGAAGAAGAGCATACCATACATGACACAGTATATCCCGAAACACGAGAGATACATCTTATTTTATTTTGTTGTAATCAATTACTCAAAAACATTTATCTTAGTATTACAACCTCCAAAAAATGTTACAAAGCACAGACAATTTTTTTTATTACTTTAATTTACAAATTTCACAGAAATTTCCTGTGTAAGGGAAATGCAATATTGCATGCCCATTTTAATGTCCCACACATGATATGACCTTAATTGTTTCTGAGTCATTTTGAAGTGTATGGGACATTTGTGTAGAGTGGCCCACACACATTGTATCAGGTTTAGGTGCTCCAAGGTGGATGGATGAACTGTGACAGTGGAAACAAAATTAGTGACATACAAATAAACACTTTATTGTTATTGTGCTGTGATACTTAGCTAATGTAGTACAGTAACTCGTTGGATGTGCTTGTGGACAGATACAACTAAGAAGTGGCCTGTTAAGGCATGCATTACTGAATACAATGTCAACAAGACTATGTCTGTCTTCAGCGCCACACTGCCAATCACTGTAGTAAACACTTGTCCCTATGTGAAGGCTACAGGTGACTCCACATGTCCACTTGTAGACTAAGTCTTGCAGGCTGATCTCCACTATGAACTGTAGCTACAACCAGCAACCCTGGAACTCCGGACAAGAACTGTTGACTGTCATATGCCAACACTGAACATAACAGCCCCCCTCCCCCCACCCCCCACACTCCCCACCAGTTGCTTCCTATGTTCCTATGGCTGCCACTTATCACAATGCAGAAGTCCATTGCATTGGTGGTGGCATAGAGATTGCTGATCGGGCCATGTTTGTGGTTGGCAGCAAACTTCAAAGTTCCACCCATGACACTAGTCAGAAACTGACTCAGTGTGCCAGCTCTGACTGAGTCCGGTGGTGGGAACACAACACATTTCTTTGCCACTGTATTTAAAGGTTCTGTTCCATATGTCCATGTATTCCTGTGTCAGAAAACACAGTCTTTTGCTATGACAATGAAAATACACTGCTGGCCATAAAATTGCAACACCATGAATGTGGCACACAACAAATGTCAATTTGGACTGAAGTATACTATGTGCTTAGTTATGACAATGATTTGCAATTTAGTGCAACTGTACCAGTGATTTGAAGTAATGCCACCTACATGTTGTATATAAGGGAAGATTATGCAGCATATTTCTCATTCTGGAATAAAATTTAAATGTCTGTTGTTTATGAGAAGATTGTGTCATGTTTGATGTAAGAAGGAGAAATGTCTACCAGCACATCTTAAAAATCAACACTGACAGAATGATGTCCTGTCAAAACTGGTTTATCATTTCACTACCCTGATGCTCACATTGGTCAGGATCCTCTGACTGTCATGTGAATATGGATTGAACAGGTTCAGGAGGACTTACCTCAATGCTACACAAGATTGCAGTCACCCTTATGATTATTGCCCAGGAGAACAGATGTATTGTTTGCTCAGCCACATAGGATCATGCAGCCGCATCATATACCTCAAGTCAGAAAACAGGCTTATTTGTAGCAAGAAACATATCCACATCAACAATGTGATGGTGCCTAGTGCACTGAGGATTCTCAGCATGATGTCCATTGTTGACGGTTCCCTTCATGTGACAGTAGAGACAGACATGCTGACAGTGATGTGTGCAATAACAAAGTTGGACACAGATGTGGCACCATGCCATCTTTTCAGATAAATCACAGTTCTGTGTACAGCATCACAATGGCTGTATCCATGGGTGGAGGCTTTAAAGAGAAAAAATGTTACTAGACCACATTCATCTTCATTACAGGAAACAGGTATTGTGCATATACAGTATGGTAGAAAGAATACATGATTAAGTTTTTAGGTGATTTTGGAGCTATACAGGGTGTAGCATTTTGTTTATAGAGCTGAACCCTCTAACAGTAACAAAAGCTCTAACCCGAATAGCCAGCAGGTTGTACTGAGCTTATATGAAATTGGTACATAATTCCATGATGCTCCAATTCTTTGCCAGAGTTTATCAGTTATAGTTTACCTGGCACAGTAATTGGAGTGCCACTGGCTACACAGTGTGATCTCCTCTAGTTTGTATATTTGGGGATTTGGACTGTATCTGTTACATTTCTGGTATGTTAGGGCTGGTGGATGTACCCTGTATTTGGTGTCTCCACAATCTTATTTTTCAAAAAGGTAATGTGTTACTGCTCATTACCCATACTATCCTGGTCTACCTTGATAGACAGAGTGTTCAGCTGCTGCCTAGCTGAAACATCATCCAACAAAAACATTTAGTCACGGATTGTCGAGAGACAGTCACACCACCTCAAAACAGCCTCTGCAGTTGATGAACTCTGACATAGAGTTGGAACAGTGTGAAACATCTTTCATACAAACTCAATTCAGCTGGATGACTAGCTGGATTTGAGCCATTGTCAAAGGGTACAGCTCTATGTACTAAATTCCATAGCCTGTATACCCCAAACCACTGACAAAATGAATTGTTTGTTCTTCCCTAGTACACTTTATACACAACACAAGAAAAATTTTTTGTTCACAATCCTTCCTGGTGTTGCAGTTTTAATGGCCAAAAACTCAGTATAATAAAAAAATTACATTTCATTGCAAGGTGTACAAATATCTCTTATTGAAATTCCCCAAATATATTACTTAATGTTGTGGTGATATTTTGAATCATGTACAGCTAGCTGTTTGAACCATTAAAATCAATACATTTAACATATGGTATTTTCTGAATTCCTCTGAGTAAAATTTTCCTTATTTTTAGAAAGTAAAAAACAATTCAGTATGTTTTGAATATTGAGGAAAATTAAAACCAATAAGGCAGAGCCACATTGTTCCTTTCCAGGGATGTGAGTACAAAATGTGAGGACACCAGCACCTGTGACTGTCACTATAAAAGGCATTCTTAGAATTTTCAGATTTTGTTGCATTACTTTAACATAGTGGTTGGTGAAGGAAGCCATGACTTACCACATACACCACACAACAGTTCACATGGTTCAGAGGTAAGTATGCCTTATGCCAGTTTCTTAGAACGAATAGTGTGCATCTTTGAGGTTGGCAAAAGACCACCAGACCCAAAAATTTCCTGTTAAATCTGTTTTATATTTCTGCAATAACTTTACTGTCTGGTTGTTGTGGTAAGAGATGGCTGACTTCACTGTAGTACACAAATTTATAAAATTTTAAATGTTATGTTCAAATCTTGTAGCCAGATGTCTTTAATAGAAGGTGTTTTTACTCTATGCTTGTACCTTATCCCCAGCAACACTTGTGGCTGGCTTTACTGTCTTACTCTGCATCAGCATAAGAACAGTACAGTTCATATTTACTGATTGATGCTCTCAGTGACAGAAATAACAGATTGTGATGCTCACAGTTTATGAGCATAATGTCTAAATTTAATGCCAAACCAAATTGTGTATCAATTTGATAGCTTTGTTTATTTCCATTGCTGTATAGTGTTCCTGAGTGTGAAATATTTCAGATCTCAACTCTCTTATGTAGTTCCAGACATCAGAACAACACAAGTCTTTGAACAAACATGTGACACTGTCAGACAGATAGAGTGTAAAAATAAATTACCAGCACCTAGTAGCAAACTTGTATGTGTGTAGGAGTTGTATACTTAATACAGCTGTGGATACTGTTTCACGTTGCTGGGTGTAAAGGAGGCTGTTGCAACTGACGTGAGAAAATTGTCAACAATGTGTTCTGTAACTAATTTCTATCACACATCGATGGTTGCATTTCATTCATTGCTATTACACATGTTACTTTTCCTATCCCATACTCACTAATCAGCAGCCAAGTCTAAAGCTGACTACTGTAAACAGTGAGCTGTTTGATCAGCTACTAACATATACACTAACCAGCAGTCAATCCCACATCACAGTCAGTGCAAGTCTTCACAGAGTATTTTACTGAATGAATTGCAGAGAATTTCTATGAATAGAGATTGCAGTTTTAGTGTGATATATTTTTCTTCAACTGTAACATATTAAACAAAATATCAAACTTAGAAATAAAATGATTACTGTT
Source organism: Schistocerca americana (assembly GCF_021461395.2). Taxonomy (NCBI): domain Eukaryota; kingdom Metazoa; phylum Arthropoda; class Insecta; order Orthoptera; family Acrididae; genus Schistocerca; species Schistocerca americana. Next base: position 428,653,572 of record NC_060130.1, on the reverse strand, counting down.
TCACCTGGTAAGTGATTTCATAAGCAATTAGCACAATGTGCAGTAATTGTTAAATTCTCATAACTCAAGAACTGCTACAAAGAGAAGTAGGGCCTGTGATGCACCTCCAGATAAATATCACTGTTGCATCACTGTCTCAATTATGTATGTTAGTTATCATCCAGTGTTCCAATACTTCATAAACTATACAAAACTAAAGCTATCTTCAACTCTTAAGTTTGGTTTGAACACTACAGTGCTTTACTAGGTTGGTCCTATTGAAAGGGCATGGCCGGCTTCCTTTCCCATCCTTTCCTATTCCGATGGGACCAATGACCTCACTGTTTGGTCCCCTCCCCTCAAACCAACCAAGCAACCTATTAGAGGTGAAATTACCCTCCCTTCCTCCAACTTTCAGACTGATTTACCCTATCAGTTTTGAGTGCTGTGTAGCACACTAAATTCTTAATAATTGTATATATAAATCACAATACTAATATCAATGGAAATAACATTCATGCATAAATGTTAAAAAGTTATTCTTCAGTATAATGGAAGTGTTTCAGCCAGTGAATGGAATCTTGGATAGATGTAGGATTCACAAATTTTTGCTGCACGTAGAAAGATCCCAGTAAATTTCTTGTTACTTCCTAATTTTTTCATTAATGATAAATTACATCTGTCAGATGATTTATCTATTTGTTTATTTACTTACATTTTTTGCATGTAGGCCATCAAGCTGATGACTAGCAAACATCATACATAGATTAATATAGATAAGACTTACTTACAGTGGTGGTACATACATTCATCTTAATATTCTATTATGTGTTCCAACAAGGAGCATGTAGATTAGAATTCACTGAGTAAATATAATCATTCATTTTCTAGGAAGTCTTTTAACTCCCTGTGGAATAGCTTTGGTTCACAAGTTTTCAAAGCATGTGGCAGCTTGTTGAACCATATCTGCCCATTAATATAAGGACTATTGTCAGTTATTTTTGCCTGAAGTAGTTACCCTTACTTCTAGTATCATAATTATCTGTATCAGTGCACTTATTTACTTTGTTTTTTCTATTCAGAATAAGTATAATAAGTTTATACAAATACAAGGAATATACTGTTAGATATGGTATTTATGAAGGACAAAGGTTTCACAACAGGATTCTCTGGACTTAAGTCCGTGCATTAACATAATGGTTGTTTTCTGTAATACTAATATTCTGTTCAAATGCAGGTCTGCTGCAGAACCCCACAGTTCAATACCATAATTAAGAAATAGATAAACTATTCCATAGAAAACAATTTTTAGGCTATTTTTTCCAACTGACTTATCAGATACAAGCTACTGCTGCTTTTCTCATGTGCAGAAGTAGTGCAGTTTACCCAATGGAGATTTTTGTCCAGGTGGACACCAAGAAATTTAATGTTATCTGTTTCTTCTGATGTAATACCACAAATATTGTTTATTTCAGCCTCATGAAAATCAGTTGTTTTATATGTTAGTAGCTGGGATTTACTGATGTTGGTGTTTAGAGCCCCGTGTAGAAAATGTGTGGTTACTTCTGTCACACCCTTAGTTGCAGCTGAGTGTAATGTCTCCAAGTTTTTTTCATAAAATAAGAGGGAGATGTCATCAGCATAGGTTACTAGATGTGAGTTGAAGGGTTGTGTCATTTCGTTGACATAAACCAAGAAGAGAAAGGAACCAAGGATCAATTCCTGCAATACCCCCTGCATTATTATACCTCTAGAAGACTGGAAATCTATTACCTTATTATCTATTTTACATGAAAGTTTAGTACACTGTTTGTGATTTGTCAAGTATGTGGTCAGTAGTTGTATAGATGATGTTGTAAGCCTTTAATTTCTTAATGAGCAACCCATGGTTGACTGAGTCAAAGGCTTTGGAAAGATCAAAGAATATGCCTGCTGTCTTCATACCTTGATCTAGGAGGGTTTACACTTTATGGATTAATACAGCAACTGCAGTAGTTGTGCAGTGATGTTCTTTGGAAAATCAGCAGAGAGCCCAGAAAGGATAACCATTTCAGAAACCTTACTAAAGGTAGGGATCAGTGATATTGCATGGTAGCTTGAAACCTCTTTTGTACTCCCCTTCTCATGCACTGGATTAACAATGCTTATTTTTAGATTACTAGGATAAGTGCTTTCTCTAGTACTACAATTTATGAGGTATGTTAGTGGATCAACTATTTCTTTTATGCATTTTTTAACTACTGCACCCGACATACCATCCCATCTAGCTGAATATTTGTTCTTTAATTTGAGGATGATCTAGCTTATATTATTTTCTTTCACCTCATCAAATTCAAAACTCACTGCTTGAGGGGTGTGATTCAATATCTCTCAGTACATTTCTAAAGTGTGTGTTGGATTTCCTGTTGATGACATGAAATGTTTGTTAAAAAAGTTACATAATGCTTTTGGTTCTTTTATAATATTGCAATCCTGTATAATGCATCAAAATACAAGATACAATAACAAAGAAATCTGACCCTACAGTTTTCTGTTTACCATATATTCATTCATTGAGAAGACCAATTGGTTTGGATATCTGACTGCAGATAATTAACCAACTATGTCTTGTTAGTTGTCTGACCTTCAGTTTGGTTAAAACCTTTGTTATTATCTCTGGTACTCTTACTTCTTGACATTAATGTTATCTAGTAATTCCTTCAGTTTCTTTATTTGTTGTTAAAAATACAGTTTCTTTTATAGTGCAGTCATCTTTTTTATGTACAGCATGTTATAGGTGACTGTGTACTGGGCATTAACAGTAATTCATTTATCACTGTAATATTCCAGAATGGAGAAAGTTAATTTCCACTGCACTGGGAAACTTGGCTGCAAGGCAAATTACACAATCCAAGATTATTCTTGTACCTTTATGCACTAACTGAACCCCCTAAACCAGTTACTGAAGCACTCTGTATCTAGTTATGTTATCTGCATCATATTTTATTAAATTACCTAATTTGCATATTTATGTCTAAAACTATTGCTTGGGTGTACCTTATCTTCCCTCAGCATTTTTATTGGAGCAATTCTGTCATATGATAGTGAGTGAGAGTAGAAAAGAGGTGGGGGGAGGGAGGGGGGGTTGGAGACAGGTGGCTGACAGGGCATCAGGTGTGCTAGATAGGAAAGCTGAGGGGGGGAGGGGGGAGGAAGCAGTAGGTGCACAGGACAAGGATGCAACCAGAGCTGACGAGTTTGTGCAGCACACAGTGATGATAATACGGAGAAGTGGATTGGGAAGGGGAGATAGAACAGAGAAAGGGGAGAGTGTTGAGAAGAGGGTACAGGTACAGGATATTAGCCGAGATCCCCCCCCCCCCCCCCCCCCCCCCCCCCCCCAGGAATACAGAAAGAAGGACCCGTTGCAAGGATAACTCCTCAGCTCAATGTGCCGCCTTCCATCTCTCTGATGGCTCCATTCATACTTCTATTTATATAAAGCCCACTAACCATCAACAATACCTGGCAGCTGTCTTCCCTTACATGCCAAAAAAATTGCTCTTGTGTAGGCTGGTCATCTGTGAATGGCATATCTGCAGTGATCAGAATCCCTTTGCCAAGGCCTCACAAAGGCCTTCACAGACAGGTATTCTCACAAAATCTAGTCTACAGACAGCTTTCCTGTGCTGCATCCTCACACACCCCTAACCCTCCTACCATCCCCAAGAACCTGCTGCAAAGGAGCAGCCCTTCATCACATAATACCATCCTGGACTATCATCATTCTCAGAAATGAGGGACATACTACCCACAATCCTTCCTACACCTCCTAAAGTGATATTATTTTGCTTAAACAACCTACACAATATCCTGGCCCATCCCTAGGCCTCTCCCACTCCTTACCCCTTTGTCACATCAGTCACATCCCTGCAGAAGACCCTCAAGCAATACCTACCTGATTAAGCTACCCAGAAAACCTACTCCATTCCTATTAGGCCTATCCTATCCCATCAGTGACAGCAACCATGTAATATAATAGTTCTTCTGCAATTTCTGCACAGCATTTTATGTGGGCATTACCACCAACCATCCGTCCACCCACTGAAGGGCCACATCCAAACTGAGTCCAACAGCAGCGTTGACCACCTAGTGGTGGAACATGCTGCTGAACACAATATGCTTGATTTCAATGGCTGCTTCACAACCAGTGCCATTTGGATTCTTTCATCCCATCACCAACTTTTGTAAACTATGTAATGGGAGTTATCCTTGCAACACATTCTTTGTTCCCATAATCCTCCTGGCCTCAGTCTCCACTAACCCCCAGTACCTACACCTTCTCCTCAAAAGTCTCCCCTTCATCTGCTTTGACACCTCTTCCCAATCCACTTCCCCATATCATCATCATCATCAACATGCTGCATTAATTCACCAGCTATGGTGCCTGTGTGCTGCATTGCTATCCCTTGCACCTGCTGCTTCTCTCTCTCACATTCCTGTCTTTTACACCTGCTGCCTCCCTTCAGTCTCAGCCACCCTCCCCAGCCCTCCCTTCTGCTCCCTGCCTCTTTTCTACCCTACTGACTCCACCTGACACAATGCCTCACCCCAGTCTACCTACTGAAGTGCAGTTCTGACATTTTATATTCAGATGACACATTGTAGCTGTACATGTGTGTGTATGTGTGTGTGTGTGTGTGTGTGTGTGTGTGTGTGTGTGAGCACGCGCGTGAATTCTGCCTCAAAAAAGGATTTACCTGAAAGTTAGTGAAGTTTTCATTCTTTCTTCCATGTCTTTCAACAAGTCAAGGCTTCCTCTATTCAGTGGGTTATTCCCTTCACTCCTAAATTATATGCATTCTGCAAGAATTTTCCACATCATATTTAAAATAGGAACTGTTTATGTTTGATCAGGTTGGAAACATTATAATTCATAATGTATATTGTTAGTGTAATTAACTGATACAGTGTGCATCCTACCAATGTACATCCACTTTTTATTCATGGAGCATGATATAAAATTTTTGAAAATAAATGGAGAATAGCATTCCTAATAACCTAAAAATAAATAACAAAAATGGTCAAGTAAAAATTTATTGGTATCTGGAGGAAACAAAATATTTTGCAAATGTAGAAGAGTTACAGACAACTGGCCACTGGACATGTGTTACCACCGTGAATCTCAATCAAAATACCACGGATGCTAATTCACATAAAAAAATATGTTTTCAGTAATCAGTTCTGAAGTTCAATGGGGAAAACAGAACCAAGTACACTAGATGGAAAAATAAGACAGGATGTTGAAATAGTTGCCAAGAAAAACAATCAGTTGGAAGTCTTTCCCACTACCCATGTACCATTATTGTCAAAATGCTGTTATTGACATCTATGACAATAAATATAATATACTACTAATTACTGTCTTTTATAGTTCTGAAATCATATTGTCAAATCATTGTGAAGATAATGTACTCTCAGATAGTGTGCCACCTTGATAATAAAAGTACACTTAGCAATTAAAGTTTGGCTCTCATAAATGTTACTCAACTGAGACTGCCACTTACACATTTATTCACCAAGCACAACAGGGTTTAAATAAAAATATAAAGAATTTGTATTTTATATGACTCTTCCATGCCATTTGATTGTTGACTCATGAAATTTTTGCTAGAAAACTGAGGTTGTGTGGAATGAAAATATAGGACAATGTTTAACAAAAGTAACACACAAATTGGTAGTAAAGAATTCATCCAGTAGATAATCTCCCTGTCTGGTGAAGTTATGAATGGACTGTCTCACAGCTGAATTACAAACATAAATTATCATCATTAATTTTGAAAGTAAATTAGGTTCTAATTATAACCAAATTTTAAATTGGATAAGAGAACCCTTTCTGCTCTGTAGGTGAATTTGTTGGAGTAATTTTAAGAATTGTACATCTAATAATTTCACATCTGTAAGTGCTCAGCACGTAAAAATGTGTGTGTGTGCATGTTCAGTTTTCTTTTTGTGATATGTAAATGAAATCATTCAAAACAAAACCTGCTCTTGGGATGTCACCTATGATGTGCAGCATCAAAGGAAACATGATTTTACAAACAAAATATTGCTTAAATTTTAATTTTGTATGCCCAATTGGTAGGCCAACTGCAAACCACTCTAGTGTGATATTCGATTGTAGGATGTTTATCGTCAGCAACAGTAAAATGCCAAGAATACTCAGTTTTTCCAGTAGTGATTGAATTATGACTTAGCAAGCAGACATTACATATATCATAGAAACATCACATTTTTAAATTCCTACATCATACCTTCCAAGTAAATTTCTATATTCCTTATTGCTTTTTTCATGTGTTTCATGCTAAACTGTATTTCTCCAGATTAATCTGCCATATTTTAGCAAACTATGTATAATTAAATATAAAATACATCATGTGTTTTGAAAGCTGTTACAGCTCTTACATATTCTGAATACATAACAGAATTTACTAAATACTTAATTCATCAGTTACACATTTTTCTCATTTCCTGAAGTGCTAATATAAGATGTGACACTATGGTGCATATCCATAATATGTAACACTATACTGCTGGCTCATCATTTACAGTCAAAAACTTATGATCAAACCTTCTTTTTAGATCTTCTGTTAACACAGAGACTTCTTTCTGTAAAGTAACTTCACTGTGTTTTTTTATATAAATAGCTGTCTGCTGCTGACAAGTGAGATGGTAGTATCATTTTTAAATATTAAGTATAATAAATACTCTAAAATGAACCCTGTGTTACTCGATATTTACCACTCTTATTTACTAAGAAATATTTTCTATCTTTGTGGTATAATTTATTTCTGCACACAGTTGATAACCACAAAGATAAATGTTAAACAAGTTCATGACAAATCCACAAACACCATAATTCCTTTACTAACAAATTTTGATACTGGTATAGCATATCAAAGACTATGCACAAATTTTAAAATAGCAAATAGCCTAATTTGTCATAGGATTAATTATGATCCATGATTGTACACATTAATAGTACTTCATTGCTACATAATAATGTATCTCCTTTTTTCAGGCTTTTGAAGTTATGGGATCAGAGGATCATCCCCAGTACTTACACATTGCATTAACAGTGTGGTTGGGAATATGGGTATTCTTCCAGGTTGAAGTAATACTCAAAATTATAGAAAAGCACAAGGTTAGTTTTCTATTAGATGCAGGTTTATTACAAGGGCCTGTGATTTATTATACAGCCTCCTTGAACAAACAAACTATTAAAGTCTTAATGTAAGACTCAAGACAAATGTGCTTTAGAAGGCAGTTATCATTATGGTATTTAGATCCTAAAAGCAATACCTTCAAATATTCTTATAAAAATTTTAGTCATTTATGCCACCTAGCAGGCAAAAAAAAAAGCAAAAGGCAATCTGTGAAAGTTTCAATACTAGTTTCCTGATAGATTCAGATACTAAAAGTAGCTGAAAATGTTCCCCAACATTTCTAGCCTGAATTCTGTAGCAAATTTTCCAACCAGTTGCACAGGCAACCAATACTGTAAAATTTTTGTAGATGAACTGTTAATCAGTGATATAAATGTTTATCCAGTGTCACTGGAGGCAGAGGTCCAATGTGGAGTGGATTGATGGCAGGGTCTGAGCAGGCACAGGGGGTTGGGGGGAGGGGGGGCAGGAGCAAAGGGGTTCATTTGTTATTGGAATCTCCACCATTAGGTGCATTATGGAGCCCCTTAGGCAGATAGCAGCCAGGGCTCGAAAGAAAGCCAATGTGCAATCAGTATTCCTGCCAAGGGACCTCATGTGAGATGTGGAGGCAGCCTTGCCCGCAGCTATTGAGCATGCAGAGTTCAGTGATCTGCAAGTTGTGGCTCAGCTTGCCACCAACGATTTCTGTCGTATGGGTTCTGAGGCCATCCACAGTTTATACAGGTAGTTGGCTGAAGTGGAAAAGGCTGCTGGCCTCATGCATGGGATGCAAGCAGAACTCACAATTTGCAGTACATCTACATCTACATCTATACTCTGCGAGCCACCTTACGGTGTGTGGCGGAGGGTACTTATTGTACCACTATCTGATCCCCCCTTCCCTGTTCCATTCACGAATTGTGCGTGGGAAGAACGACTGCTTGTAAGTCTCCGTATTTGCTCTAATTTCTCGGATCTTTTCGTTGTGATCATTACGCGAGATATATGTGGGCGGTAGTAATATGTTGCCCATCTCTTCCCGGAATGTGCTCTCTCGTAATTTCGATAATAAACCTCTCCGTATTGCGTAACGCCTTTCTTGAAGTGTCCGCCACTGGAGCTTGTTCAGCACCTCCGTAACGCTCTCGCGCTGACTAAATGTCCCCATGACGAATCGCGCTGCTTTTCGCTGGATCATGTCTATCTCTTCTATTAATCCAACCTGGTAAGGGTCCCATACTGATGAGCAATACTCAAGAATCGGACGAACAAGCGTTTTGTAAGCTACTTCTTTCGTCGATGAGTCACATTTTCTTAGAATTCTTCCTATGAATCTCAACCTGGTGCCTGCTTTTCCCACTATTTGTTTTATGTGATCATTCCACTTCAGATCGCTCCGGATAGTAACTCCTAAGTATTTTACGGTCGTTACCGCTTCCAATGATTTACCACCTATGGCATAATCGTACTGGAATGGATTTCTGCCCCTATGTATGCGCATTATATTACATTTATCTACGTTTAGGGAAAGCTGCCAGCTGTCGCACCATGCATTAATCCTCTGCAGGTCCTCCTGGAGTACGTACGAGTCTTCTGATGTTGCTACTTTCTTGTAGACAACCGTGTCATCTGCAAATAGCCTCACGGAGCTACCGATGTTGTCAACTAAGTCATTTATGTATATTGTAAACAATAAAGGTCCTATCACGCTTCCCTGCGGCACTCCCGAAATTACCTCTACATCTGCAGATTTTGAACCATTAAGAATGACATGTTGTGTTCTTTCTTCTAGGAAATCCTGAATCCAATCACAAACCTGGTCCGATATTCCGTAAGCTCGTATTTTTTTCACTAAACGTAAGTGCGGAACCGTATCAAATGCCTTCCTGAAGTCCAGGAATACGGCATCAATCTGCTCGCCAGTGTCTACGGCACTGTGAATTTCTTGGGCAAATAGGGCGAGCTGAGTTTCACATGATCTCTGTTTGCGGAATCCATGTTGGTTATGATGAAGGAGATTTGTATTATCTAAGAACGTCATAATACGAGAACACAAAACATGTTCCATTATTCTACAACAGATTGACGTAAGCGAAATAGGCCTATAATTATTCGCATCTGATTTATGACCCTTCTTGAAAATGGGAACGACCTGCGCTTTCTTCCAGTCGCTAGGTACTTTACGTTCTTCCAGCGATCTACGATAAATTGCTGATAGAAAGGGGGCAAGTTCTTTAGCATAATCACTGTAGAATCTTAAGTGTATCTCGTCTGGTCCGGATGCTTTTCCGCTACTAAGTGATAGCAGTATTGTTCCAAGAGTTGATTAGGGTCCTTTGGTTTAGAGCCAAGTGGAAGGTCTCAATCAAATGATTTGTTGACCCTGCAATGGTCTTGGCTGCAGATTTATAGAGCTTCATTATCAGTTGGGGATTTGTAGGACTCCCTTGATAGATCAGGAGTGCACTATGCAAAGGAAGCAGATACTCATGTAGTAGAGTACTTGTGGAGTGCACATGAGAGTTTTTAGGCTAGGCGGTGGTTTGAGGTACTCTGATGAACACTCACCAGTTGATATGCTGGAAGGGAAGTCGGACCACTTTCAGAGTAAGGACCCTTCAACTGTCAAAATTTTATCAGTAAATTGTCAAAGTATTTGTAAATAAATTCCTGAATTTACTGCCCTCCAGGAAAGTTTTCAAGTTCAGATTATTCTCGGGACCGAGAACTGGCTGCCTGAAGAGGAAAGCTCTGAGATATTTAGCAAGCCATGGAACATGTATTGGAAAGACTGATTAGCGCCCCTAGTAGAGGGTGTCTTCACTGTAGTTGACAAAAATATTGTCCCTATTGAGGTCAAACTCAAATGTGACAGTGAAGTTATTTGGTCATGTATAATAGGAGTAGGTGAAACTAAGTTAATTGTTGGGTGTTTTTACCAGTCATCCAATTCTTCTGTGACAGTTTTGTAGTCATTCAAAGAATGTCTATAGTCAGCGGCACATAAATAACCAGATCATGCAGTACTAGTTGGAGGCAACTTTAACCTACCGAGTATAGACTGGATTGTCTATGAATTCATTGCAGGGGTACAGATAGACAGTTATCATTAAACTGTCTTAAGCAGCTAGTTCAGCAGCCCACACACAATTATGTTAGACTTTGTAGCTACAAATAGGCCAGACCTTATCAACAAAGTCATTATAGAAATGGGTGTAGTGTTCGTGATGTCAGTATAGCAATGATGATTACAAAAGTTATTAAATCAGTTAAGAAAGCTAGGAGAGTGTTTCTGCTAGAAAGAGCAGATAAGCAGTTGTTAGTATCTCACTTAGACAGTGAACTGACATCATGTAGATCTAGTAAGATGGATATAGAGGAATTATGGACAAAGTTTAAGCAGATTGTAAATCATGGTCTGGAGAAATATGTGCCAGTAGGTGAATTATGGATGGAAAAGACCCACAATGATTTAATAACAAAATTTGGAAAACTCTGAGGAAACAGAGGCTGTTGCACTCTTTATTCAAAAGAAAATGTTGAAATGATGGCAAGCAAAGGTTAGTAAATGTTCATGAATCTGTGAAAAGATCTATGTGCAAAGCATACAACAACCGCCACCATCATATTTTAGCAAAAGATCTGGCAGAGAGCTCATGAAAATTCTGATCCTATGTGAAATCGTTAAGTGGGTCTAAGGCTTCTATCTAGTCACTTGTTGACCAGTCTGATGTGCCTGTTGAAAATACCAAAACAAAAGCCCAAGTTTCTTATTTCATGTTCAAGAAATCATTCATGCAGGAGAGTTGTACAAATATACTGTAATTTGACCATCAAACAGACTCCTGCATGGACAACATAGTAATAAGCATCCCTGGCATAGAGAAACAACTGGAAGAGTTGAAAACAAGTATGTCACCAGGTCTGGATGGAATCCAAATTTGGTTTCTCAAAGAGTACTCTACAGTGTTGGCCCCTTACCTATCTTGCATTTATCACAAATCTCTCACTCACCACAAAGTCCCAAGCAACTGGAAAAAGGTGCAGGAGATTCCAGTATATAAGAAGGGCAGAAGAATGGACCCACAATATTGCAGACCAATACCCCTAACATCAGTTTGCTGCAGTATCTGTGAATATATTCTTAGTTTGAATACAGTAAATGTTCTTGAGACTGAGAAGCTTACATTCATGAATCACCATGGTTTTATAAAGCATCGCTCATGCAATACTCAACTTGCCCTTTTCTCCCATGATATACTGTGAAATATGGACGAACAACAACAGGAAGATTCCATATTTCTAGATTTCAAGAAAGCATTTGATATGGTGCCCCACTGCAGGCTGTTAAAGAAGATATGAGCATATGGAAGAGGTTCACAGATATGTGAGTGGCCTGAAGACTTCTTAAGTTATAGAACATAGTATGTTGTCCTTGATAGCAAGTGTTCATCAAAGACAAGAGTATCATGAGGAGTGTCCCAGAGAAGTGTGATACGACTGCTGTTATTCTCTATATACATAAATGATTCATTGGACAGGGTATGCAGCAGGCTACTCATCAGATGGTCAGTTCCAGAAGATGGATGCGAAAGCATGAATGCTCTTAAGTGAATTTCTGAAGAGAAAAGCAAGAAAGCTATGATTAAATCAGAAGCCACAGGGATACTGCAGAAACTTAGCTCTTAAAGATATTGCATTCATGGCTACAATGTCTGGTAGTGTTCTGGTAGGTTTCAGTGCAATGGAAATTGATCTGACTGAGGAACTGGACTTTGAGAATGTAATGAATGTGTTTGGCAGTAGTTCAATGACTTTCTTCTTGCCTTGTTGTCAGCATTCTTTGTTGATATATTAATTGATTTTTGTGCTTCTACTGAGTTATTCTTTGTGTATATGGGTGTGTTGTTAAGTAGTAGTATATGTTTGGCATCTCCATCCTGATTTCTGGACACACTACAACCTGTCTTTCTACTCTGAACTCAATTCTTTCCTTCTTTGAATATTTCTTTTTTAAGTAATATACTGTATAACTATTTTAAATAACCTGTTTACAATTGTTCTGCTAAATGTTTTTCCGAATTGCCTAAGTTTGTTTTTGCAGGGCAGAAGAAAGTTGTTGGGCCCATGAGTGTAACATTACCAAAATATGGGACTGATAACACTGCACTTAGTGCATAATTATTTACAGGTAGTTGTATTTGTTGCCGAAACAGTGAGGAATTTGTTTGAAGGCACTACTAGTTGATCTGTGATATTTGTATTTATATTTGTATCTCCATATAAAATTATATTAACTTTTGTAGTTGACACTTTACCTAGAACTTCAGTTAATTTTTCAAACCACACAGCATACTAAATGTGTTCAGGAACCTGTAACATTAGTAAAACTGTGTGTGAATCAAAAAGAAGCACCGAGTAACATAGTGCAGTAGTTAACAAACTGGAATGGCATTCCGGATGACGACAGTTCAAATCTGTGTCTGGTCATCCAAGTATTGATTTTCCATGATTTCCTTACATTGCTCCAGACAAATGCGCTGGGTTCCTTTGTGTTGTGTTGCCTACTGTGGGAGTCAGTGTTGACTCAAAACAAGGAAGGAGAGAAGTTGCAATGGCTGGTAGCAGGAAACCAAAACAATCTGTGCAGAACTTGAAGATTAATATAACACTTTATTTCTATAGAGAGGAGATCTATTACTTAACTTGTGCTTTGGTGCCTCTTACATTCAGTTACTTATACAAACTATTACTACACACAGAATGCAGGCTAAGTATCATCTTCTTATTACTCAGTGCTGATACTCTTAAAGTCTGTGACCAAACTGGGCCAACTAGCGATGGGTGACTGGTTAAATCACCATTGACAAGGGGCACAGAACTCTGTCAAAAATGGTTCAAATGGCTCTGAGCACTATGGGATTTAACTAACCTAAGGACATCAAACACATCCATGCCTGAGGCAAGATTCGAACCTGCGACCGTAGCAGTCACGCAGTTCCAGACTGAAGCACCTAGAACTGCACGGCCACACTGCAGAACTCTGTCATCTTGGAGGTGTGGCACTGCCTGCTCTATCCATTGGCATGTGGGTAAGCACATTCTTGCTGCCATTTTGTGGTGCCGCACTGCACTGGTCAGTGTGCAGTTGATGCTTTAGGACTACACACTTCGAAATGGCACGGCTGATGTCCTTCCACATCCTTGAAACATTCTGAGATTGTCCACCATATCTAAGGACATCAATGTTGATGCGGCATTTAACACTAATTTTCCTTTTTTATTACTAACAAGAAGCATGTTTTGTTCAGACTAAAGCTCTAAATCTGAGTTTAGTTCTGTGTATGTTTTTAGATATGGTACACTATATTTTTAATTTTCATACTTAATCAGTTTCCTTACCTATCATTTGGGTCCACCACATTTATTATTATTGCTGGAATGATGTCTTTTAGTTCTCACATAGCAGTGACACTGCTATGTGCTGTTGTACATGATTTTGCACTTGGTTTTTGCACTAAGTTGATGAAAATCGTACATTCACACAGGCAAATTTAAGAGATCCTAAAACCTGGTCAAACACACTTTTGGATTAATATAAACATGTAAAATAAATACATAACCTTAAGTTTAAAAAAGAAAGGGCAATTGTTGTTCAAAGTTGAGAAGAAAAACTGAAAGTCAAGAGAATTTGGTGAGTAAAACATATTAATCAAAGGGACAGTTTAAATGACATAACCTCTACAGAAGATATTTGACGGCATGTGAACAAGTATGATGGATGGGATGTGAAATCCAAATAATTGCATCTGATTTCCTTCCTGTGAACATCTTCTTATTTCTTTTCCCCTTCAGCTACCTATGAAAAAAGCTGGTTGAAATTTCTTTGGACTCAATGATTGTGGCAAAATGATCTGCCCAGTCAATGAGAAGCACATAAGTTGCTATATATATTTTCTCTTCATCTCCCTTTAAACACTGCTGATATTTCAGTTATGAAGCACACTTCTTTGTTTTTCATTAATATTTGTTGTGATGTAAAGCAGCCTACAATAAGTACTGTACAATAGTTTCTAAAGTTAATAATCAGATTTAGATACCTGTTTTCAAACTTTAATAAATAAATTAATTGCATATATCTCTTTTATAGTGTCATTTAACACCTATGTTTTTAATACCATTCTGATTGTTGTTTTTGTAGAACATTCCACATCACTCACATAACCATGCATCTGAGGGAACTATGCCATCAGAAATGACAGCTTTCATCAATCACAAAGGAGAAATTTTTCCAGCACAACCAGAACTACAATTAAAAGCTATTACCAATAATGTACACCAAGAGGCAACTGATGGACATGAGGTATATCATTAAATAAGGACTTATTCAAGAATAATATTATTGATGATTTATTTTATTGTAATTCATTACTTTGATACATAGTCTTCTATTAAAATAAGTACAAGAGGGAATAAAATGAAAACCTTAAGAGTGCAAATAAAAATCGGCATTTTGTGCCGTTCTTCTGTAGGTTGGCATTATTGTTACCAATTATGTAAGGAATACTCTGTAAGTGGCAGTATGCTACAGACATGTGAAACATGGACACAATACCAGTTCAAAATGGCTTCATTGGTTGTGACGTGCACCAAGGAAGAACAGCATTCTGTCATAAATTTTTTGAGCAGTGAAGGTACAAAACCTCTCGAAATCCATTGGCAAAAGAAGGTCTAGTATGGTGATGCATGTCTATCATTGCAGGATGTGTATGAGAGGAGCAGAAAGTTTGAAAATGGTGTGACTTCTGTGACAGATACTCAGCACCTGTTTCAGGCACACCACACTGTGACAGCAGAGTCTGCTGCAACAGTTGAAGCCATTGTAATAGAAAATCACCATGTGACTGTAGATGAAATAACCACAAATGTGAACATTAGGCATGGCTCAGCACATCACATTAATCATGAAGTGGTTAAGTTTTGGCAAAAGGTCTACAAAATGGATGCCATGGCAGCTCACTCCATAACTGAAAGAGTGGTTCGTTGATGTCTGTGAAGAACTTCTATAGTGCTTTATAGCAGAAAGTGATGGCTTCTTCAAAATACTCATTACAGGAGCTGAAAGCTGTGTATACTACTACCAACTGGAAACAAAGAAAGCAAGCAAAGAATGGTGCCATTCCTTATCACCAAAACCCAAGTTCCATACAGTCATCTACAAGAAAGGCTTTGCTGACTCTCTATCTGGATGAATGAGGCATTGTCTTGGAACACTACATGACTAGGGGAAACACCATCACCAGTGCCTCATATACCAATGTGTTAAAAAATCATCTCCCGCCTGCTGTAAGTGATGTGGACTTCTAACTACATGTGTTGTTTTGCATCATGACAATGCTCAGTTTCATACTACATATGCAACTCCTGCAACCATCAATGATCTGCACTTTGATACCGTGCCACATCTGCCATACTCACCAGATCTTGTTCTGAGTGGTTACCACATGTTTGGACAACCCAAAGGGGCAATAGGAGGAATAAATATTTTGTTCTAATGCACAGGTGCAGCAGGCAGTGCACAAGTAGCTACATGCATGACAAAAGAATATTTATTCAGAGGAACCCATGTACTTCCTACATGCTGGAGGAAGTGTGTTAAATGACAGAAAGACTATGTCAAAAAATGATACATTTGATTTCCACTTTTGTTCAGTGAAAGAAATTACAAATAATATTTAAGGTTTTTGTTTGACTCCCCTTTGTATAACAGATTCTAATTTTGAATGTTGATAAGTTTAAAGTGCAGGATATTTTTTGATATTGTTCCTCTAGGTCGACAGCTTGTGTACCAATTTCCTCCATCAGTGACTCGTTTGTCATTGACAGTGCCACAAAGCAACAAAATAAAGGAGCCATCATATTGCATTAACAATGTCTTCAATTCACTCAATGATATGTTGTATAAAAGTGGACTTAATGTATTCTGATCAAACACTTAATGATAAAAATCAGGTAATTGCCAGGAATGATGATATCTACCAGCTACAGGGAGCACTGACACTAGTGCGACCACAGTGTGACACACTATCGTTGCAGTAGTGGTAGTTCACCCACAAGAAACCCATGATTAATGACTTCACATAATAGAATTGGTAAGGTTCCACATTCTGGCCCTAGCTGGACCAAACAGGCCTGACGACCTCAATGTCATCCCCTACTGATAGTGTCATTGAATACAGTAGGGAGGGGCAAATGATCAGCTAATTGCTTTCTCAGCTATTAATCACTCGAACAGCTCCTCAGTTGGCCTCATGGGGCTGAGTGCAATCCATACCAGACCTCCCACCAAGGAAAAGTCCCTGGTGTTACCAGGAATCAAACCTAGGCCCCACATGGTGTTCAGCTATGCTGACCACTTAGCTGAGGAGTTGGACACATAATAGACGGAGGGAGTGATCTGCTCTCCATTGCAATTGCTGAACAGCTTGTGATTTTGCCATGTTTATTTTTCATTGAACTGTTGCTTACAACTTTCTCATGTTGATTTTTGTGTTCCCTTTAGACTACTGTTTCTCTGCCTTCTGATTATATTTGGTTTTTGTGTGCCCTTTAGACTATTGTTTCTCTGACTACTGATTATATGTGGTTTAGAGCATAGATTTATTTTGGTTTCATTTACTGAAGCATTTGGCCTAGCTAATTATAACCTAGCATATCTTGGACCTTTTGTATCTATTCCCATTTTACAGAAACTGTAAAGGAATATTTTTATGACCATGCCTCAACAGTGGCATTTCTTCATACTCAAGGCAACACAGTAGAAATTTGAAGTATTTCCAAACTATGGAATAGTGGGATCAACAGCAGTCAGTTCCATTGTAAAAACATTAGAAGCAGATATAGTTTTTCATGGATTGCTACCCAGTGGCACCACCTCTGTCACCACTGCCATTTGTGTGTTTAATGAACCAGTGAAGGGGTAGGACACTGACATTGTTTCTGCACACTGTAGTCCTCAAGCCCCAATGGGCCAACTATTACCAAAATTTAATATTAATTTTGTTTGTGTTACAATAATGAAACAATATAGTTTACAAATAACTAATTTGTTCTATACCTCAGATGTCTGTTGCTTGTGTTAGAGTCACATAATTTGAGGTACCGATGTCTGGTACATTGCTGCACATACTGCACTGGTTTGTTAAGTCACTGAAAAGTAACTCATTAATGAACATGTACATGAGATACTAATATCTTGTTTCATGGAATATCGAACATCCTTGATGATCTTCTCACTGTGGGTCTAAGGAAGAAAAAGTTTATCTCACCTAATCTAATACTAATAATTTATTGCTACTCTCTTGGAAGTTCTGTACACACATCAATGCTTAGTGCTCATTACTTATCCTGTAGCTTGCATTCTTGTTTTTGTGGAAGAGTTTAATGTTATCTTTATCTAAAAGACAGAAGCGCATAACTAAATTTCCTAGGCATCATTATTGGCAATTCATAATTTTTGTAGTATAGCTTTGAGCTGCATGAAGTGCCACAGTTGTGTAGTTTGATTTCTTGTTGCAGCAGTTTTCCCATAATCCTCACTGATTAATCCAATCTTTATTGTTAGTATATAGTTGTACATAGTGGGACATGAATAGGGGCTGTGCTTGTTGTGTGATAAAGCAGAAGGAATTGCCCTCTGTTTAGAAACAGCTAGAAGCACAATTAGGCATGGCTTCAGACTGCTGCTGTGGTCTACGCTGACACTGGAACACTTGTGGCATAGACTGTAGTACCTCTCGTGCTTCTAGCATTTCAAGGAAACCCTGATGTCACTTTGCCTTCTGATGTGCATGACCTGGCTGTTTTATCCTCACCTAAGACTGAATGCAAGGCAAAGGAGGGTTTGTGTACATATAGGTAAAAGGTCAAAGATGTGTAAAGGCTCTGCTGCCATCTATTGAAAGCACTGGGGACAGTCAGGTACAAATCTTAGCTAATGTCAAGATGAATGGCACTGATCAAGTGTAGGCTAATACATGATTCTTTGAAGCAAATTATCAGCTGGAGAGTTGTAGTCCCCCCCTCCCTGGACTTATCATCATACCTATCAAGTAGAGGGCAACTGGTAAAAATAATGTCACATGATGGAAGAACAATTCATTCAGATATACTAAGAGTCACCTCATGAGCCCCAGAGGTCTCAGCTTTATACCCCCTTCTCTTCCTTATTTTTATTAATGATCTCCCAGAAGACATACCGTCAACAGTACTTGTATTATTTGCTGAAGATACAAACCTACTCCCTTGCAACATGTCTCCATAGAAGATGAGAGCTGACTTAGTTGACAGCAGTGGAAGGCTGCTGCATTGGCTCTATGATGAGAATCACTTACTTTATGTGGATAAAAAAGCTCATACTGTCATCTGTCCATTTAAGAATCTTACAATATATATAAAACCAATTACCACAGACAATAAAGTTATTGAACAGGCCAATGATTGTGGGTAGATAACACACTACAATGGAATGTACACAGAGATAAACTGCTGTATTAAATGAGTAGCATCCAGTGTCCTGTAGAATGCTCGAAGGTGTGACTTGAGCACTGTTACAATTGTTTACTTTTCTTTGGTTAATTCTATCATTTCAAGTGGCATTCATTTCTGGGTGTCAATATACACGAAAATGTTTCTGTCGCAAAAACAAATCATGATATAACTGTTGCCACATGCAGCTACCAAGTGTTTTGCACTTTCATTTATACATTCACAAGAAGTTATATGTCATTAGGTAAAATTATATATTACACCAATGAGTAAATGTAAATTATCAGAAAATCTTGCAGTGAAACTGCTACATAAAGTACTGAGAGGCCGTTCTCTCTTGATATAATACAGGCAGTGGTGTACAGTGGCAATCCATTATACAGTTTCTAAATGTGGTGAGTAAGATTCCACTAGTCCTTCACAACCACGTGCATAGATTGTCCAGAGTCAGAACTTGTCACTGATGCTGGAGAAGCAGTTGTTTCTATATACTCTAAATATATCCAGTCACTGGCAACTTAAGCAGTCATGTAGGCTGTTGAATGACCTCTTAGGTATGACGAGCCACACTGTTGAATATGCAACTGCAAAATGGCAATTTTTTGCGTCAAATTTTGTAGTTGATATGCTCACAAGAGATATGAGAAGTGAAAAGTAAGGAAGCAGTATTGGAGTTCAAGATCCTGTCAATGACAAGGACACTAAGGACTGAAGACAAGTTCAGATTTGGGAAAAATGAGAAAGGAAATCAGGCACATCCATTTTAAAGAAACTGTCTCACTACTTTCCTTAAGAAATTCAGGGAAATAATGAGAAAGCTGAATCTGGATGGCCATACAGAGTGATGAACAGCTGACTTGACACCTGCAAGTCCTGAGCCTTAATAAGACAAGAGAGAAGTCAGAACTATCAATCTACAAAAACAAACTTTTTTAAAATAACACTTAGAGAAAAGAAGTTTGGGCTGAAGCAATGCAAACACAACATGCAAATGAGAAGTGTGATGCATTTCTTAACACAATAATTTACCATTATTATGCAGTCTTTCTCAAAATAATCTGTCAGAAAAAGCAGAGTCACCTTAGGAAATGGATCACCGAAGAAATAATTGAACTTCAGACTAGACTGAATAGACAGAACTGGAAGAAGTACAGGCAATTAATAAGAGAAGCAAAAGCCATTTCAAAAAACAAATCCCTACAGTGGCATAGCTAGGCAGTTTGGCACCCAGTGCAGAGTTTTAATTTGTTAGTAGGGTAAGTAGGTTCCAGAACCTGATAAAATCTTTTAGCACTCTCTTAGCAATACCAATTCATTTTCAATAACGTAAACTACATATACAAGGGAACAAAAACCAGTGATGAAAGGATACATTGTATTAGACTTGCTGATGACATCATTACAGTTGTAGACTCCAAAAAAGAAATGAATAGAATGTTGCAAGTCATATAAGACACTCTTAAACTCTGGAAATCAGAAGTGAACAAATGGAAAATAAAAGTAATGGTAGGAGTACAGAAAAATATGGGAGAAATTAAAACCAATATGAAAATTGATGATATCAGAATTGATCAGGTGAAACTATTTTGTTAACTCAGTAGAGTAATCACAGAGGACAATTGAGGCTTAATTCTAGTGAAGAGAAGGATTCCATTGGAAAAAAGCAGACATTTATCACTAAGAAAAATATTTTAACCACCTTACATATGAATATTTATGTCAGAAAATCCTTTGCAAACTCATTTGCATGGAGTACACTGCTCTATGGAAGTTAGAGCTGGACTCAGGGTAAATTGGAAAGGAATCAGCTTGAAGTTTCTGAAATGTGGATATTGTGGAAAATGACAAGAGCTAGCTGGATGGAAAGAAAAACTTACCTGGAAGTCTTGAGGAAAATCAATGAAGAGATAAAATTATTAAACGGAATGGAAAAGTGAAAAATAAAATTTATTGGACATGCCATTAGACACAATACTATCATCATTAATATTCTTGAATGGAAAATGGAGTATATGGGAGACATCAAAAAGAGGGTAGGATGTGTCAGTTACATGGAACTGAAATGAGTAGCCAGTGACAGAAGAGAGTGGTTGCACTGACAAGATGTTAGCCTTTAGAATATATGTGTATACTAACAACAAAAGGGGGAGGGTGTACTTTATGACCACCACAAAAAATTACAAATTTCTGTAATTGTTGTTGACTTTCACTTACAACAAGACTGAGGTGTAAGTAGCGTCTAGAACTTGAAACAACTGAATATGACATTTGCTGGGAAATTCCACATCTACTACTATTACTTAATTTTTTAATCAAATTTAACTGAAAAATTAAAATAATTATATAATCTGATAGAAGCATAGATTTATTCATTAAAAACAATAAATAATTTTTCAAAATTTCAAAACTTAAAGTACATGTCTAGATTACAATATTTACACCTGCATCATTGGTTTTGCTAGGTTTAAGGCATCAGATTAAACTGATTTTCGCTATGTTACAAGTATGTTCTCTGCACATAATGAAGGGATCAAATAAAATCTCAACCATCTGTTGCAACATGTACCTAGGTAATGTGGAAAGTGATCAGTTGTACTTTACAGTATCTGTTCTCCACACACAACATTCTCTGTACTGTTTATCCTTGTCAGTTTTACCAGTATTGCCACTGAAATCTAATTTAAAATTCTTGTTGGTTGCAATTCCATAATATGCATAAAGTGTTGTAAACACTCAGAGAAAAATGCAACAGTTTTAAAAACTGACTGAACTATGTATTACATGTACTAAAACAATATTTGGTTTCAGATTTCAGC